>NC_092717.1:145487018-145801285 GCF_047496885.1 Scyliorhinus torazame | reverse complement strand
CAAGAGGAGAGGCCACATTGGATTTGGTTTTGGGTAATGAACCAGGCCAGGTGTTGGATTTGGAGGTAGGTGAGCACTTTGGGGACAGTGACCACAATTCGGTGACGTTTACGTTAGTGATGGAAAGGGATAAGTATACCCCGCAGGGCAAGAGTTATAGCTGGGGGAAGGGCAATTATGATGCCATTAGACATGACTTGGGGGGGATAGGTTGGAGAAGTAGGCTGAAAGTGTTGGGCACACTGGATATGTGGAGCTTGTTCAAGGAACAGCTACTGCGTGTTCTTGATAAGTACGTACTGGTCAGGCAGGGAGGAAGGCGTAGAGCGAGGGAACCGTGGTTTACCAAAGAAGTGGAATCTCTTGTTAAGAGGAAGAAGGAGGCCTATGTGAAGATGAGGTGTGAAGTTTCAGTTGGGGCACTTGATAGTTACAAGGTAGCGAGGAAGGATCTAAAGAGAGAGCTAAGACGAGCAAGGAGGGGACATGAGAAGTATTTGGCAGGTAGGATCAAGGAAAACCCAAAAGCTTTCTATAGGTATGTCAGGAATAAAAGAATGACTAGGGTAAGAGTAGGGCCAGTCAAGGACAGGGATGGGAAGTTGTGTGTAGAGTCTGAAGAGATAGGTGAGATACTAAATGAATATTTTTCGTCAGTATTCACTCAGGAAAAAGAGAATGTTGTGGAGGAGAATGCTAAGACCCAGGCTGTTAGAATAGATGGCATTGAGGTACGTAGGGAAGAGATGTTGGCAATTCTGGACAGGCTGAAAATAGATAAGTCCCCGGGGCCTGATGGGGTTTATCCTAGGATTCTCTGGGAAGCCAGGTAAGAGATTGCTGGGCCTTTGGCTTTGATTTGTATGTCATCATTGGCTACTGGAATAGTGCCAGAGAACTGGAGGATAGCAAATGTGGTCCCTTTGTTCAAGAAGGGGGGTAGAGACAACCCCGGCAACTATAGACCGGTGAGCCTCACGTCTGTTGTGGGTAAAGTCTTGGAGGGGATTATAAGAGACAAGATTTATAATCATCTAGATAGGAATAATATGATTAGGGATAGTCAGCATGGCTTTGTGAAGGGTAGGTTATGCCTCACAAACCTTATCGAGTTCTTTGAGAAGGTGACTGAACAGGTAGACGAGGGTAGAGCAGTTGATGTGGTGTATATGGATTTCAGTAAAGCGTTTGATAAGGTTCCCCACGGTAGGCTATTGCAGAAAATACGGAGGATGGGGATTGAGGGTGATTTAGAGATGTGGATCAGAAATTGGCTAGCTGAAAGAAGACAGAGGGTGGTGGTTGATGGGAAATGTTCAGTATGGAGTTCAGTTACAAGTGGCGCACCACAAGGATCTGTTCTGGGGCCGTTGCTGTTTGTCATTTTTATCAATGACCTAGAGGAGGGCGCAGAAGGGTGGGTGAGTAAATTTGCAGATGACACTAAAGTCGGTGGTGTTGTCGACAGTGCGGAAGGATATAGCAGGTTACAGAGGGACATAGATAAGCTGCAGAGCTGGGCTGAGAGGTGGCAAATGGAGTTTAATGTAGAGAAGTGTGAGGTGATTCACTTTGGAAGGAATAACAGGAATGCGGAATATTTGGCTAATGGTAAAGTTCTTGGAAGTGTGGATGAGCAGAGGGATCTTGGTGTCCATGTACATAGATCCCTGAAAGTTGCCACCCAGGTTGATAGGGTTGTGAAGAAGGCCTATGGAGTGTTGGCCTTTATTGGTAGAGGGATTGAGTTCCGGAGTCATGAGGTCATGTAGCAGCTGTACAAAACTCTGGTACGGCCGCATTTGGAGTATTGCGTACAGTTCTGGTCACCGCATTATAGGAAGGACGTGGAAGCTTTGGAGCGGGTGCAGAGGAGATTTACCAGGATGTTGCCTGGTATGGGGGGAAAATCTTATGAGGAAAAGCTGATGGACTTGAGGTTGTTTTCGTTAGAGAGAAGAAGGTTAAGAGGAGACTTAATAGAGGCATACAAAATGATCAGGGGGTTAGATAGGGTGGACAGTGAGAGCCTCCTCCCGCGGATGGAAATGGCTAGCACGAGGGGACATAGCCTTAAACTGAGGGGTAATAGATATAGGAAAGAGGTCAGAGGTAGGTTCTTTACGCAAAGAGTAGTGAGGCCGTGGAATGCCCTACCTGCAACAGTAGTGAACTCGCCAACATTGAGGGCATTTAAAAATTTATTGGATAAGCATATGGATGATAATGGCATAGTGTAGGTTAGATGGCCTTTGTTTTTTGACTTCCCATGTCGGTGCAACATCGTGGGCCGAAGGGCCTGTACTGCGCTGTATCGTTCTATGTTCTATGTTCTATGTTCTATTGATGGCACACATATCACCTTGCATGTACCGGGACATCAGGGAGTGCCTTTTATTAACAGGAAGGGGTTCAACTCACTGAATGTTCAACTTGTGTGTGACCACCACCTCTGGATCACTACAGCTACATTCTGGGACACTCGGAGATAACCTTCATATTTAAGGACCAATCCAGAATGGCTTTTGGGGTATAAGGGGCACCTGCTGAGGTCATGGTTGATGCCGCCAGTGCAGAGGCCGGAGACTGAGGAGGAGGCCCAATATAACGAGGCCCATGTTGCCACCTGTTCTGTCATTGGGCGGTGCAGTGGACGGTTGAAAATGCAGTTCTGCTGCCTGGACTGCTTTGGTGTTGCACTGCAGTCGAGGATCTCCCTCTTTGTAATAATCTGCTGTGCCCTCTACAACCTGACACAGCAGCAGGACGACGTGCTGGAGGAAGGTGGCGGAGGGACATGTGGTTTCATCTGAAGAAGCGGACCAGGAGGGGCTGGAGGACGAGCCCGAGGAGGAGCTGGGGGGGGTCAGGTGACGGCAAGGATCCAGCATGCGAGGAGGACTAGGCAGGCCTTCATCGTCTCCAGATTCTCTGAGGACAAGGCTGTGTCTGTCAGCTCAACACTCCCACACCCCATTTCCATCCCCTCAATCTCCCCTCCCCTTTTTACCCCCTCAAATCACCATCGTGCTCCCTTTCCATTTCCCTCCCATCCCCCGTTAACACTGCCCCCTCCTCAACTACCGTGTTCCCACATCCAAAATCGCTCCAGGGTGATGGGCCTGTGTTGGCACTGTCCGCAGTTTATTATACAAGGCAGGGGAGTGATGATAACCCGATGTGAGGAAGGTCTGGTGTTCCCCAGTTTCTGCAAAAGTCTGACTCCTGTCTTTCTGCTGACAGCTCGCTCACACTCATCTTCTGAGCAGGATCTGCATTGGGGGCTTTTGATCTTAGACAAGTGTGCCTGGGGGGTGGGGGGATGGTGGGAGTGGAGGGCAACATCGGATGAGGGAACGGGCAGGCCCCCTGTGAAAATTAACGTGACAGAGGCTTCTCATGTATGAGGTGTGACATGTATTAATAGTAAACATTTTACTGTGGCAAATTTTCCTTCCCCCTAGCTACAGATAGTGACACCCCCTGTGCCCACTCAGTGCTCCTCACTCTTCTTGATTTTCTTGATTGTCACAGACTGAGCCCATGCCTTGGGCACCACCAGTCAAGACGCGGACATCGTGCTCCAGGCTTTCCACTGCAGTTGCCACCCTAGCAGAGTTTGCCTTAATGCCACGCCTTGTCGGCACCATCTCCTGTGCCCATAGCCTTTGGGACTCCTCCAACCGGCTATACACTCACTGGTATGTTGCTGAAATCCCCTCCTGAATTTCACGGTCGTGTCCTACCATCTGCATCAGCTGTGGGATAACATTGTCCAGAGGCTCGACATCTGAATGGGTCCCAACTGAATGCTGGGATCCAGCAGACCTGTGACTGCTGACTCTCTTGGATGTTGCTGCCTCCACCTTATGTGCATCAGCAACTGTGTGGTGTTCACCAGATTGAGCTTCAGACGCCTGTCCACTAATGTCGCCCACCGAGTGTGTGTCTGTGCACTGAAGGAAGTTGGGGGTTGTTTTGTTGTTTCCTTTGTAACATAAGCGGCTTCCTTGTGTTGCATTTGTCAAGGAAGGTCGAGACGTGTAAATAACTTCAACTCATTTATTTACACAATGTACACTTTTGTAAGGGCCCCGAAGAATCCAGCACGAGTTTTAAGGATACAAAATAATAACGTTTATTTACTATAACAACATAGCAGTAGCAGTAACTTCCCTTGCTACCTTCTCCTTCCTCCTGGTTCCTGGACTGGCCAGCTTATTTATAGTAGGAGTTTCTCCGCCCCCCTCATTGGGGAAGTTCATACTCCCATAGGATTGTGGGATAATCATTAGTCCCCAGCCAATCGTCAGTAGGCAGGTTATAACATCCCTCCCCCCCAAAGTCCAAGGAATCCACCGTAGGCCCTGTCGAAGGGAGGCGTCGAACTCGTTTGGTCGCAGGCCGGATGCCATTTGCACGCGGCGCTGGATCAGGCGGCGTATAACGAGACGGAGACCGGCGCTTCCGTGATGAACGGCGCGGTTGTACATCCACGGCCTGTGGACCCGAGGATTCCCCCTCTGATTCATCCTGTGTCTCCATCTCGGAGTCAGAGTCTGCTGCCTCCGTCATGTCAGCGTCTCTGTCCCCATTCGGTCCCGTCATGACCTGCGCAGGTTTTGAGTGAGGCACCAGTGGAAGATTTGGAGGACTACCTTCCCTTGTTTCTGGTCTTTGCCGCTGTTGAACTGAGCTCCGGGGGCGGGGAATCTTTTGCGGGGATGATCTTCTGGACCGGACGTGGTCTACATGTTTTCGCTGGAGACGACCCTGGGCTTACACTTGGTACGATATAGGGCCCGTTTGGCGAAAGATTACCCCAGGAACCCATTGGGCACCACCAGCAAAATTCCGCACGAATACTGGGTCACCGGGCGCAAACTGCCGAATCGGACGATGCCGAGACAATCCCATTCTCGTTGCCAGTTTTGTAAGGGCCCCGAAGAATCCAGCACGAGTTTTAAGGATACAAAATAATAACGTTTATTTACTATAACAACATATACATAGCAGTAGCAGTAACTTCCCTTGCTACCTTCTCCTTCCTCCTGGTTCCTGGACTGGCCAGCTTATTTATAGTAGGAGTTTCTCCGCCCCCCTCATTGGGGAAGTTCATACTCCCATAGGATTGTGGGATAATCATTAGTCCCCAGCCAATCGTCAGTAGGCAGGTTATAACATACACTTTTATAACTTGAGTTCGACACTACTGCTAATCCTATTGTAGCTACCTGAACTGACTAACCAGCTGCTGTCTTCCACGTGGTGGGTGTGATAATGAATCAACCCTGTGCCTCTCCTCACTGACTGTCTCCACTGGCCAAAGGGGCTGATCATGTGTGTGGTGTCCTTTATGTATGGGTTGGTGTAATGCCCCCCTGTGGTCGTGTCACCTCCTTGTGTATCGTGAATGTCCATTGGTCGCCTCCCATCTACCTTATCTATTGGTTGAGTGTGTGTGTGTGATGTTTCTGGTGCTCCCTCTAGTGTCTGTCTAGCTTACATGCATTTACAGTGATGCACATCACCACATCCTCCCCTTTTTATATGTTCAGATTTTCTGTACACTTTAAGAAAAACTGAACAAAGAACAGGTAGAGAAGTTAAGGTATATACAAGTCATGGGAACGGTGATTAAACAATAAGTCCAAATCATTCATGTGAGTCCATAAACCCCATCAATCATCATGGTCAAATGTCTCTCTTGGTTATGAACGCCATCAACAGGAACCAAGAAGTGTTCGAATCACTGCGCTGTCCGATTTGGAGTCTTTTTCTTTTTTCTTTTTATGTTTGTGGTGGTGCTGTCGGATGGCATCTTGTAGCTGATAGGTCGTTGACATTGAAGAGGTACCATCAACAGTATCATTTGTGGTCATGGATGTGCCAGATGTTGAAGTCGGATGAGACTGTGCATACTGGTTCTGGCCACATGCTGTGCTGGAAGGGTGATTCTGCTGAGAAGCGTTGAAGCTTGTCGATTTGGAGACAGAATTGTTGCTCGCATCAATGTCTGGTGATGGTGTGAAACTAGAACCTTGCATCTGATAGGAATATGCTGTCTGGCCAGGCTGTGGTGCAGCAAATCCTGGGCAGTGACTAAGGCATCCAGTCTGTAGTGCAGATTGCGGTGGCGGTAGTCCTCCTTCGGTCTTGATTCCATTAGTGGGCAATCTGTAGTGCTGGCCTGTTTGAGAATATGCTGCATAGACTGCTGGCTGCTGCAGGCTTGAATACTGGGTTTGTCCAGCATGAGCTGTCATTGGCCACACTGTCGGTGTGGAACAAATGTGTGGACATAGCTGTAGTGAAAATTGGTGTATTCCTCTTGGACTGTAGCTGCTGCTTGTTATTGCTGACCCAGTGTGATTGTCACATGATCCATCTCCTGTCATTGTGGCATCTGCTGTCACCCTGAGCGTGCCATCACTGAGGTTGCGACACTGCCTGTCTGGAGTAAAGTCTGGCTTACGTGAATCAGAGTCGGCGTTTGGTTGCTCCCCATCTGGAGTCTGGTCTGTTTTTTGTTGATGCTCCCCGTCCGGAGTCTTAGCAGGTTCACTGGAGTCAGCTGAGATTTCTTGACGCTGCACGTCTGGAGTCGGAACATGCAGGAATGCATTGACTAGTGGAGAGGTTCGAGCAATTGAGGGTGGAAGTAGTGTGGTGTCACCGGAGTCACCAGTGATCTCACCGTGATCGTCGAGTGCCTCTGTATGCACTAGCTGAGGTCTGTCACTTTGCACCTTTTGCATGGGAAGTGGGATGCTGTCGTCACTCGTTTCACATACCGTGGGTAGATCCTCAGTAGCTGTTTGCTGTTCACTAGGGTTGGGTAAATTGTCAGAGTTTTCATCTGGTGGTGCAAACAATGTGGGTGGACAGTCATTGTCTTGCCGTTGTCCTTCATTTGGGCTTTTCTTCTTTGGAATTTTAAATCTTCCCCCAGACATTACAGAACCTTGTTCATTTCCCTCAATTTCTCCCATATGTAGGGCATCAAATGTTAGATCCAATGTTTCTTTCGTCATTGTACTAGTTTCCAAAGAACAGTCCGTTTCAATTTTCTTCTCAGTTACTTCATATGCATCCTTTTCTAATGTACATGCCTTCATAGTCTCTGGCTCTGATTTTGCTGGGACTGGCACAGTCACAGTCTCTCTTTTACTGTTCCTAATTGCCCACATTCTACTCCCCAGACATAAATTCTTAATCTCTGGAGTTAATGCGGTACAATGGATAATCGGTTCGACCTTATCTGCATCTTCATCATCACTGGAAGGCACAATTGGTTCACTTGAAGCTGCTGCGGGTTTTAAGTGCTTTATCTGGCTACTCAATGTCGGTGTCCTCAGGATTCTTGCTCCAATGTTCTGCTCATTTATCAGTGGAGTGTGCAGAGGTTCAATGCAATTAATATTCCCATCAGGGGTTGAAGAGTCATTACTGACTAACTGCTGGTCTCTGTAGTTGGGACTTTGCGGTTTTGTGTTGAAGGGAGACAGTTGTCCCTGCTGTAGATATGATTCAGGTTGTGTTATTTCCATTAAATGAGGATCAATGTCTTGTCCATTTTTTCAATCCGTACTAAAGCAGTGGCAATTTTCAGTCTGCTCCTTGCAAGTTAGACATACAAGCAATTTCTTTAGCAAATCCTTAGCATCCTTCTGTGACTGTGCAGCATTATTAATATCTCTTCGGCTAGAATGATCCTGAAGGTCAGCGCATAATCTTTTTTTCTTCGGGCTTGGAAGAGGCAATTCCTTTGGCTTGTCTTCATTTGGGCTTGAACAGTCATCAGCGCTGTGCCCTTCATTGTAGCATGATAGACCATCATGGTCGTCCTGCTGTGTAGTGGAGCGTGGTAGACTGTTATAGCCTTCTTGCTGTTTACGTGAGCATGGCAGACTTGCATCGTCTGCCGCTAGTTGGTCAGAGGAGGTTGCTAGACCCTCATGGTCTTGTTCCTGCAGGAACAAGACCAGAGTCATGCGTTTCTGCAATTGTGGAGTCTGTCCACAAGCTTGCTGTGGAGTCTTGTGACACTGGAGTCACGTCTTGTTCATGCAAGGACTGCGGTGTGGAGTCTTGCATGTCTTCTTTCATAGAGTCGGGAACGCTGAGCGGGGCGTGGACCACGCTCTGTGTGGCAGCAGGCCGCTCTCTGTGGGCTTGTACCACTTTCTGTCTCTTAATTTCAGGCTGCAGCATCATCCTGCACTGATGAGTTGGGACGTCATATCTGCTGGGTTGAAGATCCTCAAATCCGAAAAATGAATCCGCATCTGCGTCGGATTCAATGCGGGGGTCGCCAATGTGCAACACGAAAGGTTTGTCCGAGTCGTAGTTGTCTAGGACCATGGAGCTGTCATTGGGCTCGCGAGGTCCAGAGAAAATGTAAAGGTCGGTATCGAAGTATTCGAGGTCGGAATCAAAGAACAAAGAACAAAGAACAAAGAAATGTACAGCACAGGAACAGGCCCTTCGGCCCTCCAAGCCCGTGCCGACCATACTGGCCGACTAAACTACAATCTTCTACACTTCCTGGGTCCGTATCCTTCTATTCCCATCCTATTCATATATTTGTCAAGATGCCCCTTAAATGTCCCTATCGTCCCTGCCTCCACTACCTCCTCCGGTAGTGAGTTCCAGGCACCCACTACCCTCTGCGTAAAAAACTTGCCTCGTACATCTACTCTAAACTTTGCCCCTCTCACCTTAAACCTATGCCCCCTAGTAATTGACCCCTCTACCCTGGGGAAAAGCCTCTGACTATCCACTCTGTCTATGCCCCTCATAATTTTGTATACCTCTATCAGGTCGCCCCTCAACCTCCTTCGTTCCAGTGAGAACAAACCGAGTTTATTCAATCGCTCCTCATAGCTTATGCCCTCCATACCAGGCAACATTCTGGTAAATCTCTTCTGCACCCTCTCTAAAGCCTCCACATCCTTCTGGTAGTGTGGCGACCAGAATTGAACACTATACTCCAAGTGTGGCCTAACTAAGGTTCTATACAGCTGCAACATGACTTGCCAATTCTTATACTCAATGCCCCGGCCAATGAAGGCAAGCATGCCGTATGCCTTCTTGACTACCTTCTCCACCTGTGTAGCCCCTTTCAGTGATCTGTGGACCTGTACTCCTAGATCTCTTTGACTTTCAATACTCTTGAGGGTTCTACCATTCACTGTATATTCCCTACCTGCATTAGCCCTTCCAAAATGCATTACCTCACATTTGTCCAGGTTAAACTCCATCTGCCATCTCTCCGCCCAAGTCTCCAGACAATCTAAATCCTGCTGTATCCTCAGACAGTCCTCATCGCTATCCGCAATTCCACCAACCTTTGTGTCGTCTGCAAACTTACTAATCAGACCAGTTACATTTTCCTCCAAATCATTTATATATACTACAAAGAGCAAAGGTCCCAGCACTGATCCCTGTGGAACACCACTGGTCACAGCCCTCCAATTAGAAAAGCATCCCTCCATTGCTACCCTCTGCCTTCTATGGCCTAGCCAGTTCTGTATCCACCTTGCCAGTTCACCCCTGATCCCGTGTGACTTCACCTTTTGTACTAGTCTACCATGAGGGACCTTGTCAAAGGCCTTACTGAAGTCCATATAGACAACATCTACTGCCCTACCTGCATCAATCATCTTAGTGACCTCCTCGAAAAACTCTATCAAGTTAGTGAGACACGACCTCCCCTTCACAAAACCGTGCTGCCTCTCACTAATACGTCCATTTGCTTCCAAATGGGAGTAGATCCTGTCTCGAAGAATTCTCTCCAGTAATTTCCCTACCACTGAAGTAAGGCTCACCGGCCTGTAGTTCCCGGGATTATCCCTGCCACCCTTCTTAAACAGAGGAACAACATTGGCTATTCTCCAGTCCTCCGGGACATCCCCTGAAGACAGCGAGGATCCAAAGATTTCTGTCAAGGCCTCAGCAATTTCCTCTCCAGCCTCCTTCAGTATTCTGGGGTAGATCCCATCCGGCCCTGGGGACTTATCTACCTTAATATTTTTTAAGACACCCAACACCTCGTCTTTTTGGATCACAATGTGACCCAGGCTATCTACACCCCCTTCTCCAGACTCAACATCTACCAATTCCTTCTCTTTGGTGAATACTGATGCAAAGAATTAATTTAGTACCTCGCCCATTTCCTCTGGCTCCACACATAGATTCCCTTGCCTATCCTTCAGTGGGCCAACCCTTTCCCTGGCTACCCTCTTGCTTTTTATGTAAGTGTAAAAAGCCTTGGGATTTTCCTTAACCCTATTTGCCAATGACTTTTCATGACCCCTTCTAGCCCTCCTGACTCCCTGCTTAAGTTCCTTCCTACTTTCCTTATATGCCACACAGGCTTCGTCTGTTCCCAGCCTTTTAGCCCTGACAAATGCCTCCTTTTTCTTTTTGACGAGGCCTACAATATCATTCGTCATCCAAGGTTCCCGAAAATTGCCGTATTTATCTTTCTTCCTCACAGGAACATGCCTGTCCTGTATTCCTATCAACTGACACTTGAAAGCCTCCCACATGTCAGATGTTGATTTGCCCTCAAACATCCGCCCCCAATCTATGTTCTTCAGTTCCCGCCTAATATTGTTATAATTAGCCTTCCCCCAATTTAGCACATTCATCCTCGGACCACTCTTATCCTTGTCCACCAGTACTTTAAAACTTACTGAATTGTGGTCACTGTTACCGAAATGCTCCCCTACTGAAACATCTACCACCTGGCCAGGCTCATTCCCCAATACCAGGTCCAGTACCGCCTCTTCCCTAGTTGGACTGTTTACATATTGTTTTAAGAAGCCCTCCTGGATGCTCCTTACAAACTCTGCCCCGTCTAAGCCCCTGGCACTAAGTGAGTCCCAGTCAATATTGGGGAAGTTGAAGTCTCCCATCACCACAACCCTGTTGTTTTTACTCTTTTCCAAAATCTGTCTACCTATCTGCTCCTCTATCTCCCGCTGGCTGTTGGGAGGCCTGTAGTATACCCCCAACATTGTGACTGCACCCTTCTTATTCCTGATCTCTACCCATATAGCCTCACTGCCCTCTGAGGTGTCCTCTCGCTGTATAGCTGTGATACTCTCCTGAACAAGTAGCGCAACTCCGCCTCCCCTTTTACATCCCCCTCTATCCCGCCTGAAACATCTAAATCCTGGAACGGTTAGCTGCCAATCCTGCCCTTCCCTCAACCAGGTCTCTGTAATGGCAACAACATCATAGTTCCAAGTAGTAATCCAAGCTCTAAGTTCATCTGCCTTACCCGTAATGCTCCTTGCATTAAAACATATGCACTTCAGGCCACCAGACCCGCTGTGTTCAGCAACTTCTCCCCGTCTGCTCTGCCTCAGAGCCACACTGTCCCTATTCCCTAGTTCTCCCTCAACGCTCTCACCTTCTGACCTATTGCTCCCGTGCCCACCCCCCTGCCATACTAGTTTAAACCCTCCCGTGTGACACTAGCAAATCTCGCGGCCAGGATATTTATGCCTCTCCGGTTTAGATGCAACCCGTCCATCTTATACAGGTCACACCTGCCCCGGAAGAGCTCCCAGTGGTCCAGATAACAGAAACCCTCCCTCCTACACCAGCTGTTTAGCCACGTGTTTGTCTGCTCTATCTTCCTATTTCTAGCCTCACTGGCACGTGGCACAGGGAGTAATCCCGAGATTACAACCCTCGAGGTCCTGTCTTTTAACTTTCTGCCTAGCTCCCTGAACTCCTGCTGCAGGACCTCATGCCCCTTCCTGCCTATGTCGTTAGTACCAATATGTACAACGACCTCTACCTGTTTGCCCTCCCCCTTCAGGATTCCCTCTACCCGTTCGGAGACATCCTGGACCCTGGCACCAGGGAGGCAACATACCATCCTGGAGTCTCTTTCACGTCCACAGAAGCGCCTATCTGTTCCCCTGACTATAGAGTCCCCTATAACTATTACTCTTCTGCGCTTTGACCCTCCCTTCTGAACATCAGAGCCAGCCGTGGTGCCACTGCTCTGGCTGCTGCTGTTTTCCCCTGATAGGCTATCCCCCCCGACAGTATCCAAAGGGGTATATCTGTTCGAGAGGGGGACAACCACAGGGGATTCCTGCACTGACTGCCTGCCCTTTCTGGTGGTCACCCATTTCTCTGCCTGCACCTTGGGTGTGACCACACTTACATAACTGCGATCTATGACGCTTTCCGCCACCTGCATGCTCCTAAGTGCATCCAATTGCTGCTCCAACCGAACCATGCGGTCTGTGAGGAGCTGCAGTTGGGTGCACTTTCTGCAGATGAAGCCATCCGGGACGCTGGAAGCCTCCCGGACCTGCCACATCTCACAGTCAGAGCACAGCACCCCTCTAACTGACATTGCGTCAATTAATTAAAATTAAAATTTGTCTTTTTTTTTTTTTATAAATACTTTTTTTTTAAATTACAAAGTTACTGTCAACTATCTGTTTCCTAGCACTAGATTTCTAATAGAAATGCGATAGCTAACTATAATATCCTCCGATCTCTGGCTTAGATATCCTCTAAATTATAATTAAGTTATTATGTTTAATTAGTTCCCAAATACTCAAATAAATTTAGGTTAGAATCCCAACCAGCCACTCAGGTCACAGCTTTTCTGTGATGTCACTTCAGTTTCCCCCCGACACACACAATTTGAAAAAAAGGTATAAAAGTAAAAATCACTTGCTTACCTTCTGAGATGTTCTCAGGTTCTCTCGCTGACAGAGACTGCTCCTCCACCTCCAATCCTTGGCCTGCACAATGCTAATAATATAATAATATAATATGGCACTTACCTTACACCAATGGGTCTTATTATTAGGTTAGAGGAGGAGGGTGGGTGGGAGACACTACACGTGTAGTGTCTCGGGTTTCCTCTCCACCAGAATTTATTGGGGGGGGGGACTTGCCAGAGGTCGAACTTCCGGTTCCCGCCGAAATCCAAAGGGCTGCTCCTGTAAAGGTAAGAGCTTTTAAACTAACTACTCACCTCCCAGAAGGCCCCTGCGCACCGCTGCCGCCGAAATCCAAAGGGCTGCTCCTGTAAAGGTAAGGTTTTTAAACTCACTACTCACCTCCAAGAATGCCCCTGCGCACCGCTGCCGCCAAAATCCAAAGGGCTGCTCCTGTAAAGGTAAGAGCTTTTAAACTAACTACTCACCTCCCAGAAGGCCCCTGCGCACCGCTGCCGCCGAAATCCAAAGGGCTGCTCCTGTAAAGGTAAGGTTTTTAAACTCACTACTCACCTCCAAGAAGGCCCCTGCGCACCGCTGCCGCCGAAATCCAAAGGGCTGCTCCTGTAAAGGTAAGAGCTTTTAAACTAACTACTCACCTCCCAGAAGGCCCCTGCGCAATCATCGGTTTGTGCGTCGGTAACTGCTTGTTGCAGGGTTTTTCGGAGGTTAAATTTATTTCCTGGTTCAATTTGAGGCATTGTGCTGTCATTCCAGGTGAAGGAAGGTTGTTTTACAGCTTTAAAAGATTTTTTCTTTGATTTGGGACGTTTCCCCTTTAAATTGGATTTGGGACGTTTCCCCTTTAAATTGGTGCGGTCTGGGGCCTCTGACGTCATGACGCGCGTGACGTACCACGTGCGCAGATCGATGTTCCTTTACCGATGGCCGCTTTCTTGATTGCGCATGCACGGCGTCTCGCGCATGCGCAAACGAATCTTCCGGTTCTGCGCACTTCTCGCGCAACTGTGCTAGTGTAGTCCCTTTAGCAAGATGGCCGCCGACCTCGACCCAAATCGCTCTCTGGTCCGGGATTTCGGCCTCGAGGTGAGTACTGGCGCTTCTCTTACCTTTCCTTGCCGATTGGAGTGTGTTTTCCTCACAGTATTTGCCGAATTTGTCCAGGACTGCCTGGAAGTCGCTCCTGTTTTGCCCCTTGGAGAACTTGAATTTTTAAAAGATTTCTTCTGCTCTTGCACCGGCGAGGGTGAGGAGAAACTCTATTTTTACATCATCGGCCAGGTCTTTAAGTTCGGCTGCCACCAGGTAGAGTTCAAATGTTTGCCGGAATAGCTGCCAGTTTTCGTGGAGATCGCCGTGGCACTGGAGCGGCTGCGGAACCGGGAACCCATACATCTTGCCTGGGTATTGCTGGTTGTCACTGTACGCTGAGGTATGGCTATCTGGATTTCAGCAGTTCACTTGTGGTACCATGTTTTGTTATGTTTCCTTTGTAACATAAGCGGCTTCCTTGTGTTGCATTTGTCAAGGAAGGTCGAGACATGTAAATAACTTCAACTCATTTATTTACACAATGTACACTTTTATAACTTGAGTTCGACACTACTGCTAATCCTATCGTAGCTACCTGAACTGACTAACCAGCTGCTGTCTTCCACGTGGTGGGTGTGATAATGAATCAACCCTGTGCCTCTCCTCACTGACTGTCTCCACTGGCCAAAGGGGCTGATCATGTGTGTGGTGTCCTTTACGTATGGGTTGGTGTAATGCCCCCCTGTGGTCGTGTCACCTCCTTGTGTATCGTGAATGTCCATTGGTCGCCTCCCATCTAACTTATCTATTGGTTGAGTGTGTGTGTGTGATGTTTCTGGTGCTCCCTCTAGTGTCTGTCTAGCTTACATGTATTTACAGTGATGCACATCACCACAGGGGTGAAGGCTGTGACGCCTTGATAGTGGTCTCCTCGGAGCTCTCTTCCGAGGTGATCTCTTGGGTGGCGGCAGGGGGAGAATGGCTCCCCATGGCCTGGCCTCATCAGATGGAGATCCTGTGAGAGAATGGACGCGTGATCACTGAGAGGGAAGGGTCATTTTGTCTGACATGATCAACTCACTTGAGGCAGGTCGTCTGGGTGAATGGGCAGTGGATCGTCACCTCTGTGGTAACTATTCTCTTCTCGGTCAACCCAGTGATCACCCGTTCTGTTCCTGTTATCCTTTCATGCCCCTTTCTTCAACTATCTATCGAATCTCACTTTATAACATATTTCCATCAAAGCTTGATTTTGGTGATAATATTTAAATGCAGAGTCAACCATTCCAAAAATTAGAAACATGAGGACATCATAGATCCAGGAATTGGAGCAAGTTTGCAAAAAAAAAATGCTGTAACGCTGAAATGAATCCTTCAGTTGCAGTCATCAAAATCATCTGAAAACACAAGTCAAAGGTAAGTAAAATACCTCAGTCTTCTCACTGGCAATTAGCTCTTTGTACAGGCATTGCAAATATTCATTGACCATGAAGTAACTGTTAAAAATAAGAACAAATACCGCTGGAAAAATAGGCAGAATATACAGGCAGTACCATCTGTATAGATGACAGAGTTTATTATTTGAGGACCGAGATAATTAAAGTAGAATTCATTTTCCAGCCTACAGGTATATAAAATAAAAGTTGACAGTCTGGGGCAGCTGCAGACGAGAAAAACCTTTGAAGGCCCCTGAGCACTAGCTGCCTTCACTATCATATGAAAAATCAATGTGGTTTGGCTTTCCATGTGACACTATACTGACAGTTGCCTTATCTTAGCTTAATCATAAGTCAGGATAAATGCGTCACTACCCTAACATATTCAACAATTGATCTAACTTAATTATATTCATATTTGTCTGTTGACAGCCTTATTCTGTTCAGTAAACATTATGGCACGCATCTTGATTACATCCCATATCTTTGGAATAAAACGTGTGGTGTGCCCAACATTTTATTGCATTATTTTGGGAGCATGGGAGATTGTTAATATATCAAAATAATCCTCCACATAATATTAAATTATCGAAGGATAGAAATACATGACAATGAATACACTCATACACAGTTTTCGTTTGGGGAATTTTATGACCATTGCTCGAATGCAGATTCATTATAATTCATTGTCTCTTATTTGCATGCATAGATATACCCCAGCCTTCAATAGACTGCCAAATACAGAGCTTGTTTGAGTCTTTTTACATTGTTTAAATTTAGTCCACTCTTTTATATTGGATCCATGCTGGAATCAATTATATTTTTCACTTGTTCCGTCTCCCAGCACTGCCTGCCCATTAAGGAGCAGCTGCTGGGATTTTCTGCTCTTAAATGTGTGATTGGTAGTTTGTTACAAAGTGCCCAATCTATTTTTTTGAATGCATTGTTCGTGCATGTGTGTTTTCCCTCCACCTTCTCTGCAGTATAAAGGTCTGGCACATATAGGGTCAATGCTGAGTACAGTACCGCCCACACAGTGATGCAAGAGAGCACATGACCCGCACAAAGCTGTGTGTACCAGCAAGCGTGGAGACAGCTCCAATTGTCCTCGTTATTGCATCTTTGTAAATAGCTCTCAGAGCCAACAGAAAACTTACAGTTAATTTTATTATAACTATGTAGACTTCTTCGGATCCATCGACTGTAGTCAATACCCTATAATATTCCTTTGTTCTGTTACTTTTTAAATAGAATCATAGAATTATAGAAAAGTTACAGCACCAAAGGAGGCCATTTGGCCCATCTTGTCCATGCCAGCCCCAGGGCATCCAGGTTCCCTTTCTAATCGCACCTTCCTGCAGCGGGTCCATAGCCCTGTAGCTTAGAGCACTTAAGGTGCAGATCCAGGTACCTTTTAAAAGAGTTTAGGGTCTCTGCCTCTACAGCCAACTCGGGCAGCGAATTCCAGGCTCCCACTACCCTCTGCGTAAAAAATATTTACCTCATGTCCCCTCTACACCTTCTGTCAGTTAACTTGAATCTATATCCCTTGGTTTTAGAATTCTCCACTAGGGGAAACAGTTTTATCCTGTCCACCCTAACTCTTCCCCTCATAACTTTGTACACCTTCAGTGAGTCACCCTTCTTTTCCTTCTTTGTTCGAAGGAAAATAACCCCAACCTATCTAATCTCTTCTCGTAGCTACACTTTTCTAGCCCTGGCAACATTCTTGTCAACCTCCTCTCCACTCTCTCCGGAGCAACCAGAACTGCACACAATATTCCGGTTGTGGCCTCACCAGTGTTTTATACAATTCTAACATTGTATCCTTAATTTTATACTCTTTACGTCTGCCAATGAAGGAGAGCATTCCATATGCTTTCTTAACAACCTTGTCTACTTGAACTGCTGTCTTTAGGAACCAACATATCCGAACACCAAGATCTCTCACTTCATCTACACCGTTTAGTATATTCCCATTTATTGTGTACTCCCTAGAACTGTTCGACCTCCCTAAATGCAAAGCCTCACATTTCTCTGTGTTAAATTCCATCTGTCACTTTGTCGCCCACTCCACCAATCCATCTGTATCGTTTTGAAGATTATAGCTATCCTCTACACTGTCCACCACTCGGCCAATCTTAGTGTTATTTGCAAATTTTCCAATCATGCTCTCCATGGGCGCGATTCTCCGCTCCTGCGCCGAAGTGGCCACGCCGTCGTGAACGCCGTCGGGGTTCACGACGGCGCGAAATGGCCCTGATCTCAACCGATTCAGGGCCCGAAAATGGGCTAGAATCGGGGCCGCGAGAAACTTGGGGGGCATGTCGCGGACGCCGGGTCATCACCGCGCGATGCCGGAATGACGCAGCGGTGCGTCATAAATGGCACGATCCGCGCACAGAGGACCCAGAGGAGAAGAGAGAGAAAGAGATGGCTGAGCCCCGAAGAGCCGCACCGAGGTTCCGAGACACGGACCTGGGCACCCTGCTGGATGAGGTCGAGCAGAGAAGGGACACCCTCTGCCCAAGACGTGGGCATCACCAGCCATCCAGCGCGGTTGGCGTGAGGTTGGCGTGAGGTTGGCACTACTGTCAGTGCTCAGGGGCAGACCCCCCCGGACGGGGGAGCAGTGTCGTAAAAAGCTGCACAACCTCACTCGGGCTGCAAGGGTAAGTGCCATGAGGGTGCCCCCAGCCCCCCACCGGCACGAGGGGGGGAAGTGGGGCGGTGAGGGGCCAGGGAGGGTTGGGGGGGGTTGGGGGGTCAGGGGGGTGTTGGGGCATATGGGGTGGTTTGGGGGATGAGGGGGGCGTTGGGGCATCAGGGTGGTTTGGGAGGTCAGGGGGGCGTTGGGGCATTAGGAGTGGTTTGGGGGGTCAGGGGGGCGTTGAGGCATCAGGGGGGGTTTGGGGGGGTCAGAGTGCCCAACGATTTACTCGACCCACATGAGCCCCGGGAGCCCCCCCCGGAGTGATGCCATGGCGTGCTGTCTCGTGAACCAGCAAAAATGTAGTTTATATCTGCACGCCCTGATGATACCCGCCTAATTGTGATGCTTTACCCAACCCCCCCCCCCCCCCCTCCCCCCCAGGACAAGACAGCTCACAACCAGCGTGAGCATATGAGAACCGGAGGGGGTTCTCCTGTGCTGCACCCCCTAAACATTCACGAGCAGAGGGCCCTGGACCTCACTGGGGGATCCGCCACTCGGGAGGTCGCGACATGCCATCTCGGAGGCGCAGAAACAAGTGAGACAACCCTGCATGTCCTCATCCCTCCCCCAACCCGTCATCGTCTCCCTCACACATTGCCCACTGCAGCCTGGATCCCCTCCCCCCACACACTGTGCACCCACCATCACCATACACCCGGGACACCGTGTCTAGCGAACCCCGAATCTTTATGTTCCCCAGGGCCAGCCGCCGGAAGTCCAGGGACGTCTCGGCCAAGAGACAGCGGAACAGCACCAACCACGAGTGCACCCAGGGCCGCACACCAGAGCTTGGCAGTCGGTCGGACAGGAGGGGAAACCTCTCAGTATGGGACGCAGGACCTCCTCTTCCCCATCCCCCTCGTTCGCGTTAGCTCTGTTGCCCTCGGGTCCTCCCTCCGACTCCTCCACCAGGTCATCTCCCCTCTGCATGGCAATGTTGTGCAGCGCACAGCAGACCACAACCATGCAACCGACCCTGTCGGGGTGGTACTGTAGGGCCCCTCCGGAGCGGTCCAGGTATCTGAATCGCATCTTCAGCAGCCCGAAGCACCGCTCCACCACACCCCTGGTTGCTGCATGTGCCTCGTTGTATAGGCTCTCCGCGTTAGTGTGACGCCTCCGTATTGGCGTCATCAGCCATGACCTCAACGGATAGCTCTTATCGCCCAGAAACCAGCCCCTCATCCGGGGGGGGCATCCATCGAACATTGCGGGGATGAACAACCGTGCCAGAATGTAGGCGTCATGCACACTGCCGGGGTACTTTGCACACGTGTGCATGATCTTCATGTGGGGGTCGCACACCACCTGAATGTTCATGGAGTATGCGCCCTTTCTGTTCATGAACACGTCCCTGTTGTCTGTAGGCGGGCGCATGGGGACGTGCACACCATCGATGACACCCTGGACCATCGGTATCCCGGCCACCTTGGCGAATCCACGTGCCCGTGCTTCCTGCTGTGCTCGGTCCTCGGGGAATTTTATGTACCTGTCCGCGATGGCGTACAAGGCGTCGGTGACGGCCCTGATGCACCTGTGGACCAATGCCTGTGAGATCCCGGATAGGTCCACGCTCGGCGCTTGGAAGGAACCGGTCGCATAAAAGTTTAGGGCCACCGTCACCTTGACGGAGACTGGTATCGCATGTCCTCCACCAGTTCCAAGTGGTGCGAGGTGCGCCACGAGGTGGCATATATGTGCGACCGTCTCCCTGCTGAACCGTACTCTCCTCCTGCATGTGATGTCCGTTAGGGCCTCGAACGACATTCTGTCACGGTACACCCTCGGCCTTGCTGGACGCCTGTGGCGCCCTGGCACCACCATCAGTGGATCCTCCTGCTCCACCTGCTCCTCCTCCTCCTCCTCCTGCTCCCCCCCCCAAGCACTTCCTCTGCATTCCTCGCTGTCAGGGGGTCAATGTTCCCCTCGGCAACCCCTGTACATTTGGGTCCTGAGCGCCTGCGGCCTGCGCGGCGACGACGGGCCACTCCGCGGCCATCCCCTCTGCTGCACCGGCGACCGCTGCATCTGCAGCCACTGTGGGCCGTCCGACTCTACGCTGCCGGATGGCAAACTCCAGAGCTGCTGCTCCAACCACGGCAGTGAACATCGCTGTCTGGTTGGCAGACATGGTGACCTGCAGGAGGGTGGTGGGGGGCAGAGAAACAATATGTTACACGGAGGTTCTTCCACACCTCGTCAGCCGGGCTTCATGTGATCCCTGTGTGCCCCGGTGGCCTGGTCGCGCTGCAGACACGCAGCCAGCCTAACACCTGGTCACTGTCTGCGCCCAACGGTCAGTTCACACCGTACTCCTCCCCACACGACAACCTGCGGCCGTGTCCCCGTCACCGTCCTGCCATATCAGGGCAGCTAACCTGTTGCATCTGCGGATGGACGATACCATCCACACTCTCCCGCCCCCTCCTCCCACCTGCACACTCTCCCACACACACACACCCTCCCACCTGCACACTCTCCCTCACCCCCCTCCCACCTGCATACTCTCCCTCACCCCCCCCACCTGCACACTCTCCCACACACACACAACCTCCCACCTGCACACTCTCCCTCAGCCCCCTCCCACCTGCACACTCTCCCACACACACACCCCCTCCAACCTGCACACTCTCCCTCACCCCCCCCCACCTGCACACTCTCCCTCACCCCCTCCCACCTGCACACTCTCCCACACACACACCCCCTCCAACCTGCACACTCTCCCTCACCCCCCCCACCTGCACACTCTCCCTCACCCCCTCCCACCTGCACACTCTCCCACACACACACCCCCTCCAACCTGCACACTCTCCCTCACCCCCCCCCTCCCACCTGCATACTCTCCCTCACCCCCCCCCCCCCACCTGCACACTCTCCCTCACCCCCTCCCACCTGCACACTCTCCCACACACACACCCCCTCCAACCTGCACACTCTCCCTCACCCCCCCTCCCACCTGCATACTCTCCCTCACCCCCCCCACCTGCACACTCTCCCTCACCCCCTCCCACCTGCACACTCTCCCTCACCCCCCCTCCCACCTGCACACTCTCCCTCACCCCCCCTCCCACCTGCACACTCTCCCTCACCCCCCCCCACCTGCACAATCTTCCTCACCCCCCCTCCCACCTACACACTCTCCCTCACCTCCCCTCCCACCTGCACACTCTCCCTCACCCCCCCTCCCACCTGCACACTCTCCCTCACCCCCCCACCTGCACAATCTTCCTCGCCCTCCTCCCACCTACACACTCTCCCTCACCCCCCCACCTGCACACTCTCCCTCACCCCCCTCACCTGCACACTCTCCCTCATCCCCCCTCCCACCTGCAAACTCTCCCTCACCCCCCTCCCACCTGCACACTCTCCCTCACCCCCCCCACCTGCACACTCTCCCTCACCCCCCCCACCTGCACACTCTCCCTCACCCCCCTCCCACCTGCACACTCTCCCTCACCCCCCCTCAACTGCACACTCTTCCTCACCCCCCCTCCCACCTGCACACTCTCCCTCACCCCCCTCCCACCCGCACACTCTCCCTCACCCCCTCCCACCTGCACACTCTTCCTCACCCCCTCCCACCTGCACACTCTCCCTCACTCCCCCTCCCACCCGCACACTCTCCCTCAGCCCCCTCCCACCCGCACACTCTCCCTCAGCCCCCTCCCACCTGCACACTCTCCCTCACCCCCCCTCCCACCTGCACACTCTCCCTCACCTCCCCTCCCACCTGCACACTCTCCCTCACCTCCCCTCCCACCTGCACACTCTCCCTCATCCCCCCTCCCAACTGCACACTCTCCCTCACCTCCCCTCCCAACTGTACACTCTCTTTCATCCCCCCTCCCAACTGCACACTCTCCCTCACCTCCCCTCCCAACTGTACACTCTCCCTCACCCCCCTCCCACCTGCACACTCTCCCTCACCCCCCCCTCCCACCTGCACACTCTTCCTCACCTCCCCTCCCACCTGCACACTCTCCCTCACCTCCCCTCCCACCTGCACACTCTCCCTCACCCCCCCTCCCACCTGCACACTCTCCCTCACCTCCCCTCCCACCTGCACACTCTCCCTCACCTCCCCTCCCACCTACACACTCTCCCTCACCCCCCCTCCCACCTGCACACTCTCCCTCACCCCCCCTCCCACCTGCACACTCTCCCTCACCCCCCCCACCTGCACAATCTTCCTCACCCCCCCTCCCACCTACACACTCTCCCTCACCTCCCCTCCCACCTGCACACTCTCCCTCACCCCCCTCCCACCTGCACACTCTCCCTCATCCCCCCTCCCACCTGCACACTCTCCCTCACCCCCCCCACCTGCACAATCTTCCTCACCCCCCTCCCACCTACACACTCTCCCTCACCTCCCCTCCCACCTGCACACTCTCCCTCACCCCCCCTCCCACCTGCACACTCTCCCTCACCCCCCCACCTGCACAATCTTCCTCACCCCCCTCCCACCTACACACTCTCCCTCACCCCCACCTGCACACTCTCCCTCACCCCCCTCACCTGCACACTCTCCCTCATCCCCCCTCCCACCTGCAAACTCTCCCTCACCCCCCTCCCACCTGCACACTCTCCCTCACCCCCCCCCCACCTGCACACTCTCCCTCACCCCCCCCACCTGCACACACTCCCTCACCCCCCCTCCCACCTGCACACTCTCCCTCACCCCCCCTCAACTGCACACTCTTCCTCACCCCCCCTCCCACCTGCACACTCTCCCTCACCCCCCTCCCACCTGCACACTCTCCCTCACCCCCCCTCAACTGCACACTCTTCCTCACCCCCCCTCCCACCTGCACACTCTCCCTCACCCCCCTCCCACCCGCACACTCTCCCTCACCCCCTCCCACCTGCACACTGTTCCTCACCCCCTCCCACCTGCACACTCTCCCTCACTCCCCCTCCCACCCGCACACTCTCCCTCAGCCCCCTCCCACCCGCACACTCTCCCTCAGCCCCCTCCCACCTGCACACTCTCCCTCACCCCCCCTCCCACCTGCACACTCTCCCTCACCTCCCCTCCCACCTGCACACTCTCCCTCACCTCCCCTCCCACCTGCACACTCTCCCTCATCCCCCCTCCCAACTGCACACTCTCCCTCACCTCCCCTCCCAACTGTACACTCTCTTTCATCCCCCCTCCCAACTGCACACTCTCCCTCACCTCCCCTCCCAACTGTACACTCTCCCTCACCCCCCTCCCACCTGCACACTCTCCCTCACCCCCCCCTCCCACCTGCACACTCTTCCTCACCTCCCCTCCCACCTGCACACTCTCCCTCACCTCCCCTCCCACCTGCACACTCTCCCTCACCCCCCCTCCCACCTGCACACTCTCCCTCACCTCCCCTCCCACCTGCACACTCTCCCTCACCTCCCCTCCCACCTACACACTCTCCCTCACCCCCCCTCCCACCTGCACACTCTCCCTCACCCCCCCTCCCACCTGCACACTCTCCCTCACCCCCCCCACCTGCACAATCTTCCTCACCCCCCCTCCCACCTACACACTCTCCCTCACCTCCCCTCCCACCTGCACACTCTCCCTCACCCCCCCTCCCACCTGCACACTCTCCCTCATCCCCCCTCCCACCTGCACACTCTCCCTCACCCCCCCCACCTGCACACACTCCCTCACCCCCCTCCCACCTGCACACTCTCCCTCACCCCCCCTCAACTGCACACTCTTCCTCACCCCCCCTCCCACCTGCACACTCTCCCTCACCCCCCTCCCACCCGCACACTCTCCCTCACCCCCTCCCACCTGCACACTCTTCCTCACCCCCTCCCACCTGCACACTCTCCCTCACTCCCCCTCCCACCCGCACACTCTCCCTCAGCCCCCTCCCACCCGCACACTCTCCCTCAGCCCCCTCCCACCTGCACACTCTCCCTCACCCCCCCTCCCACCTGCACACTCTCCCTCACCTCCCCTCCCACCTGCACACTCTCCCTCACCTCCCCTCCCACCTGCACACTCTCCCTCATCCCCCCTCCCACCTGCACACTCTCCCTCACCCCCCTCCCACCTGCACACTCTCCCTCACCCCCCCTCCCACCTGCACACTCTCCCTCACCCCCCCCACCTGCACAATCTTCCTCACCCCCCTCCCACCTACACACTCTCCCTCACCTCCCCTCCCACCTGCACACTCTCCCTCACCCCCCCTCCCACCTGCACACTCTCCCTCACCCCCCCACCTGCACAATCTTCCTCACCCCCCTCCCACCTACACACTCTCCCTCACCCCCCCACCTGCACACTCTCCCTCACCCCCCTCACCTGCACACTCTCCCTCATCCCCCCTCCCACCTGCAAACTCTCCCTCACCCCCCTCCCACCTGCACACTCTCCCTCACCCCCCCCACCTGCACACTCTCCCTCACCCCCCCACCTGCACACTCTCCCTCACCCCCCTCCCACCTGCACACTCTCCCTCACCCCCCCTCAACTGCACACTCTTCCTCACCCCCCCTCCCACCTGCACACTCTCCCTCACCCCCCTCCCACCCGCACACTCTCCCTCACCCCCTCCCACCTGCACACTCTTCCTCACCCCCTCCCACCTGCACACTCTCCCTCACTCCCCCTCCCACCCGCACACTCTCCCTCAGCCCCCTCCCAACTGTACACTCTCTTTCATCCCCCCTCCCAACTGCACACTCTCCCTCACCTCCCCTCCCAACTGTACACTCTCCCTCACCCCCCCTCCCACCTGCACACTCTCCCTCACCCCCCTCCCACCTGCACACTCTTCCTCACCTCCCCTCCCACCTGCACACTCTCCCTCACCTCCCCTCCCACCTGCACACTCTCCCTCACCCCCCCTCCCACCTGCACACTCTCCCTCACCTCCCCTCCCACCTGCACACTCTCCCTCACCTCCCCGCCCACCTACACACTCTCCCTCACCCCCCCTCCCAACTGCACACACTCCCTCACCTCCCCTCCCACCTGCACACTCTCCCTCATCCCCCTCCCAACTGCACACTCTCCCTCACCTCCCCTCCCAACTGTACACTCTCCCTCACCCCCCTCCCACCTGCACACTCTCCCTCACCCCCCCCCCACCTGCACACTCTCCCTCACCTCCCCTCCCACCTGCACATTCTCCCTCACCCCCCCCCACCTGCACACTCTCCCTCACCTCCCCTCCCAACTGCACACTCTCCCTCACCTCCCCTCCCAACTGTACACTCTCCCTCACCCCCCTCCCACCTGCACACTCTCCCTCACCCCCCCTCCCACCTGCACACTCTCCCTCACCTCCCCTCCCAACTGCACACTCTCCCTCCCCTCCCCTCCCAACTGTACACTCTCCCTCACCCCCCTCCCACCTGCACACTCTCCCTCACCCCCCTCCCACCTGCACACTCTCCCTCACCTCCCCTCCCACCTGCACACTCTCCCTCACCTCCCCTCCCAACTGCACACTCTCCCTCACCTCCCCTCCCAACTGTACACTCTCCCTCACCCCCCTCCCACCTGCACACTCTCCCTAACCCCCCTCCCACCTGCACACTCTCCCTCACCTCCCCTCCCACCTGCACACTCTCCCTCACCTCCCCTCCCACCTGCACACTCTCCCTCACCTCCCCTCCCAACTGCACACTCTCCCTCACCTCCCCTCCCACCTGCACACTCTCCCTCACCTCCCCTCCCAACTGCACACTCTCCCTCACCTCCCCTCCCACCTGCACACTCTCCCTCACTTCCCCTCCCACCTGCACACTCGCCCTCATCGCCCCGTTGGCCGCAGCCTTCTCGGGGAAGCCGACCCGGTCTCCAGGAGGTTCGGAACAGTCCGCTCACCTCCTCATTGGTCAGCGTCAACCAGCACGACTGGCTGACGACTTTAAAAAGCAGGTGTGAACGGCGACGGCGTGAACTGGGGGTCACGCCATCGGTACTTCGGCCTATCCGACCCGGAGAATAGCGGGGGTGCCGGAGAATGGCCATTTTGGGTGTCTCGGGCGATTCTCCGGCCTGCGCCGCGCGGAACTCGACGGGGCCGTTCTCGCCACTTGGGAGAGTCGCGGGAGGGCGTCGGACCAGCGTCACGGGAAAATCTGCCGATTCTCCCAACTGGCGCGGGAGGGAAGAATCGCGCCCATGCTCATGTCCAAATCGTTAAGAAATAATACAAACAGTAAGGGTCCCAACTCCGAGACCTGTGGAACACGACTTAGAAGCTGATAGAATGTACGGCACAGATACAGGCCCTTCGGCCCAAACTGGTCCAGGTCAAACAAAAAAACCATCTAAGCTATGCCTGCATTTGGCCCATATCCGTCTAAACCTTTCCTATCCATGTATCTATCCAAATGTTTTTCAAATGTTGTAAATGTCCCTGCCTCAAGAACTTCCTCTGGCAGCTCATTCCACATGCGTACCACCCTCTGTGTGAAAAGGTTGCTCCTCAGGTTCCATTAATTCTTTTCCCTCTTAACTTAAACCTATGCCCTCTAGTTCTCTATTCCCCAACGCTGGGAAAAAGACTGAGTGCATTCAACCTAACCATGCCTCTCATGATCTTATACACCTCTATAAGTTCACCCCTCAGTTTCTTATGCTCCGAAGAAAAAAGTCCTAGCCTGGCCCAATCTCTCCCTATAACTCAGTCCCTCGAGGCCTGGCAACATCCTTGTAAATCTTTTCTGCACTTTCTCCAGTTTAATAACATCTTTCCTATAGCAAGGCAACCAAAACTGAACACAATACTCCAGGTGCAGCCTCACCAACATCCTGTACAACTGCAGCATAACTTCCCAACTTCTGTACTCAATGCCCTGACTGATGAAGGCCAGCGTGCCAAAAGCCTTCTTCACTGCCCTATCTACCTGTGACTCCACCTTTAGAGAGCCATGCACCTGAACTCCACGATACTCCTTCAGGTCCTACTATTCACCGTGAAAGCCCTACCTTGATTTGACTTTCCAAAATGCAACACCTCGCATTTATCTGTATTGAACTCCATTTGCCATTTCTCGGCCCACTTCCCCAGCTGATCAAGATCCTGCTGCAATTTTTGCTAACCTCCCTCACTGTCTACAATACCATCTATTTTAGTGTCATCTGCAAACTTACTGATCATGCCTTGTCCAAATAGAAATCATTGAACAAGATAAAAAATAGCAATGGACCCAGCACTGACCCCTGAGGCACGCCACTAGTCACAAGCCTCCAGTCCAACAAACATTCTTCCACCATTACCCTCTGCTTCCAACCATCAAGCCAATTGTATATCCGATTTGCCAGCTCTCCCTGGATTCCATGTGATCGAACCTTCCAGAGCAGCCTACCATGTGGAACTTTATCAAAGGTCTTACTAAAGTCCATATACACTATGTCTACCATCCTGCCCTCATCAACCTTCCTGGTCACTTCATCAAAGAACTCTGACAAATTTGTAAGGCATGATCTCCCATGCACAAACTCGTGCTGGCTACTCCCAATCAAACCCAGGCTTTCCAAATGCCTGTATATCTTATCCCTCAGAATCCTCTCTAGTAACATACCCACCACAGATGTTAGGCTTACCGGTCTATAATTCCCAGGCTTTTCTTTGCAGCCCTTCTTAAATAAGGGCACAACATTTGCTACCCTCCAGGTTTATGTTACCTCACCCGTGGCTAGCGATGATGCAAATATCTCAGTTAGGGCTCCCGCAACTTTGTCTCTAGCCTCATGCAATGTTCTTGGATATACCTGGTCAGGGTCAGGAGATTAATCCACCTTCATACATTTAATACGTACATCACCTCCTCTACTGCAATGCGAAATGTCCCCAATATGTCGCCACTAATATTCCCTGGTTTCCAAGTCTTCATGTCTTTCTCTACGGTAAACACAGAGGAGAAATATTCATTGAGAACCTTGCCCATCTCCTGTGGTTCCGCACATATGTCTCCACTTTGGTCCTTGAGGGGTCTTCTTCTCTCTCTAGTTATTCTTTTTCCCTTAATATACTTAAAGAATCCCTTTGGATTTACCTTAATCTCTCAGCCAAAGCTACCTCATGCCCCCTTTTGCCCTCCTAATTTCCTTCTTGAGTAAACTCCTGTATCCTCTGTGGACCTCCAGGGAATCCCTTGATTCCAGCTGCTTGTACCTTAGCCATGCCTCCTTCTTTTTCCTGGCCAAAACCTCAATATGTTTTGTCATCTAGGGCTCCCTACCTCTGCCAGCTTTGCCTTTCACCTGCATAACTATTTTAAGATTAATAGAACTATGGTCACTGGTCCCAAAGTGGTCCCCCACCGTCACCTCAGTCACTTGCCCTGCCCTATTTCCCAAGATTAGGTCATGCTTTGCCCTTTCCCGAGTAGCACCCTCCACATACTGCCTGAGGAAACTTTCTTCAACTCACTGAACAGATTCCACCCCATCTGAGCACTTAACACTATGGCAGTCCCAGTCTATGTTAGAAAAATGAAAATCCCCTACTATGACAACCCTATTACTCCTGCTAGTCTCCCCAATCTCCCTGCATATTTGTTCTTCTAATTCCCGTTGCCTATTTGGGGACCTGTAGTATAACCTACAGTATAATCCCAATAAGGTCACCATCCCCTTCTTATTTCTTAGTTCCTCCCACAAAGCCTCCCTGGATGATCCCTTGGTTATTTCATCTCTGACTACTGCTGGGATGCCCCCCCCCCCCCCTAAATTAAAAATACAAGTCTTGCTCCTCTCTACCCTCCACCTCTGTCCTGCCTAAAGCACCTATACCCTGGAACATTAAAAGCTGCCAGTGATGTCCCTCCCTTAGCCATGTTTCAGATATCCTAGTCCCATGTACCGAGCCATGCCCTGAGTTCATCAGCCTTACCTGTCATCCCTCTTGTGTTTTGTTATGCTCTTGTCGTAGAATAAGCTGCTTCCTTGATGTGCACTCTGACAAAGGAAGGTTCAGACTTGGAGATAGCTTTAACACGTTTATTAAACTATTAACAATCTCCTACTTGGATTCAACTCTACTGTTAATCCTTCTATAGCTACTCAGACTGACTAACTAGTCTGCTACAATCCATGTGGTAGGAGTGATGTTCAATCAACCCTGTGTCTGTACTCACTGAGAGTCTCCACTGGAAACAGGAAGATCATGTGTGTAGTGTCCTTATATATGGGTTGGTGTAATGCCCTCCTGTGGTACTGTCACCTCTGTGTGTATCGTGACTGCCCATTGGTCGTGTCCTATCTTACTGACCTATTGGTTGACTGTCTGTGTGTCATGTCTCTGGTGTTCCCTCTAGTGTCTAGCTAGGTGTAGTGTGTGTATATTAACCCTTTCTGTACTTACAGTGATGTATATCACCACATCCCCCCTTTTTCGTGTTACATATTTTCCGTACAGTGTTAAAGAAAATTGAACAAACTAGGTAGATGAGTGATATTCTGTACAAGTTATAACAGTGATCATTAAACAATAAGTCCAAATCATATGCATGAGTCCAAAGTTCATTAATTATTATGGTCGAGTGGCTTTCTTGTTTGGTTGGTGAGTTGGTGATGTTGATGGTGACATTGCATTGTAAACACCATCAGTGTCCCTGTGCTGAAGGAACCAAGAAGTGGTCACATCAATTCGTTGTCGGATTTGGACTTTTTTTTTTTTCTTTCGATGCTTGTGGTGGTAATTCTTGATGGCATCTGTCCTGAAAGCCATGTTGCCTGTTGGTAGTGCAGCAAACGTGAATTGGTAAGTTGCATCGTCCTGCCATGGCATGTCATTGTACTGAGCTGAGCAGTAACAGTGTCCCTCATTTGCAGAGTTGTACCATGTCGTACCAGTCGTAGTTCCATTGGTGTTGTTTTTGTCGTGCTTGTTGTCAACGTTGTTGCCTTTGGTACGCTTCTTGCTATTGTCTTTGATGTTGTTGTTGTGGTGGTTGGTTTTGTTGCCGTGTTTGCTGCGCTCAAGGACCACACTCTGTGGATAATACGAGTCCTTCACACAGATACTCATGTCAGCGTGCTTTGTGGCATCTGCTGTCTCCTTGAGCGTGTCGTCACTGAGTTTGCAGTGCTCCCCATCTGGAGTCATGTCCGGCTTACTTGAATCAGCTTTGGCTTGTCGATGCTCCCCGTCTGGAGTCTGGTCTGTTTCACCTGAGTCAGTTTTGGTTTGTCGATGCTCCCCGTCTGGAGCCCTTTCTGGTTCACCTGAATCAGCTTTGGTTTCTTGATGCTCCCCGTCCAGAGTCATTGCAGGTTCACTTGAATCTTCTGAAGTTTCGTGTTGCTCCCCGTCCGGGGTCAAAACAGTCAGGAATGCATTTGCTTGCGGAGAGGCTTGAGTGAATGAGGTTTGAAGTAACGTGGTGTCACTGGAGTCACCAGTCGTCTCACTGTGATTGTCGAGTGTCTCTGTACATTCTAGCTGAGGTCTGTCACGTTGCACATCTGGTATGGGAAGTGGGATGCCATCGTCACTTGTCTCACATACAGTGGGTAGAGCCTCAGTGTCTTCTTGTCGTTCACTTGAGCTGGGTAGACTGTCAGAGTCTTCTTCTTGTTCACTGGAGAAAGCAGACTGTGAATAGTCTTTCTGTTGTTCACTTGAGCGTGGCAGGCTTGCATTGTCTGCTGCTGCTTGCTCAGAGGAAGTTGCTAGACCCTCATCGTCTTGTTCATGCAAAGACTGCGCTTTGGAGCCTTGCATTGCTCCTATCGTGGAGGCTGTCCACGAGCTCGCTGTGGAGGCTTGTGTCACTCCCTCTGTGGAGTCTTGCAGCGTTCCTTGTGTGGAATCGTGCATTGGTCTCTCTGTGGAAACTGTTATCACTTCTTGTTCATGCAAGGACTGCGCTCTGGAGTCTTGCGTTGCTTCTATTGTGGAGTCTGTCCACAAGCCCTCTGTGGAGGCTTGTGTCACTCGAGTCACTTCTTGTTCATGCAAGGACTGCGCTGTGGAGTCTTGTGTTGCTTCTATCGTGGAGTCTGTCCACGAGCTCGCTGTGGAGTCTTTCATTGCTTTCTGTGTGGAGGCTGGGACCCTTTGTGGTGCATGGATCACTCTCTGTGTGGCAGCAGGCCGCTCTCTGTGGGTTTGTACCACTCTCTGTCTCTTGGTGTCAGGCCGCAGCATCATCCTGCACTCACGAGTCGGGATGCCATATCTGCTGTACTGAAGGTTCCCGAATCTGAAGAACTCGTCGTCGGGGTCGTCAATGTACAACGCGTCTAGTTGCGGTTCGGATTTGGTACTGGGGTAGCCTCCCAAGGTGAAAGCTTCGTCTGAGTCGTTGACTTCCAAGACCATATCATCACGTTTTGTGTCGGAGCTGGCATTGGGCTTGCGTTGTCCAAAGAAGAATTCAAGGTCTGAGTCATAGTCTTCAAGGACTGTATCATCTCTTTGGGCAGTGCTAACTGCTTGTTGCAGGGTTCTACGGAGGTTACTTTCAGCTATTGGTCGAATTTCAGGCATTGAGCTGTCGTTCCAGGTGAAAGAATCTGGTTTTGAGGCTTTAAATTTTTTTTGTGTGTTTTGGGACATTTCCCCTTTAAGTGGCCGTGGTCCGGGGCCTCTGACATCGTGACGTAGAGCGCAGGAAGCGATTGCGCATGCGCAGATGGCTGGTCCTTTACTTGGGGCCTTTTTTGCAATTGCGTATGCGCAAACGGACCTTCCCGTTCTGTGCGCTCTTCGCATGTGCAGCATCTTTTCCAAGATGACAATTCAAAACTGCCGTTCATTGCTGTAAGCCTACCTCATGGTGAGTGCTGCCGTCTCTTTTACCTTTTCTTCTTGTATGTTCCTCGCAGAATTCTTGGAATTTGTCCAGGACTGCCTGGAAATCACTCTTGTTTTGCCCCTTAGAGTATTCGAAAGTCTGGAAGATTTCAGCTACTTCTGGACCCGCGATGGTAAGTAGAAGCTTTATTTTCTCTGCATCCGCCACGCCATCATACCAGATAGATCTCGAATCTCTGCCTGAAGCAACGCCAGTTTTGACTGAGATTGCCTTGGTACCTGAGCTGTTGTGGGACCGGAAGCTCGAACATCATCTTGCCTGGCTGCTGTTGCTGGTAGTCACTGTTTGCTGAGTTTTAACTGTATGGATTGAAACAGTTCACTCCTGGAACCATGTTTTGTTATGCTCTTGCCGTAGAATAAGCTGCTTCCTTGATGTGCACTCTGACAAAGGAAAGTTCAGACTTGGAGATAGCTTCAACACGTTTATTAAACTATTAACAATTCTCCTCCTTGAAAAATGAAAATCACTTATTGTCACAAGTAGGCTTCAAATGAAGTTACTGTGAAAAGCCCCTAATCGCCACATTCCGGCGCCTGTTTGGGGAGGCTGGTACAGGAATTGAACCGTGCTGCTGGCCTTTCTTGGTCTGGTTTCAAAGCCAGCGATTTAGCCCTGTGCTAAACAGCTCCTGGATTCAACACTAATGTTAATCCTTCTATAGCTACTCAGACTGACGAACCAGTCTGCTACAATCCACGTGGTGGGAGTGATGCTCAAACAACCCTGCGTCTGTACTCACTGAGAGTCTCCACTGGAAAGAGGAAGATCATGTGTGTAGTGTCCTTATATATGGGTTGGTGTAATGCCCTCCTGTGGTAGTGTCACCTCTGTGTATATCGTGACTGCCCATTGGTCGTGTCCTATCTTACTGACCTATTGGTTGACTGTCTGTGTGTCATGTCTCTGGTGTTCCCTCTAGTGTCTAAATAAGTGTAGTGTATGTACATTAACCCTTTGTGTACTTACAGTGATGTATATCACCACATCTTGCATTGAAATAGATGCAATTTAATCCAACAGATTTTCCCTGCTCCCTGCTGTGCTCCTGCCTATCATGTCTATTCAGCTTGCCGTTGCTGAGTACTGCGTCTCCTTTCAGCCCCTCATTTGCATCTCTGTTGCTGAGGATCCCACCCCCTTACCAATCTAGTTTAATCCCACCCCCTTACCAATCTAGGGGGCAGCACGGTAGCATTGTGGATAGCACAATTGCTTCACAGCTCCAGAGTCCCAGGTTCGATTCCGGCTTGGGTCACTGTCTGTGCGGAGTCTGCACATCCTCCCAGTGTGTGCGTGGGTTTCCTCCGGGTGCTCTGGTTTCCTCCCGCAGTCCAAAGATGTGCAGGTTAGGTGGATTGGCCATGATAAATTGCCCATAGTGTCCAGAATTGCCCTTAGTGTTGGGTGGGGTTACTGGGTTATGGGGATAGGATGGAGGTGTTGACCTTGGGTGGGGTACTCTTTCCAAGAGCCGGTGCAGACTCGATGGGCCGAATGGCCTCCTTCTGCACTGTAAATTCTATGAAATCCTCCCTTGTAGCACTAGCAAATCTGCCTCGCAGGATATTGATCCCCCTCCAGTTCAGATGCAACCCGTCCCTCTGAAACAGATCACCTCTGCCCCAGAAAACAACTTTCCAATTGCAAGGACAGCCATCGACCATTATCCTTTGTTTCCTGCCACTAAGCCAACTTTGTATCTGGTCTGTCACATTGCCCTGTATCCCATGAGCATTTTTTTTTTGTCAGTACTGATGAGCAATCTGCACCTGGAGCACAGCCCCGCCCCCCCCTCCCCCCTCCGTGTTTCCCGGCGGCGTGCGCAGGCTTCAATGGGAAATCCCATTGTCAAGCACCCAATTTTCAGTTTTTGTTTCCCATTTGCAGTTTCTTTCATTCCTCCTCCTGAAGGGTTTTGAATAATTTTGCATTTGGAGCAAATTGGATAGCACATAGCACTGCACACCCTTTCCAATGCCTGAGCAGTCAGAAAAAGCCCTTCCTTTCATGAAACAATTCACATAAAGACATGGTGAAAAAACAATCACGGGTTTGCCATCGCAAACAGGTGCACTCAATTGTTAAATTCACAATGATTGAATGTTGCGATTTGCTCTAAAGTTGATAGCTACAGATTGTTTCGCCTTCCTTATTCGTCAACGTTATTTTTGTTGGTGCACTATATTGTAGCATTTAAGCAGATAATCAAGTTTACTTTTTGTGTTAGTCACCTTGTGCCTTTTTCATGGACATTGCCGACTGCATCACCTTGGGCGGAATATTACAGGGATTGCAGGGAGGGAGAGGGAGGGAGGGAGGGAGGGGGGGGGTTGCGGTGGTGGGTGGGTGGGGTTTTGATGGTGGGTACGGATGACTCGCCTCCCCAGGAAGCAAGATTGGCATAAAGTCAGCCGGCCGTAATGTGCTACAGACAGACGAAACAGCAACAGAGACTTTTGCCTTGCACTTGACAGCACCAAGGATGCATTAGTGGGTGCTGCCAGAACTGCAATGATTAATCAGAAAAGGTACGATGAATCCTCGGGTACAACTAAGTTGAGGTCTTCAGGGCCGCACGGTGGCATTGCTGCATCACGGCGCCGAGGTCCCAGGTTCGATCCCGGCTCTGGGTCACTGTCCGTGTGGAGTTTGCATATTCTCCCCGTGTTTGCGTAGGTTTCGCCCCCACAACCCAAAGATATACAAAGTAGGTGGGTTGAACACACTAAATTGCCCCTTAATTGGAAAAAATGAATTGGGTACTCTAAATTTTTTTTAAAATTGAGGTCTTCAACAGAGGGCTCAGAGGGTGGTGGGTTTAAGGCAGCAGGCGAGTAGGAAGAAAGGGGAGATCTTGGGCGAAATTCTCCGCCAACGGCGTGTTGTCCGCCGACTGGCGCCAAAAACGGCGCCAATGAGACGGGCATCGCGCCGGCCCAAAGGTGCGGAATGCTCCGCATCTTTGGCGGCCTAGCCCCGACATTGAGGGGCTAGGCTGACGCCGGAGGGATTTCCGCCCCGCCAGCTGGCGGAAATGGCGTTTGTTGCCCCGCCAGCTGGTGCGGAAATGCGGCGCATGCGCGGGAGCGTCAGCGGCCGCTGTCAGTTTCCTGGCGCATGCGCGGGAGCGTCAGCGGCCGCTGTCAGTTTCCCGGTGCATGCACGGGAGCGTCAGCGGCCGCTGTCAGTTTCCCGCGCATGCGCAGTGGGGAGAGTCTCTTCCGCCTCCGCCATGGTGGAGACCGTGGCAGAGGCGGAAGGGAAAGAGTGCCCCCACGGCACAGGCCCGCCCACGGATCGGTGGGCCCCGATCGCGGGCCAGGCCACCGTGGGGGCAACCCCCGGGGTCAGATCGCCCCACGCCCCCCCCCCCAGGACCCCGGAGCCCGCCCACGCCGCCTGGTCCCGCCGGTAAATACCAGGTTTGATTTACGCTGGCGGGACAGGCAATTTCTGGGCGGGACTTCGGCCCTTCCGGGCCGGAGAATCCAGCGGGGGGCCCCGCAAACCGGCGCGGCCCGATTCCCGCCCCCGCCCAATCTCCGGTACCGGAGACTTCGGCGGGGGCAGGGGCGGGATTCACGGCGGCCAACGGCCATTCTCCGACCCGGCGGGGGGTCGGAGAATGACGCCCCAGATCTTAAGAGTGGCCACCCCAATCCACAAAGGGACGTCCCTGAAGATAAACTCCCCCTTCCTTCCTGCCCTTTAAAGAACTTTAAAAACATATCAGGCAGCCCACTCCTGTCCGACTGACCACGGCAACTGTTTTGCAGCATATTACTGGGGTCAACTGGCTTGACAACAAGCCCAATTGACCCTTGACTATCTATTTAAATATGGCAGGTAAGCTGCCGATTTTGGTGGGTGAGCTTGGGGGTGGGCAGGAAGATGGTGGGATGGGCACACATGCTATTTTACACGGACCTTGCTGAAAACACAGCCTGGTGGGAGCACACAAAATGCAGCCACGTCTTTTTCAGTTTTTAAAGGGATGTTTTTAATCTTTTACAGTTGTCATTGGCATTTGGTGGTATATTTGTCCTCCTGTTGCATCCTGCAGCCATTAGTAAACTAATCTGATCGAAAAAAAAACAGTTGTTGAAGTTGGATGGGATTGTGAAGCAGGTTATTGAAGCAAACCTCTTAAGTCCACATTTTTCATTTGAACTTTTAACAGATAGTAGCAGCGTATATATATTAGTTCAAATCTTGTTAATTTTAATAAAAGGGGAAGTGAAGAGAAAAGATTTTTAAATTAACTTTGAAACCTCGTCTTAATTAAGTAATTTGTCTACTTCCATCTCCTATATGACAAACACTTCAGTAGCTATTATTAACGCTTGATTGCAATCCTCAGGAACAAATTAGAAATCATGAATCCATGCCTAATCCTCTCACGAATTGAAAAAAGAAGGCAAATAGAACTATTCAGAATGAATTAGTGCAAAGAAAGTGCAATATAACATTTTACTTCATTGGATAAAGTTATTTTGAACTCACTCTCACACAGCTCTAACAAATACTTCCTCTATATCCTACAACAGTGATTGTAGGGCTGCCATTTATAAAATAAAAGATTTGGAGATCACGTGATGTAGGCGCGGGAATAGCAACATTTTCGTGGGCTCTGGCGTCCTCATCCTTTAATCCTCTCAGTTATCCTTTTTACTTACCTAATCCAGGAGTGAATACTCCATAGTACGTCCCTGGAAGATTTCTGGATCAGTGTTGGTGACAATATGCCGAGGAATCCAAAGAAAATCATCGCCAAAAGGGAGCAGTCCAATGCAGCTGGGGTGCAGCTGACTCCTCAACATGGTGACTTGATCCTCGAGCGGGCTCTTGACCTGGCTCTCTCGAAGACATTGCAGACAATGACTGTGAACATCATTAAAGCCATTGATGACAAACTCGGTTGGCACAGTATATTAGTGCTTATGAGACTGAGCTGCAGAATACTAATAAGAGACTTGATGAAACCGAGGAGAGAATCCTGACTGTCAAAAACGCAACTTCCTCAGCTGAGGCCTGCTTATAATCCTTGGAAAACCAGCAACGTGGTATGTCAGAAATCCTGGAGGACCTGGAGAACCAAGGCCAGAAGAAAAATGTCCATGTCGTTGGTTTGCCAGGAGTGGAGGGTAAGCTCCATATTGTCATGATATTCAAACATACATCATAACACATACATAATGATAGACAGACCAACGGACCAATTAGCACACATAACATGACAGCCAATCGCAGACAAGAGCAGACACAGTAGAAGACAAGAAACACGACACTTCCTGGGCAGTCCATCTGGAGACAGCACAGGGCCAGGACCTCATAGCAAGACATTCACACCGTCAAAACGTGCTGAGTACCAAGTCTGATGTATAAATAGTTAAATGGAACAAAACTGCGTTGTACCAATCGCAACCGTGTTGGTTCGTCTGTACCTCAGAGCACCCGACATTTCATGATACCAGGAGTGAATCGATACCTACCGGCAAATCTGCCGTCCTGAGCCATGGACACCCGCAACAAACCGCAGCCGTTGCAAGTCGCTGGAAACCTGGGCACAAATTGGAAGCTCTTCAAGCAGCACTTCGAACTCTTCATGCAAGCCAATGAAAAACAGGGCGCCTCGGACGAAGCAAAGATTGCCATGCTCCTCACTACCGCAGGTCAGCACGCCATCAATGTATACAACTCCTTGGTGTTCGCGGAAGGCGAGAACAAATCTAACTATGACACGGTCCTCCTCAAGCTCGACAAGCACTTCAACGTGGAGGTCAACGAAAGCTTTGAGAGGTATGTCTTTCAGCAGTGCCTGCAAGGTAAGGATGAGCTCTTTCAGCCCTTCCTGATGCACCTCCGCATACTCGCGCAGTCCTGCGGTTACGACACCACCTCAGAGTCCATGATCCGGGACCAGATCGCTTTTGGTGTTGCCTCCAGTGGCCTACGCCAGCAGCTTCTAAAAATTAAAGGCCTGACCTTAGCCTCTGCAGTTGAAGCCTGTGTCCTACATGAGAATGTGCCCAGCCGCTATGCCCAATTTCAGGCGACCGAATCGGTACGGAGGGGGTCCCACGCGATTGAATCGGCAAGCCAGGCCGCTCACGAGGCCGAACGCGTCCAGGCAATCGAGTTTCTCCCGGCCTGTGGCCCGGACGAGGGCGGCCGTTTCGCGCGCTTTTTAAGGCCTCCCGTGTTTGTGTGCGCCAAAACCTACGGCAACACTGAGGGACGTGCTGGCCAGGCGCGCCCGACGCAAGACCGAACTGCGCATGCGCAGTGGCGTAACGAACGCCATGATGTCATGACGTGCGGCAACTGTGGAGCTGCACATTTAAAAGGGCAATGTCCTGCAAAAACCCGACAATGCCTACGCTGTGGCAAGATGGGTCACTACGCTGCCTACTGTCGAGCGGCTCAACCTGTTGATCTTCCACATCTCCGACAACCTCGCAGACCATCCAGCCTCCACATCACGACATCCAAACCGATGACACAGATGACCAAGACGCCTTCCGGGTTGCGGTCATTGATGCGAACCGGGTCAACACCATCAATCCGGGCGATGAATGGAGTGCCACCCTAACGGTCGACCGATCGCCGATCACTTTCCGCCTGGACACTGGCGCCTCCGCTAACCTCATAGCATGGTCAGCCTTCTACGCCATGAAGGTCAGACCACCAATCCAGCCATCCCGGTGCAAGATGGTCGACTACAATGGGAACGTTATCCCGGCCATGGGATCCTGCCAGCTCCAGGTGACACACAAAACACACACGGCCACACTCTCGTTCGAGATAGTTGGCTCATCGAAGGACTCCCTGCTGGGCGCACAGGCATGCAAGGCTCTCCACCTTGTGCAACAAATTCTCTGTCTCTCTCTCCAGACGGCACGTCTGACTTCCCGGATGCAGAGTTCTACGCACAGCTCCAATCGCTCCTCGCCCACAACCAGGAGGCATTCGAAGGCATGGGAACACTGCCATACACCTACCGAATTCGCCTCAAACCGAACGCCATCCCAGTCGTTCATGCACCTCGCAGTGTTCCTGCGCCACTTAAAGACCGCCTCAAGCAGCAGCTGCAGGATCTCCAGGACCAAGGGGTCCTATCCAGGGTCACGGAGCCCACGCCATGGGTCAGCTCCATGGTGTGTGTCAAGACGCCCTCTGGCGAGCTCCGCATCTGTATTGACCCCAAGACCTCAATAATAATATTATGAGGGAACATTATCCCATACCCAAACGGGAGGAGATCACCAGTGAAATGGCCCAAGCGAAGATATTCACGAAACTGGATGCTTCTAAAGGATTTTGGCAGATCCAACTGGACCCGTCCAGCCGAAAGCTGTGCACCTTCAACACCTCTTTCGGCAGATTCTGCTACAACCGGATGCCATTTGGCATCATCTCGTCATCCGAGGTCTTCCATAGAATCATGGAGCAGATGATGGAAGGCATCGAAGGGGTGCGTGTATATGTGGACGATGTCATCATCTGGTCCACCACACCGCAGGAGCACATACATCGTCTCCAATGCGTTTTTGCCCGCATACGGGAAAACGGCCTGCGCCTCAACCGAGCCAAGTGCTCCTTTGGCCAGACCGAGTTGAAGTTCCTGGGGGACCATATCTCCTGGTCAGTGGTCCGTCCAGATGCAGACAAGGTGAGCGCCATCACAGCCATGCCGCAGCCGGCCGACAAGAAGGCTGTCCTATGCTTCCTTGGCATGATCAACTTCCTGGGGAAGTTCATTCCCAACCTTGCCTCCCACACGACGACTCTGCACCACCTCGTCAGAAAATCCACAGAGTTCCAGTGGCAACACACACACCAGCTGGAATGGAAGGAGCTCAAACGCAAACTCACTACGGCACCAGTGTTGGCGTTCTTCGACGCGTCTCGTCCCACCAAAATCTCAACTGATGCCAGCCAATCCGGCATTGGAGCAGTGCTCCTGCAGAGGGATGACACGGCATCATGGGCCCCAGTGGCCTATGCATCGTGGGCCATGACCCCCACAGAGCAGAGCTAGGCGCAAATCGAAAAGGAATGCCTGAGCTTGCTAACCGGTTTAGACAAGTTCCACGATTACGTCTATGGTCTTCCGCGGTTCACGGTCGAAACTGACCACCGCCCCCTGGTCAGCATAATAAACAAGGACCTGAACGAGATGACCCCTCGCCTCCAGCGCATCCTACTTAAACTCAGGAGGTACGACTTCCAACTGGTCTGCACTCCAGGGAAGGGCCTCATCGTGGCGGATGCCCTATCCAGAGCAGTGAGCACGCCACCAGATGCGGAGGGGTTCGTATGTCAGGTCGAGGCACAGGTGGCTTTTACAGCGGCAAATCTGCCGGCTGACGACTTCAGTCTGGCCCGTATCCGCCGAGAAACTGCGGCCGACCCCCTTCTGCAGCGAGTGATGCGCCACATGACGAGAGGATGACAAAGGGCAGTGCCCGCAGTCCTACAATGTACGAGACAACCTAGCCATCATTGATGGTGTCCTTCTGAAGCTGGACCGGATTGTGATTCCGCACAGCATGCACCAGCTGGTTCTCGACCAACTACACAATGGCCACTTGGGGGTCGAGGAGTGCAGACGGAGGGCTCGAGGGGCGGTATACTGGCTGGGCATCAGTGACGATATTGCCAACATGGTGCTCAACTGTACAACCTGCCAAAGGTTTCAGCCGGCGCAACCTCCTGAGACGCTTCTGCCCCTTGAGCTGGTGACGTCCCCCTGGGCGAAGGTGGGTGTCGACCTATTTCACGCGCTCGGCATGGACTATGTCATCATAGTTGACTACTTCTCAAACTACCCGGAAGTCATACGCCTGCACGATTTGACGTCGTCTGCTGTCATCAGGGCTTGCAAAGACACCTTTGCTCGCCACGGCCTTCCGATGACTGTCATGTCGGACAATGGGCCCTGTTTTGCCAGCCATGAATGGTCGTCCTTTGCTGCTTCGTATGGCTTCACACACGTGATGTCCAGCCCTCTGCATCCCCAGTCCAATGGAAAGGCGGAGAAGGGCGTTCACATTGCCAAGCGGCTCCTCTGCAAGGCTGCTGCTGCCGGGTCGGACTTCTACCTCTCCCTGCTGGCCTATCGCTTGGCCCCACTGGCCACTGGTCTCTCACCAGCACAGCTGCTGATGGGTTGCACCCTCAGAACCACTGTGCCTTCCATCCTGGCACCAACAATAGACCATGCTCCGGTACTGCATAGGATGCAACTGCAGCGCGGTCGCCAGAAGAGGTTGTACGACATACGGGCAACTGATCTTCCCTCCCTGGCCCCTGGAGACAACGTCCGCATCCACCTACCAGACGGTGGCTGGTCAGCACCTGCCGAAGTTCTCTGACGCGTGGCTCCCCGCTCGTTCCTGGTACACATGCCGGATGGATCCGTGCATAGGCGCAATCGCCGAGCCCTTCGCTTACTTCCACGCTCGCAACGAGACCCTACACAGATACCGTGTCCTCAACTGGTTCCTGATAGCGACTTCGTGGAGCTGCCATATACCATGCCCCTTCTGTCGCCGCCCATGGCCAGGCTCGCACCTCAGCCGGTTCTCGACCCACCCTTGAGGAGGTCAACCCGAATTCGTCGCCCACCTACTAGACCGGACTTATGAGACTGTTCACACGTCAAACTTTTGCAACCACTGTTTTATCGTTACAGGCCTCGTTTGATCGTTCCAAATTTCCACGTTGTTCATCTTTTGTTATGGTACAACCTCGTTAGCATGTCACACCTGACATCGCCCCTTGTATATAGTTAAGCCCCATGTACATGATGTAAATATTACGCATGCACACACACACCTTTAGCTGCACTCAGGACACATTTATATTTATAAGCACTTAGGCACATAATCTTGTAAAAAAGGGGGGATGTCATGATATTCAAACATACATCATAACACATACATAATGTTAGACAGACCAACGGACCAATTAGCACACATAACACGACAGCCAATCACAGACAAGAGCAGACACAGTATAAGTCAAGAAACACAACACTTCCTGGGCAGTCCATCTGGAGACAGCACAGGGCCAGGACCTCATAGCAAGACACTCACACCGTCACAACGTGCTGAGTACCAAGTCTGATGTATAAATAGTTAAATGGAATAAAACTGCGTTGTACCAATCGCAACCGTGTTGGTTCGTCTGTACCTCAGAGCACCCAACACTTCACATATTAAATTCTTTGAGAGCTGGCTGCCATATTTCCGTAAGTCGGACACAAATGCTGGACATATTAAGTTGAAAAAACACTTTGTATCCTGTCTTTGAGGCCAAGGGACAATCAAAGTCCCCGGCCTGTAATTATTCATTTTCATAACTTCGGAGATCGCCGAAGAGTACTGGAAGCAGTGAAGCATGGTGGGGCCTGGCCTCAGGAGGAGCCAAGTATCTCTTTCAAGACTTCTCAGTGGAGATACAACAGAAGTGTAAAGGCTTCAATTAAGTTAGAAAGTGATTCAAGGCTGTTAAAGTTCATTATGCCCTGCTGTATCCTGCAACACTGAGGGTGGTGTCCAACAACTCCGCTAAGACATTCGGCAATCCACCGAAGGCCTTGGCCGATGTGAACTCCATGGAAAGCAATAACATGGAATAGCAGTCTGCAGCTCACTGTAAAATTCAAACTCTAAACGTGTTAGAATGTTCTCTGCCTGACCTTGTATTGTTATTTGTCACATTAGTGATGTGCGACCTATCGAGCATTATATTGAATGTTTTATCCTTTAGAATCTCATTTATCATGAATGGAAAACACCCTTCAGTATGCTCCTTCTTCTACCTAAGGGGTGCGTGTGTAGGTGGTATGGTGGTGGGCTGCATGACAGATGTCCTCCTTTTTTATTCTTTACATTTATGATGGTAGCCTATGCCTTACAGTCTCCTTACTTTAATCGTGATAAATATGAGTAGCACCACTGCCGGGAGGTGGGTGAGTGATTTAAGTCTTCATAGGTGGGGTCAAAATGCGGGAGGGTTATTTATCTCCCATTTTCATTCTGGCATATCTTTTCCCTTCTTTTCTGAGGAGTATGCCTCCTGAGTGTAATGGACGTATGTTTGCAGGGATAGCCCTACAGGCCCTCACAAGCGTTGAAGAATGTCCCCTTGAAATTTGTGGCGTCATGAATTCTTTTGTATTTTTTTCGTTTTGAGGTTAAGAAAGTGTTAACTGGATCCTGCAATGGTACAGGCAGATCTCCTATCCGAGAAAAATATGTTATATTGTATCTATGGTGCCTCTGGTATGATTGAAGTTGAGGGAGGTTAATTGAGCAATGGCAGTAGCTACTTTAAAAATTTGCTCTTGTAAATACGGGGAATACATCATCCTATTAAGAGAAAAAAGATTTTGTAATTCCTTAAAAAGGAGAAAGTTGACATAGCTTCATTGCAGGAAACTTAAATGACAAGGAACACTTAACTTTGGGGCAGGTTTTTTATGTCACATGCTGAACCAGTAGTTGGGGCGTAGCAGTGTTAGTCTTTGAAAATGTGCCTTTGAAAATAGAGGACTGTGTGAAGGACAAGAGGGGACTTGTAGCGCACAATGACTTACACAAGTCGAGAAGTGATGAAGTCTATCAAGGCTTTATTAAGCAAGATTTGTTCCCCAGCAGCTCAGTTACAGAATGCGGCTGCTGGGAGAACTCGAGCTCTTATACTCCGCCCTCAGGGCGGAGCCAGAAGTCAGCAGATCCAACCAGGACCCGGGACCTGTCAGCCAATAGCCTCTCGGCTTCACAGGTGCCATATTACCCCGAATACATACCACCACATTCACCCCTTGTTAAAAAGGAACTCGGCGGGGTGGTGGTTCGCATGGTGGTAGGGGTTTACAAGGCTGGTCCTGGCACAATTTTTGAACAGTGGCTTATGCATTTAGCCCAACAGTTAACTATGTATAAGTTTGTGTCAGAATTATTTATAATAAAATTCTTGTTTTTGGTGTCACGCGGATTTCACGAGTCGAGCGGGTGCCCTGGTTGTCCTTGTTGATCGCCTCAGCCCCGGTGGTGGTGCAGGTGCTGGCTCGGGCACTGTCATCTCTGGGAGCATTGCGCTGTTCGTTCCTGTTTCTTTACTCCTGGGCGGGCACGGGAGGAGGACCGATCCACCCGGGAAGGGAGCGATCGTGGGGTGCGCCAGTGGCAGGGAGAGGGTGATTGGTGTTGGGAGTGTGTGAGTGTTTCCGGCGGGCGCCAGGTCCCGTAGGGAGACCGTGTCCTGTCGGCCGTCGGGGTACGCCACGTAGGCATACTGAGGGTTTGCGTGGAGAAGGTGAACCCTCTCGACCAACGGGTCCGATTAGTGCGCCCGCACATGCTTTTGGAGCAAGGTGGGTCCTGGAGCTGCCAGCCAGGTCGGCAGCGACATTCTGGAGGAGGACTTCCTAGGGAAGACCAGGATGCGCTCGTGAGGCATTTGGTTAGTGGTGGTACACAGCAGCGACCGGATGGAGTGGAGGGCATCCGGGAGGACTTCCTGCCACCGGGACACTGGGAGATCTCTGGACTGTAGGGCCAATAGGACGGTCTTCCAGACCGTACCGTTCTCCCTCTCTACCTGACCGTTCCCCCGGGGGTTGTAGCTGGTCATCCTGCTCAAGGCAATGCCCTTGCTGAGCAGGAACTGACGCAGCTCGTCGTTCATGAAGGAGGACCCCCTGTCTCTATGGATGTACGAGGGGAAACCGAACAGTGAAAAGATGGTGCCAAGGGCTTTAATGACTGTGGCCGCTGTCATGTCGGGGCAGGGGATGGCGAAGGGGAAACGGGAGTACTCGTCCACCATGTTCAGGAAGTATGCGATGCGGTCGGTGGAGTGGAGGGGGCCTTTGAAATCCAAACTGAGGCGTTCAAAGGGACGGGAAGCCTTGATCAGGTATGCTCTATCTGGCCTGAAAAAGTGCGGTTTGCACTCTGCGCAGATCTGGCAGTTCCTGGTGACAGAGTAGGGGAGGTTGCGGGACTTTACAAAATGGTAGAATCGAGTGACCCCCGGATGGCAGAGGTCCTCGTGGAGGGCTTGGAGGCGGTCTACTTGTGCGTTGGCACATGTGCGGCGGGATAGGGCATCTGACGGCTCGTTCAGCTTTCCGGGACGATACAAGTTCTCATAGTTATAGGTGGAGAGCTCAATCCTCCACCTCAATATCTTGTCGTTCTTGATCTTGCCCCGCTGTGCATTATCGAACATAAAGGCTACCGACCATTGGTCAGTGAGGAGAGTGAATCTCCTGCCGGCCAGGTAATGCCTCCAATGTCGCACAGCTTCCACTATGGCTTGGTCTTCCTTTTCCACTGAGGAGTGGCAGATTTCTGAGGCGTGGAGGGTCCGGGAGAAAAAGGCCACGGGTCTGCCCGCTTGGTTGAGAGTGGCCGCCAGAGCTACATCGGATGCATCGCTCTCGACTTGGAAGGGGAGGGACTCGTCAATTGCATGCATCGTGGCCTTTGCGATATCCGCTTTGATGCGGCTGAAGGCCTGGCGGGCCTTTGTGACAGGGGGAAGGTAGTGGACTGGATTAACGGGCGGGCCTTGTCTGCGTACTGGGGAACCCACTGGGCGTAATACGAAAAGAAGCCCAGGCAGCGTTTCAGGGCTTTGGAGCAGTGGGAGAGGGGAAATTCCATAAGGGGGTGCATGCGTTCGGGGTCGGGGCCTATCACTCCGTTGCGCACTACGTATCCCAGGATGGCCAGACGGTTGGTGCTAAAAACGCATTTTTCCTCGTTATATGTGAGGTTCAGGGCGGTCTGGAGGAATTTTTGGAGGTTGGCGTCGTGGTCCTGCTGGTCATGGCCGCAGATGGTTACGTTGTCGAGGTATGGGAACGTGGCCTGCAACCCGTGCTGGTCAACCATTCGGTCCATCTCCCGTTGGAAGACTGAGACTCCGTTCGTGACGCCAAATGGGACCCTTAAAAAATGGTAAAGCCGCCCGTCTGCCTCGAAGGCCGTGTACTTGCGGTCACCTGGGCGGATGGGGAGCTGGTGGTATGCGGACTTGAGGTCCACGGTGGAAAAGACCTTGTACTGTGCAATCCGATTGACCATGTCGGGTATGCGGGGGAGAGGGTACGCATCTAGCTGCGTGTACCTATTGATGGTCTGACTATAGTCTACGACCATCCTCTGCTTCTCCCCGGTCTTTACAACTACCACCTGGGCTCTCCAGGGACTATTGCTGGCCTGGATTATGCCTTCCTTCAGCAACCGCTGGACTTCAGACCGGATAAACGTCCGGTCCTGGGCGCTGTACCGTCTGCTCCTAGTGGCGACGGGTTTGCAATCCGGGGTGAAGATTGCAAACAAGGAAGGCGGTTCAACCTTGAGGGTTGTGAGGCCGCAGATAGTGAGTGGGGGTATGGGGCCGCCGAATTGGAATGTTAGGCTCCGGAGGTTACACTGGAAATCTAACCCCAGTAATGTGGGCGCGCAGAGTTGGGGAAGGACGTAAAGCCTATAGTTCTTAAACTCCCTCCCTTGCACCGTTAGTTTCGCGATGCAGAACCCTTTGATCTCTACTGAATGGGATCCCGCAGCTGGGGAAATCTTTTGAGCGCTTGGACGAATGGAAAGAAAACAGCGTCTTACCGTATCCGGGTGGATAAAACTTTCCGAGCTCCTAGAGTCGATTAGGCAAGGCCTCTCGTACCTATTGACCAGCACCGTTGTTGTTGTCGTTTGGAGCGTCCGGGGCCGCGATTGGTCCAGGGTCACCGAAGCCAGTCGTGGTAGTAGCATCGCGGCGTTTTCTTCGGACCCCGTGGAGCCGTCTATGCTGGGGTCCTTGGCTGTCAGCCAAGATGGCGGCGTCCATGGATCGCCCGCGGTCGGGGATGGACAAAATGGCAATAAACAACTATGAATCGCACATGGCCGGGGTGTCACAAGATGGCGGCGCCCATCCTCTCCTCGTGGTGTCCGGGACCCAAAATGGCGGCGCCCGCGGGTCGCGCATGGATCGTTGGGGGGGTTGAATCTGCTGTCCTCGTTCTTCCCCGGGGATTGCGGCGACCCCCCGGGACCGGCACACCGCCGTGTAATGGCCCTTTTTGCCGCAGCTTTTACAAATAGCTGCGCGGGCCGGGCAGCGCTGCCGGGGGTGTTTCACCTGCCCACAAAAATAACAGCGGGCCCCACCGGGATGGTCTGACGCTCTAGCCGCGCAGGCTTGCGGGGGGGGGTGGGGGGTGCCGGGGAGTCAGTCGCAACGGGGGTCCACGGAGCCCAAGGGGCTGCCACGCGGTTGGAGCCGTAGGCGCGGGCGTTTTGTGAGGCCACATCGAGGGAGGCCGCAATGGCCCGTGCCTCTGAGAGTCCTAGCGAGTCTCTTTCTAAAAGTCTTTGACGAATTTGGGGAGAAGTCATACCTGCCACGATTGCGGCTCTGATTAGCAGGTCCGTGTGCTCGATCGCGCTCACCGACGGGCAGTTGCAGTTTCGTCCCAAAATCAGCAGTGCGCTTAGAATTAGTCGAGCGATTCTCCGGGAATTTGCCGTCTCGTCACGAGTTGGTGGCGTACGTAGACCTGGTTTATGGGCCGAATGTAGACGCCTTTCAGCATGGCGAGCGCCGTCGGGAAATCCTCCACGTCTTCGATGAGCGTGTAGATCTCCGGGCTCACCCTGGAATGCAGGACCTGCATTTTCTGATCTTCCGTGGTCCGGCCGGGGGCCGTTCGAAGGTAGCCTTTGAAGCATGCTAGCCAGTGTTTAAGCACGGCCGCCGAGTTTGCTGCATGGGGGCTGATCCGCAGACACTCCGGGGCGAAACGGAGCGCCATAGTCTTTTAAGCTTGCTTAATAAATTGTAGCGCACAATGACTTACACAAGTCGAGAAGTGATGAAGTCTATCGAGGCTTTATTAAGCAAGACTTGTTCCCCAGCAGCTCAGTTTCAGAATGCGGCTGCTGGGAGAACTCGAGCTCTTGTACTCCGCCTTCAGGTGGGAGCCAGAAGTCGGCAGATCCAACCAGGACCTGGGACCTGTCAGCCAAAAGCCTCTCGGCTTCACAGGTACCATATTACCCCTAATACATACCACCACAGGATTGATATGTGATTGTGAAGGGACTTTTATATGGGGAATTTGTCTTGATAATGAATGTTTATGGTCCACCAAATTATTCCCCTGATTTTGTTCCTAAAGTCTTCTTGGGCGTTGCAGATTTGGCATTGGCTAATTCCTTTATAGATGGTGACTTCAATTGTCACCTTAACCCTCTGATGAACAAACTTCCAGTAATCAGGAACCCTCCTGCCCAACAGGCGAGGGCACTAGTATTGGTTTGTGAGAAGGTGGGGTACTTGGATGTGTGGAGAACACAACATCCGAAGGATATAGAATTCACTTTTTTTTCCTGTTCCTCATCAATGTGCCCAGGACCCTGCCAGACGCGACCCCAGATACTTAAACAGCGCCCTGGTCCCCGCCAGTGCCCTGGACCCCGCCAGACGCAACCACCTACCTTCTACAAGAGCTGACATCTGCTATCAGATCCCAGGATCATCCAGCAGCAGCCGCCGACCGAGGAAGCGAGGGAAACGCGGCGGTCTGCAGATTAGACTGAAGCAACGCGGTTTCAAGACCCCTCTCCCCAGCATACTCCTGGCAAACGTCCAAGCGATCGAAAACAAACTGGATGAACTTAACACCAGACTTACCTCTCAGAGGGAAGTAAGAGACTGCTGTGTGCTCTGTTTCACAGAGACATGGCTCACATCCGCCTCACCGGAGTGTGTCATACAACCTGAAAGTTTCTCAATTCACCGGGCAGACTGCACTGCATCATCAGGCAAAGCGAAAGGGGTGTGCCTCCTCATCAACTCCTCCTGGTGCTTGGATGTGGCGACCCTGGCGACCGACTGCTCCCCAGACCTGGAATACCTGACCGTGAAGTGCCGCCCATATTATCTTCCACGTGAGTCCACTTCAGCCATTATCACAGCGGTCTACATCTCACCTCAGGCAGAAGTGAGGAAGGCGCTGGACGAACTATACACCGTTATAAACAACTATGAAACAGAACACCCGGAGGCCTTGTTCATCATGGCTGGAGACTTCAACAAGGCCAACCTCAAGAGTGTACTGCCAAAATTCCACCAGCACATCTCCTGTGTCACCAGGGGCGACAACACTCTTGACCACTGCTACTCAAAAATCAAGGGCGCCTACCGTTCCATTCCCCGACCGCACTTTAGGAAATCAGACCATAAGACGGTGCTCCTTCTCCCGCCATACAAGCAGAAACTCAAGCGGGAGAATCCAGCTAAGAAGGTCGTGCAGTGCTGGTCCGAGGAAACAGAAGAGCTCCTATGTTACTGCTTAGAAACAGTGGACTGGTCCATATTTAAGAACTCAGCGACCAACTTAAATGAGTATGCCACCACCGTCACAGACTTCATCAGCAAATGTGTGGACGACTGCGTGCCAAAGAAAGCAGTGCGTACGTTCCCCAACCGGAAACCATGGCTCAATCGTGAGATTGACTCCCTACTGAAGGACAGATCTGAGGCGTTCAAGACAGACGATCCTGACCTGTACAAGAAATCCAGGCACGACCTCCACAAAGCCATCCGAGATGCCAAGAGAGAATATCAAACCAAGCTAGAGTCACAGACAGACTCTCGGCAATTGTGGCAAGGACTAAACAACATAACAGGCTACAGCAAAGCCAAGCAGTATCTCCAGCAGCAGCATACCCCTCCCCGATGAACTCAATGCATTCGATGCTCGGTTCGAGCAGGTAACCAACAATCCGCTGGCGAGTGCCCCAGCAGCCCATAATTCACCCATACCCACCATCACAGCTTCCAAAGTCAGATTGGCCTTCCTGAAAGTGAACCCTCGGATGGCGACGGGCCCGGACGGAATCCCTGGTCGTGCACTCAGAGCCTGTGCGGACCAGCTGGCAGAGATATTTGTGGACATCTTTAACCTGTCCCTACTCCACTTCGAGGTCCCCACCTGCTTCAAGTGTTGATCCCCAAATTTCTTTCTCTGTCAGTCTGGCCTCAATAAAAGTTGAGGTGGATTCGCACGTAAAAAGAAGTTATTTATTTAGCTTGCAAGCTTGATTCATTTCATAGAAATATAAGAGACATCCAGTTTCCTATATCCCGGAAAGCGAATGAACAAAGAAACAAAGGGATCTCTGCAAATCAATTCAAATGGTATCAAGTTTCACATACTCGACGGACATAGGTCAGCCTATGTCCCTCCTGACCTGTTCGATCTATTCTGATTGGCTCACTTCCAATCCCTTTCTCTGGCCCCTATCAATGCAGCATCACTCTCATAGACACACCTCTTCCTGCTTTTTCCATGCAGTCTCAAACCCCTTTGTCCCTAACTGCCAGAATCAAAGTGGCTTATTTCTACATTACATTAACTAGTATCTCTAAAGTAACTATTTTATATCACATTCGTCATTCCCTCCTTTTATCATTCCATGATAATCGAACTATCCAATCCATAGCTACGGTTCCTCATCTAAAAAGATCTGTCGCTGCATTTCCAATTCCTGTCTTAGCCCCCCTTCATCTGCCTCACCCTCATGGATTTTAACAGTTAAATTTTTTTTTCCGGTGATTGGGGCGGTGATCTGATCTAGTGCACCCCGCATTCTACCCATCACACATTTAAGGATGGCCAGGCCCACAAAGATGCAGCCGATAGCTACCACTAGATACATGGCCATATTTATCAACCAGTCCTTCCATCCTCCAAATCCCCAGTTACCCCAAGAGCCAGGATCCTGCATCCCGTCCAAGTGATCCCGTATGCGATCCATAAATTTAGTAATGTTAGCGGTCAAGTCCTGAACACCCATGATACACTTGCCCTGTACTATGGCGCATACCCCACCCTCACGGGCCAGAAGATAGTCAAGAGCATGCCGGTTCTGCATTGCAAACAACCGTAGCTGAGACAACTCCTTGGTTATTGCCCCGAGAGCTCCCAAGGTTTACTACCCGGGTTTTCCTCAGTTTGGCCTTCAACTAACTTAAGTGTATCTCCCGGTAACCTACGTTCTAGCTGTACTTCCCTTCTCATACGCCCCGTCCTCTCTCTAGTCCCTTTCTCTTTCTCATGGTCTCTTCCTACACTCTTCTGACAGCCTGATTTTACCTTTATTGTATCACTCTTAACACATCCAAAATCAAATTTACATGTATTCCAAAAACAAGGCAATGTCCATATAATGTTCCCTTCCCATCGCCGGGACCGGTGCAGCTGCTTCATGACTCCTGCATTCTCCTTAACTTTGATGACCTTCCATGAGTCGATACCATGTCCTCGTATATGGGGGCAGCGAAGAACATCACCTTTGCATAGGTGATGTATCCTTGTAGATTGGTTGGGGCTACACAGATACATAATATTCCCCTTTTCCATGTCCATCGCCAATAACACGCCAAGCGAAGTGAGGCCAAATATCAGACAGACGATGCGTAGCCACTCCATCATGCTCCACACCTGTAAAATAGCACTGGAGAAGGGAGGCAGGTTAGTATCCAACCTTTTACAGTAGTGGAGATGGACTCAATTTACAGTGATGTAGGTGGAACCAAGCACTTCGCCCCTCCACTTTAACTGCTGTGGGGGTGGTAAGGAGAACTTGGAAGGGCCCGTCCCATCGTGGCTCCGACCCCTTCCTAGTCCAATTTTTGACCATGACATAACTACCGGGCTGGACTGAAAGTGAGCTAGGTACTGGGGCAATGGCTGGTGAGCCGCGCGGACTTGGCCATGGAGTTCCTTGAGCACTTGCGTAAGGGCTAGAACATAGGTGGTCATTTCTTCAGTCATCTGATGAAACTGAACCCGTCTGGGAACCTGCAGGCTCCAAGGAGTTCTAAGAGGCCTGCCATAAAGAATCTTGGCGGGAGAGAGCCGGGCTGGTCCCGCAGGTGTAACCCGCAGCTGGAAGAGGGCAACGGGGAGCAACTTAAGCCATGTCAGTCCCGTGTCTGCTCTTAATTTAGCCAATTTAGTTTTGAGGGTCTGATTGTGTCTCTCAACCAACCCGGCCGCCTGCGGTCTGTAAGCACAGTGTAACTGCTGGCGTATGCCCAACTGGGAGCAAAACTCCTTGTTAATTTGTCCAATAAAATGAGGCCCATTATCAGAACTTAACTGAGCTGGTATACCGTACCGGGGAATGATTTCCCTCATCAAGACTTTAACCACAGTAGCAGCTTTACTATAGATAGTCGGATACGCCTCGACCCATCTGCTGAACACATCCACAATGACCAAAACATATTTGTAACATTGACACCTTTCCAACTCAATGTAATCCATTTGGAGCGTCTCAAAGGGACCACTGGGCAACGGGGTTTGCCCCTTCCCAAAAGGGATACCTTTTCCGGTGTTATATTGCTGACAAATCAAACACCGATTACTGATACTTTGGGCCAACCCCTGCATTTTAGGGTGCCACCAAGTGTCCAGCAACAAATCACTAGTCCCTCGAGCCCCACAATGAGTTGCAAAGTGTACACATTCAATGACCCATAAAGCCAGCACATCAGACATACAAGTCTGATGTGCAGGCGTGGTCCATAAAGAGGAAACAGAATCATATGTACAACCTAACCGTTTCCACATTTGTTTATCACTCTCAGGAGCGTCCTCCTGTAACCTTATGACGTCTTGGATGGTTGGCATTGGCTTGTCAGAAGCAGACATATTCATAGTAGATCGTTTAGTCTGACTTAACATCTTAGGCACCATCACTTGCTGAATTTGCGCGGCTGTCCGCGCTGCACAATCTGCTCGTTCATTACCAACGTCAACTGGGGTTGTACCATTCGTGTGGGCAGCGCATTTAATAACGGAAATCTGCGCGGGCATAAGGAGGGCCTGCAGTAGGTCATTAACTAAACCCCGGTGGGATATTTGACCACACATAATCATGTCAGGTTGTTCTGACGAAATGTCACTCAAATCGCCCCTTATTGTGGTAGTTTCCTGAATCAAGGCTAAACAGTCGTGGCCAGGTGCGTCTTCATGGACAGGGGGACCACTAAGAAAACAGGCTGGATTGATAGTGGTACAGTATTTAAATGTCAGACGTGGATTGTTCAAAAGGTATATCTCATACCTATTCTGACGAGCTGCGGTAAGATGCTGACCATTCGCCCCATATCCCTGGCATGGTACTGGTCATGGACCTGACGTGTAATATGAGGGCTTACCGAAGCTGACTGTGGCCATAAATGTGGTGATATTGTAACAAAATCGGCTGTACCTTCTTTTCCCGTGACTGTGGCTGTAACCTTGACTGGCCATTCGGTCTCAAGTAATGGCCGGTATTTGTCCTCCAACTCCCTGTTTCGTCCAGCTCTGTCATAGGCCAGGGTAACGTGATGCAGTGACTGTTCAACGTCTAACGTCCACCACTGGGGGGTGATAGAAATATAGCACTGTTGTCTCATCCTCCTCTTCGCTGATCCACCCACCCAAAGTCACTATATTGGGGCTCCTGCTGGTAAACTACCATTTCTGCCGCTTGTTGGGGTCGCAGATCATCCTTTTTCATTACATACTCAGTCTTAACCTTTGTAACTGAGCCTCCTTCTTGGCCTACACCCTCCTTCCAGTAAAATCTGACTGCCCTTGCCATCTGGGAAGGGTCGTTCTCTGTCCAATTCATGTTATTACATTTCACAGCAGTAACCACAGAAGGTGGTAGGCAATGCATTAACATAGCACAGTATTGAGGGGAATTCTGACCATTTTGATACAGCAAATCGCCTGACTGCCCCCGGTAGATTTCATTAAAATGCTCCAGACATTCCTCTGGCTCTTCAATCTTCCTAGGTTTTAGGTCTAAGATAACAGAAAGATTTATGGGCCTTTGAAATGTGCTATTCAACGCATTCAAGATCTGTGTCCTTCTTTTCTCTATTTGCTCTCTTTTTTTTTTAAACTTAAAAATGTTTGAAAATTCAAATTGAATTACTGCAACTTGCAAGCTTAGCTCTGATCTCAACTCAGAACTAAATTTACAATTTGCTTAACACAAACTTGTATAACATTTACAACTTAATTATTTCTTTATCTTAACAATTTTTCTTTTAACAAGTTTTTTTTTTCTTTTACATACACATAAGTATTAGCAAAATCAACTATCATCTCCAGATTGACACTTTTTAAAATGGTGTCCATGATCTTCTTTAAGTTTCTATTAATCTCCAGATAAAATGAGATAAACCTTATTTCAAGTAAGTAAAACTTAAGATTCTGGCAATTTCAATCAATTGCTTTCGAAAATAATAACTTTTATCAAAGAGGTGGAGAAACCCACTGGTTTCCTTTAATTAATTCAAAACGTAACTTTGCTGGTGTTCACTGACTCAAAGGAAAGGTATCCGATTACACTACGGCTGCTGCTGTTATCTCAAAGCCTGAGTGAGAAGCACTGTCTGTTTTCAACTCCGCCTGCTGCTGTTAACCCTTTGAGAGACTTCTGCTTCAACCAATATGCAGCATTCCTCACAATCTCAACTAGACCTCGGAACTTTACAGTCCAAGGAGACAATTTTAGCTTAATCAACTATATATTTAAAACATTCACACATAGAGTTGAACCATCTTCAGATTTAAAAACAGTTATACTGGACTGAACCTCCATCTATTGAAGTCCCATCAGCCCCTGAACCCATATAATAGACTGAACCTTCATTAATGAAGTCACATCAGCCTCTGAACCCTTATAATAGACTGAACCTTCATTAATGAAGTCACATCAGCCTCTGAACCCTTATAATAGACTGAACCTTCATTAATGAAGTCACATCAGCCTCTGAACCCTTATAATAGACTGAACCTTCATTAATGAAGTCACATCAGCCTCTGAACCCTTATAATAGACTGAATCTTCATTACTAAAGTCCCATCAGCCCAAAACCCTAACCCAAGCCGAAACAACAATATGAAATCCCATCAATTAAAGGCTAATCCCCAGACTGACCTGTGATTTCGTCGAGGCGGTCTTTCTGTGCCAACCGCGAGTGACCAGACTAATCAGACGATAAGAAGAGGGGAACAATCAATGCGCGGTCGTTTTCCAGTTCTACATTGAGGGCCCTTTGTTCCCCATCCTCCTGTTCATAATCAGTCTAATTCTGATTTCGCAGTTGGATCAGGATCGCCCTGAGAAATCCCGGGTTTCGGCACCAAATGTTGATCCCCAAATTTCTTTCTCTGTCAGTCTGGCCTCAATAAAAGTTGAGGTGGATTCGCACGTAAAAAGAAGTTATTTATTTAGCTTGCAAGCTTGATTCATTTCATAGAAATATAAGAGACATCCAGTTTCCTATATCCCGGAAAGCGAATGAACAAAGAAACAAAGGGATCTCTGCAAATCAATTCAAATGGTATCAAGTTTCACATACTCGACGGACATAGGTCAGCCTATGTCCCGCCTGACCTGTTCGATCTATTCTGATTGGCTCACTTCCAATCCCTTTCTCTGGCCCCTATCAATGCAGCATCACTCTCATAGACACACCTCTTCCTGCTTTTTCCATGCAGTCTCAAACCCCTTTGTCCCTAACTGCCAGAATCAAAGTGGCTTATTTCTACATTACATTAACTAGTATCTCTAAAGTAACTATTTTATATCACATTCGTCACAAGAAGACCATCATCATACCAAAGAAGAACCAGGCAACGTGCCTCAATGACTACAGTCCAGTGGCCCTGACTTCAGTCGTAATGAAGTGCTTCGAGAGGTTGATCATGAAGCTCATCACCTCCATACTCCCAGGACGCCTTGAACCACTGCAATTCGCATACCGCTGCAACCGGTCCACAGCAGATGCCATTTCCCTGGCCCTATACTCATCCCTACAGCATCTTGAAAACAAGGACTCCTACATCAGACTTCTATTTATTGACTACAGCTCCGCCTTCAACACCATAATCCCAGCCAAGCTCATTTCAAAGCTCCAAAACCTAGGACTTGGCTCCCCACTCTGCAACTGGATCCTCGACTTTCTGACCAACAGACCACAATCAGTAAGAATGAACAACAACACCTCCTCCATAATATTCCTCAACACTGGGGCCCCGCAAGGCTGCGTACTTAGCCCCCTACTCTACTCCCTGAACACACACGACTGCGTGGCAAAACTTGGTTCCAACTCCATCTACAAGTTTGCTGATGATATGACCGTGGGCCGGATCTCGAATAACGACGGGTCAGAATACAGACGGGAGATAGAGAACCTAGTGGAGTGGTGTAGCGACAACAATCTCTCCCTCAATGCCAGCAAAACTAAAGAGCTGGTCATTGACTTCAGGAAGCAAAGTACTGTACACACCCCTGTCAGCATCAATGGGGCCGAGGTGGAGATGGTTAGCAGTTTCAGATTCCTAGGAGTGCACATCTCCAAAAATCTGTCCTGGTCCACCCACGTCGACGCTACCACCAAGAAAGCACAACAGCGCCTATACTTCCTCAGGGAACTGAGGAAATTCGGCATGTCCACATTAACCCTTACCAACTTTTACAGATGCACCATAGAAAGCATCCTATCTGGCTGCATCACAGCCTGGTATAGCAACTGCTCGGCCCAGGACCGCAAGAAACTTCAGAGAGTCGTGAACACCGCCAATCCATCACACAAACCTGCCTCCCATCAATTGACTCCATCTACACCTCACGCTGCCTGGGAAAGCGGGCAGCATAATCAAAGATCCCTCCCACCCGGCTTAATCACTCTTCCAACTTCTTCCATCGGGCAGGAGATACAGAAGTCTGAGAACACGCATGAACAGACTCAAAAACAGCTTCTTCCCCACTGTCACCAGACTCCTAAATGACCCTCTTATGGACTGACCTCATTAACACTACACCCTGTATGTTTCATCAGATGCCAGTGCTTATGTAGTTACATTGTATATGTTGTGTTGCCCTATTATGTATTTTCTTTTCTTCCCTTTTCTTCCCATGTAGTTAATGATCTGTTGAGCTGCTCGCAGAAAAATACTTTTCACTGTACCTTGGTACACGTGACAATAAACAAATCCAATCCAATCCAATGTCATAATGTGGCAGGAGGATGGGAACTGATGCTGGAAGTCGGAGGGAAGTAAATTGGGGACAGAAACAAAAGGCAGTAAAGGGAAAAGTGAAAGGCAAAGAAACCAAAATCAAAAATCAAAAAGGGCCACAGTACAGAGTACAGAGACTGTGGAGAACTCAGTGAATGGGTCCAGTAAGGCTAAGAGAAATAAAACACAGGTAGAGTGTACAAAACATAACCAGACAGATAGTTTGAGGAAGCAGGGCAGACAGCAAGGGAAGTCCAGATTAAACTGCATTTACTTCAATGCAAGAGGCCTGACTGGCAAGGCAGATGAACTCAGGGCTTGGGCAGGGCAGGATTGGCAGCTCACTGCTCCAGGTTACAGATGCTATAGGAAGGATAGAACAGGAGGTAATAGAGGAGGGGGAGTTGCATTTTTGATTGGGGAAAATGTCACAGCAGTGAGAGGGGATATATCTGAGGGTTCGCTCACTGAGTTGAAATGGGTAGAACTGAAAAATAAGAAGGGAGTGATCACTTTGATAGGATTATTGAACTACAGGCCACAAATTGGTCAGCGGTGAATTGAGGAGCAAATATGTAAGGAGATTACAGATAGCTGCAAGAAAAATAGGATAGCAATAGTTGGGGAATTTAACTTTCCCAACCTTGACTTGGACTGCAATAGCATTAGGGGTTTGGAGGGAGAGAAATTTGTTGAGTGTATTCAGGAGGAATTTCTCATTCAGTATGTGGATGGTCCGACTAGAGAGGGGGCAAAACTTGACCTCCTCTTGGGAAATAAGGAAGGGCAGGTGATGGAAGTGTTAGCGAGGATCACTTTGGGACAAGTGACCATAATTCCATTAGTTTTAAGATAGCTTTGCAGAATGATAGGTCTGGCCCAAAAGTTAAAATTCTAAATTGGGGCAAGGCCAATTTTGATGGTATTAGACAGTAACTTTTAAAAATTGATTGGGGGAGTTGGTTGGCAGGCAAAGAGGTAGCTGGTAAATGGGAGGCTTTCAAAAGTGTGTTAACCATGGTTCAAGGTAAGCACATTCCTTTTAGAGTGAAGGGCAAGGCTGGTAGTAGTCGGGAACCCTGGATGACTTAGGATATTGAGGCCCTGTCAAAAGAAAGAAGGAGGCATAGGATATGCATAGGCAGTTGGGATCAAGTGGATACCTTGCAGAGTATAGAGGTTATCGGAGTAGAGTTAAGAGAGAAATCAGGAGGGCAAAAAAGAGACATAAGATTGCTTTGGCAGATAACAGTAAGAAGTCTGACAACACAGGTTAAAGTCCAACAGATTTGTTTCAAACACTAGCTTTCGGAGCACTGCTCCTTCCTCAGGTGAATGAAGAGGTGGGTTCCAGAAACATATATATTGACAAAGTCAAAGATGCAATACGATACTTTGAATGAGAGTTTTTGCAGATAATTTAGTCTACAGGTCCAGACGGAGCAACTGGAGAGAGGGATAATCAAAGGTTAAAGAGGTGTGAATTGTCTCAAGCCAGGACAGTTGGTAGGATTTCGCAAGCCCAGGCCAGATGGTGGGGGGTGAATGTAATGCGACATGAATCCCAGGTCCCGGTTGAGGCCGTACTAATGTGGGCGAAACTTGGCTATAAGTTTCTGCTCGGTGATTCTGCGTTATCGCGCGTCCTGAAGGCCGCCTTGGAGAACGCTTACCCGAAGATCAGAGACTGAATGCCCTTGACTGCTGAAGTGTTCCCCGACTGGAAGGGAACATTCCTGCCTGGCGATTGTCATCGTGCGATTTGGAAACAAACTGAGTAGCTATCTGACCTTTTTGAAGAGGCTGGCTCTGGTGCTAGACCCTCTGTGCTAGATTCTAACCGTGATAGACTGATTAAAATGGAGGATATCAACAAAGCATTTCAGGGTTATTATGCCGATTTATACAAATCAGACCAATCTGGGGACACATTGACATTAATGGAGAACTTGTTCTGTTCCCTTAAACTCCCAAAATTCTCCGAGGACCAAAGGTTGGTATAAATGCTCCCATTTCTAAAGGTGGAGTGGCGCTTTCCTTGAAGAAGCTTCAATCTGGTAAGGCCCCAGGGCCAGGCTGTTTTGGATGTGAATTTTATAAGAAATGTAAAGACTTGCTAATGGATCTACTAATTGGAATGTAGTCATTCATTTGAAGCAGGTCTGTTGCCACAAACGCTTCAAGAAGCAAATATTTCCTTCATACTGAGGGCAGACAAGAATCCTAAAGAGTGTGCATCTTACAGACCTATTTCACTCCTGACTGTAGATTTGAAATTGCTGTGTTAGCAGTGTGCCAGATGGGAATTCTCCCTTTGATCATCAAGGGAATTCATGTAACAATTTAAAGGAGATTATTGATTGTTATTCAGGTCTTTCAAAAAGGGGTTAGATGGGTTAGTGATTTCCAGAGAAAGCTTTTGACTGGATTGAGTGGAATTTTTTATTTTAAAGGTGTTATGACGTGACAGGAGGCCTAGGGTCTGCACCTTCAGAGTCCTTGGAGTACGATTTAACCAGATGAGATGGGGGGTGGGCGGGGGGGGGGGCTAATGCCGCTATTCCTAGGATTTCTGGGACATAAATACCCCGGGCCAGGAGACCCTTCAGGGAGTAGAAGGTGTAAATTGTAAGGAGAATAAATCAAAACTTATCTACAGTCATCGCTTCGAGTGGTCGTTTGCCTGAGACTTTACAATACACTGCAGAAGTTTGGGTTAGGAGGGGAGTATATTAAGTGGATACAAATCATTTATAAAAGCCTTCTGGTGGCCATGCTTATGAGTGGTTACAGATCTGAGAATTTTTATCTTCACCAAGGGACTAGATGGGGTGCCCATTCTCCCCTTTTATTGTTTGCAATAGCCATTGAGCCCCTGGCAGAGGCTATTAGACAGGATCCTTCAGTTTTTGAGCTATATTGTGGAGAGAAGCAGCATAAGATCATGCTACACGCAGATGATGTGTTGCTTTTTGTATCTTAGCCAGATAGGGCAGCACGGTAGCACAGTGGTTAGCACAGTTGTTTCACAGCTCCAGAGTCACAGGTTCGATTCCCGGCTGGGTCACTGCCTGTGTGGAGTCTGCACGTCCGCCCCGTGTCTGCGTGGGTTTCCTCCGGCTGCTCCGATTTCCTCCCACAGTCCAAAGATATGCAGGTTAGGTGGATTGGCCATGCTAAATTGCCCTTAGTGTCCAAAAAAGGTTAGGTGCGGTTACTGGGTTACAGGGATAGAGTGGAAGTGTGGGATTAAATAGGGGGCTCTTTCCAAGAGCCGAAGCAGACTCGATGGGCCGAATGGCCTCCTTCTGCACTGTCAATTCTACGGTCTATGTTTCTTTTCTCGCTATTATTGATGTGTAGGATAGATTTAGCCTTTTCCCAGGCTATAAAATACATTTTACAAAGTCTGAGACCATGCCATTGGGTGGGCGTAGAGGGAGACATCTCCTTTTTCCTAATTTTCCATTCAAATGGTCTCCTTCAGGGTTTACTTGTTTGGGTATTGTGGTTACCCCCTCCTTTAGACATTTGTATGTGGAAAACTTCTCTCTATTCATTTCATCTATTAGGTGGGATCTAGATAGAATGGGGGGAGGGGGTGGGGGGGACGCATGGGAACTGCCAGGGCCACAGAAAGCAGACAGGAATGAGGGGGGCAACAGCGTGGAGGGGGGGACCCAAGAAAATGCCAAAAGGGAACCGAGGGAGTGGCAGACTTGGGGACTAGCGGGCCCCTCACAAAGCTATGAGTAAAACAAACACCAAAACAAACCATCTATGGTGAAGAGAATGGCCTAGGATAGGACCCGGAGACAGCAGGAAGGGGAGAGGGGAGTGGGGGCGGGGGGGGGGGGGGGGGCGCGGTGGTGGGAGGGAAGGGGCAAGGGGATGGGGGTGGAGGGGGGTGCCGAAAAGCAACAACGTGTAAATTTTATATTTTAACTGTTTCATCTATTTCTTGTACAGTGTATAATTGCAAACTTTAATAAAAATATTTATTTAAAAAAACATTCTTGAAATGGCTTAAAGAGATTTTGATAAGGGAATAAATGAGATGTTAGAGGACAAAAATGATATTTGATTGTTAAATCAAAATGCAAATTTACCATGTGAATTTGGAAAGTGGGCTTGAGAATGGAACAATTCCTGCAAGTGACAAATATGAAAATTGCGCTAAAGACGTAAATGAAACATTTATTTCTGAGTCGAAAATTAGAAATCAGATGAAAAAGAAACACCAGACTTGAGTATGATAATGTTAGCATGTGTAGTGTTTGATAACGCTGTTAAGTTATTCTGTGTTTTTGTTAAATCATTGTAATTATATAATGTGACACGTGTAATTGTGAACTAAGGAAACTGTGCTTCTATGATGTAATATGTTATGTGGTTAGATATTTATCACATTAAGTTTGTGTGAAGTGGATGATTATGAAGATTTTGTTCCAGCAAAGGGGAAAGCGTTAGGAATACCAAGGTAGTTTTAAGGGATTTATATTTGTATTGGTAAACATTAGAAATAAGGTGTAATCTGATCCCAAGCTGGCGCTCCGCGGAGCCTGGCGACTCTCTGCAAGCTCTCTCACACAGATCCTCTTCTTACATCTCCTATGCCTATTATGCATTTTCTTTTCATGTATGGAATGACCTGTTTGAGCTGCACGCCGAACAATACTTTTCACTGTAGCTCAGTTGACATAGCAATAAGCCAATCCAATCCCATAATTTTAAGTGGGTTTAATATAATGTTTCTGTACCTGGAAGGGTAAAACCTATAGTTAGATTCATGCTTGACAAAGCTGTCTGTATGTGTGGGGGTTGGTTAAGTTCCAACTATGTTCTTATTGTGCTTAGAGAGGGCTACAGCATGAAGAATTAATAGGCCAGTAAATGTAGCTGAGCAACTAGGGCCTTGTAAGTTAGAAAATCTTTTATATTTTAGTTTAATTAATTTGATTGCAGTTGGAGGTAGGTACTGAGAAAGATGGCAGCTCTCACAGCTCTGCTAGAAACAGTTGGTTTAGAAGGCTAAATAGGGAACATCTCTCTCAGCTTTGCTAGAAGAAAAGCCATACCATGGAGTAATGGTTAAGAAAACAAATGCCGAGACCAGAAGAGCATCTCGTTAAGAAAACTAGAGGTATGGGGAGAGGTTTCTAAGAAGTCAGAGGTTAAAAGTACTAGAACAGAGAATTGTTCAGTAAATACCAACAGAGCTGAGAAGAGGCTGAGAAGCCAGCAAGATACCTGAAGTGATTTTCTGGTTTGAGATCTTTTGCTATAGCCTGTGGAAGGTGAGTTGAAATAACGATGGAAATTGGTGACTGGATCTCAGAGATTGTGTAAAATCAGTTGAGAAAAAGGACATCTAAAGGGGGTGGTGTAAATTTATGACTGAATTAGCTGTTAAAAGTGGAGTGGAAACTTTGTTTAAAATTGTCTTTTGTAAAACCTGGACTGGATTTCAGAAGGAAAACTGCCAAGGGGAAGCATTATTATGACAGGCGAATTTAAAGTGCTTTTTTGTGAGTAGAGTTGGAAACTCTCATGTGATCATCATTTGAGGGGGTTTCTGTCAAGAAATTCATAGACACCAAATTTGGTTCAGCGAGAGTGTGTATTTGACCACAGACATCTTGGGCTGGATTCTCTGATTCTGGGACGTTTTATGCCAGAAAGAATGGCGGATCGGCCCTCCCCCGACTGTGGCGGCGCAGGCCTGAGTCCGCAGCCGCCACGCCAAGTTCCCGACGGATGAGACCACACGCGGCCGACGCCGTCGGGAACTCGGCCGGTCACGGTCGGAGCATCGGGGGGCGGGCCTCAGGCAATGTCCTGATGCCGTCGATAAGTGGGGCGGCGTACTTTGGAGGGAGCGGAGCATCGCAAAAGGAGCGATTGCGGCGTCAGCGACCGAAGAATCCAGCCCCTTGTGTGCTTAAAAGGGACTTTGTGTTAATGAGACCATTGAACATTAAGATGTAATTTGTAATCCATGTTAATCCTAAAACCTGAGTGTAATTGTTAAACTAAGGGGGGAGTAAAGGAGTAATGTACTATAATCTAATTTTTCATATTTGATAAATATTCTTTTAGCTGTTAAAATTAAAAAATAATAATTTGTCGATGCTGAAATAAATTCAATTTTAAACAAAAAAAATAAGCCTTGTTGTTGTACAGGGATTTCAAGGCTGGGTCTGCTAAGTGTGAGAATCCTAGAATGATAAATTCTCTTAGAGTGTGGAGGATGGCCCATCAGCTGGAAGGGAATTCAAAATTAACTTCTGCTCTTTCTCCCATTCAGGGCAAGCTGGATTTCCCACCAGGTCTCATGGACTATGGATTTGATATTTGGAGAGATAGTGTATTTGTAGGCTGGGAAATATGGTCAGTGGTGCTTTCTTCTCATCTTTTCTTGTCATCGTTTGAGCAGCTTTTGAGCAGATATGCCAACAAGGGCAGCACGGTAGCACAGTTGCTTCACAGCACCAGAGTCCCATGTTCGATTCCCGGCTTGGGTCACTGTCTGTGCGGAGTCTGCACGTTCTCTCCGTGTCTGCGTAGGTTTCGTCCAGGAGCTCCGGTTCCCTCCCACAGTCCAAAGATGTGTAGGTTAGGTGGATTGGCCATAATAACTTGCCCTCAGTGTCCAAAAAAAGGTTAGCAGGGGTTACCGGGTTACGGGGATAAGGTGGAGGTGTGGGCTTAAGTCGGGTGCTCTTTCTAAGAGCCGGTGCAGACTCGATGGGCTGAATGGCCTCCTTCTGCACGGTAAATTCTATGAAATTCTATGAAGTTTACAACAATGAGATACTCATTTTATAAATATCTGCAACTTAGAGACTTTATCCTTAGTAAGACAACTATGTATCTTGATACCGGTCTCACTGGTGAAAATGTCATAGTATCCACTCATGTATATAATGAGATGCAAACAGGCAGTGATTGACACATAGGATGACCAGTAAGCATACAACACAGCACAGCCAATCACCAGACAGGACACTACCACTATAAAGCCAGAGGGCACTAGGTTTCCCGCTCTCTCGGGACCCAGCTACTGAGACAGTCAGAGTCCACGAGCTAGCAAGCACAAACACCATGCTAGTAAGTCTGGTCAGGCTACTACAAGGTCACTAGTCAGATAAGTATAGTGTCGACCCACAGCTGAATATGTACAGCCGTTCATCTAGTTGAATAAAACAGTGTTGGATCTTCTCCTGTGTTAGACGTCTGTTTCTAACTTCCCTGCATTAAGTGCAGTCTACATCGAACCAACCTGCCTAACACATAATGGTACCAGAGTGATATTAATCTTGACGAACCTACTTCGAGTGAATCAGCATCGACCATCAAGCAAGTCTTCCAGCGAATTCATGAACATGGTCTCCAGCTCAACAGGGCCAAGTGCTCATTTGGTCAATCTGATATAAAGTTTCTAGGCGAGCACATCTCGCGGCAGGGTGTGCGGCCAGACGCCGACAAGGTCTTGGCGATCAACGCAATGAAGACCCCGGAGGACAAGAAGGCGGTCCTCCGCTTCCTCGGGATGGTCAACTTTCTCGGGAAATTCATTCCCAATATGGCATCCCACACCACGGCCCTCTGCCATCTCGTCAAGAAGTCAACGGAATTCCAGTGGCTGCCCACACATGAGGCGGAATGGTGTGAGCTGAAGGCAAAGCTCACCACAGCCCCAGTTCTAGCGTTCTTCGACCCAACCAAGGAAACCAAGATATCAACTGATGCAAGCCAGGACGGCATTGGGGCGGTGCTCCCAGCGAGATCACTCCTCGTCCTGGGCTCCAGTGGCATATGCCTCCAGGGCCATGACGCCCACTGAGCAACGGTATGCCCAGATCGAAAAGGAGTGTCTGGGTCTCCTGACAGGAAGAGTCAAGTTTCATGACTACGTTTACGGCCTGCCGAAATTCACGGTGGAAACGGACCACTGGCCTCTAGTCCACATAATCCAGAAGGATTTAAATGACATGACACCTTGGTTACAGCGAATTCTTCTTCGACTCCGCCACTATGACTTCGAACTTGTCTACACGCCAGGCAAAGAGCTGATCATTGCAGATGCCCTATCCCGGTCCATCACCACACCGTGTGAACAAGGTGACTTCATCTGCCACATAGAAGCGCAAGTGCAATTGTATGCCACCAACCTCCCAGCCTCTGACGAACGGGTGGTCCAAATGCGTGAGGAAACGGCCAAGGATCTTTTACTGCAGCGTGTGATGCAGCAACTTACCCATGGCTGGCAGAAGGGACAATGTCCCCAATTCTTTAATGTTAAAGATGAGCTGACGGTTATGGAGGGAATCTTTCTGAAACTCGACAGGATCGTTATTCCTCAAAGCATGCAGGCTATGGTGCTGGGCCAACTCCATGAGGGTCACCTTGGAGTCGAGAAATGCCGACGCAGAGCTCGGGAGGCAGTTTACTGGCCGGGCATTAACCAGGATATTGCCAACACGGTCCTCAACTGGCCCACCCGTCAGAAATTTCAACCGGCTCAACCCAAGGAAACACAGCAACAGCACGAGATCGTAACCTCTCCGTGGTCCAAAGTAGGTGTAGACCTTTTTCACGCCAAGGGGCGTGACTACGTACTCATGGTCGACTACTTCTCCAGTTACCCAGAAGTGGTGAAACTGTCCGATCTCACGTCGAAGGCGGTCATCAAAGCCTGCAAAGAAACGTTCGCCAGGCACGGGATACCGCTCACGGTAATGAGCGACAACGGTCCATGCTTTTACAGCCAAGAATGGTCTGATTTTGCACAGTCCTACAACTTCCGTCACGTTACCTCCAGTCCTCACTACCCGCAATCAAACGGGAAGGCCGAGAAAGGGGTCCATATTGTCAAGCAGTTGCTGTGCAAAGATGCAGACACAGGCTCTGACTTCAACCTGGTGATGCTAGCATAGAGGGCAACCCCACTGTCCACTGGGTTGTCTCCAGCGCAGATGCTCATGAATCGCACTCTGAGGACCACAGTTCCAGCCATCCATGTTCCAGACCTTGACCACCTCACGGTACTACAAAAAGTGCAGCAGTCCCGGGCCCAATAGAAGGCCACATATGATGCTCATGCCACGGATTTACCTGAGCTGCCTCCAGCCGATCATGTTCGCGGAAAGTTGCTTGAGGGCGGTTGGTCAGCCACAGCTGTTGTTGTCAAACAAGTTGCCCCGAGGTCTTTCATTGTTCGCATGGTTGATGGCTCCCTGCTACGGCGCAACAGACGGGCATTGCGAAGAGTTCCACGCCCACCACCTGACGGGCATTGCTATCATGCTTCCTCCGGACGTACCCTGCCACGAGGCCACTGATCTGCCAGTGATCCTGCCGGCCCAAGCGACCATCGCAATGGCAGCAATCCCACCTCTCCACGTGCAGGCGGCTCCTGATCCACATGTACGGCGATCGACAAGAATTCGTCGCCCGCCACAAAGACTGAATCTATAGACTTAATTTTTGTAACTTTTTGTGACTGAATCCATTGACTTAACTCTTGTAAATAATGCTTAGTTTGCCATGTATCTGCACTATCGACACCTTCCTATGTATATACGTTTGTTCAATCACCGTTTGTATATAGTCAGGCATATATATATATATACATATATATATATATATATATACACACCTCAGTATTTATTTAACACAAAAAAAAAAGAGGGAGGTGTCATAATATCCACTCATGTATATTATGAGATGCAGACAGACAGTGATTGACACATAGGATGACCAGTAAGCATACAACACAGCACAGCCAATCATCAGACAGGACACTACCACTATAAAGCCAGAGGGCACTAGGTTTCCCACTCTCTCGGGACCCAGCTACTGAGACAGTCAGAGTCCACGAGCTAGCAAGCACAAACACCATGCGGTAGCTAGTAAGTCTGGTCAGGATACTACAAGGTCACTAGTCAGATCAGTATAGTGTCGACCCACAGCTGAATATGTACAGCAGTTCATCTAGTTGAATAAAATAGTGTTGGATCTTCTCCTGTGTTAGACGTCTGTTTCTTACTTCCCTGCATCGAGTGCAGTCCACATCGAAGCAGCCTGTACTAAAAACACTGCGGCCTTGGGGAAAAAGTCTTTGCAGTCAGTACTGATATAATATATGGAAATATGCCAATAAAATTTCAGTCTCTAATAGAACCAAAGAGACTCACTTTAAAATGTTACATCAGCTGCATACCACACCAAGCTTGAGACACAGGTTTGATCTTGCTATATCCTCGCTGTGCCAAAATTGCAAGGTAGTCGAGGGGGACTACAGTCACCATGTATCATCTTGTGTCAAAATGCAGTCCTACTGGCCCAGTATATATAAAAGCTTGAGAAGATAATCAGTACGCTTTAGAATGTGATCTTTTATTCCTACTTCTGGGGCTTCCAGATGGAAGAATCATTGACGGCAATGAAAAAAGGTTGTATAATGACCTTTGCAGCATGGAAGAATACCCATTGGTCATGGATCAGCAATAATTATCCTTCAATTCAAAATTGGCATTAAATCATAATGGAATGTATCCCTATGGAATTCCTAACTTGCATACTTCGTTCTAAATTGGATACATTTGAAAAGTTGGGACCCCTATCTCAAATTTATAGGCTTAGCTTCCTACAAGGTTTTCCATAATTTATGTAGCTCTGTCTTGAATTCTCCAAACGTGATGGTGTGCGCCATATTGCCAAGTTTGCATGGCCTTGTCCTCTTCTCTCTCCTATTCTCTACTTTATGTGCTTATTGATCTTTTATTTTGTTTGGTTCGAGACACTGACCATAATTCTCCAATCGGGCGGAGAATAGAGCATCCCTGAAAAACTAATTCCATTAATATTTGTTCTGTTTACAGATTGAATAATTCTGGCCTGACTTTACAGTCTGATAATTTTCCATTGGGAGAATTTGGATAAATCTCACACCTTTCCTGTCCATGTTACATTTCAGAAATACATCCTTTAGCTTTTGGTGATAAATATGCTTTTTCATAATTTACGAAGCATAGGTAAATGTTTCTGTTTACTTCTAGATATTTATCAAAGTTTGTTCTTAAGTTCAATATTCTCTCTCTTGTTTCTACTCCAATCTAAATCCAGACTGTGTTTCATCAATTTCTGCTTTAAATGTGTTATTATTTCTTTCTATTACGGTTTTCAAGATTACTTTAATGAGATAACTCAGGAAGCTTATGGTTCTGAAATTATTACAATCCATTTCTTGAAGTTTCGATGTACCTTAACAAATGATGGAAAACAGGCATTATGTCCAATTTAATACAATTGCATTAACTTTCTGAAATATCTCCAAAACCATTAGTGGTTTGCTAAACACCAGGGGATGAATTTTAATCGGCTCCAGAGGCAGGACTTCTGGTGGCAAGTTAATTAAATTGTTAAGATACACAAGTGAAGAGCATTGTTGATTGTGTAATATAAATCACTGAAACGACTACACGATGACATCAATAAGTTCCATCCAACCATCAGACTCACCATGCTCTTCATTCACCTGAGGAAGGAGCAGCGCTTCGAAAGCTAGTGACATTGAAACAAACCTGTTGGACTTTAACCTGGTGTTGTAAGACTTCTTACTGTGCTCACCCCAGTCCAACGCCGGCATCTCCACATCATGTAATATAAAGGGAGAGGCCTCCTGTGACTGATGAGCAACCCCCAAAATGAGATCTTCATTTAATTATGTACGGTTCCTTTAAATTTTATTTTAGCGACTGTACCTTTTAAAGGGCTATCAATTGGTTTAATTGGCTTTTCTTTATTGTTAATTCACTTTTTTGTTTCTACCTGTACACAAAAGAGTATAATGGGAGGTTCCTTTCATGTCTGGTGGGCAGCATGAGGTGTGAGTGCTTATACAGCCCCAAAAACAACTGTTTAATTTAATTCCAAAATTCTGTGTTTTGTTACAGTGTCCTTAAGAGGCTAGCAATCTGTTTAATTGGCTTGTTTAGTTAATTTGTTAATTGTTTGCGTATTATCAGTACACTCAAGGGGCTATAAAGGGAGACTTCAAGGAGCATGTTGGTAGTGGATAGGCAGACATATGTGATGATGCATTCTGTAAATATCAAGAAAAGGATTTGCATGTAGCTTCAAACTTCTGCACCCAGCTTGGGAAGCAATTAGTGGGGACTGGCGGTATGTGCAAACTACCTATAAGCAGAACCCCTCCTCCTTCCCCCCCTCCCCCCACAACAGCCACCCCTGGCTGAAAGCTGAAGAGCAGCCCAGGCAGTGCAGTGAAAAATCACTTCACTGTGTTTTCACTTTTCCTTTTGCCTCAGACAAAAGTGTTTAAAACAGCAGCTATTATAAGTGTCAGAGCTTTCCTCAAAAGCCAAGTATACTTTAAAGAGCTTCAAATACCCTGACAGACTTTGAAATGCAAATCCAGACTTAGGTACATGGTGAATTATTTATTTATTTTTCCCTGTCTGCCTATCCACTACCAAAATGCTCCTTGAAGTCTCCCTTTATAGCCCCTTGAGTGTACTGATAATACTCAAACAATTAACAAATGAACTAAACACTTGAATGCATCTCCAATACCCTGATTTGATGTTAATCATAATGTTTATAAACCCTCTTGCTATGAAAGTAACTAATGGTTTCTGCTGTCCAAAAGAGGAAGTGAAACCGCGGAACTGCTTTAGATGTGGTGAGAAGCTGTCAATCATAGCAAGAGTGTTAATAAACATTGTGCTTAGCATCAAAGCAGGGTAATGCAGAGACATTCAAGCATAAAGGGAAAGATCAATACAAATCCGCCAAGCGCCTGTCTTTGGAGTAATAAAAGTGTCAATCATTGGCTTGTACAATGTATTGCTGTGTGAAGTTGAATGGAAGATTTATATTTCAAAGACTTTCAGTGGATTTAAATTTTCAAGCCTCAGACACTTGTAACAGCTGCTGCTTAAAAAACTTTTGTCTGAGGCAGCAGATATTAGGAAAGGGTGAGTGAAAATGCCGTGATTTTTCACTCCACTGCCTGGACTGCTCTACAGCTTTCAGAAAGGAGTGACTGATGGGGAGGGGGGTTTTATGGGAGTCTTTAATAGGGGGGTCTGATGCGAGTCTCTGATGGGGTGGCTGATATGGGCCACAAATGGGGGTTCTGAAGGGGGCATGATGGAGGTCTGATCGAGGTCTCGGATTGGGGACTCTGATGGGGTCTGCGATGGGGGGTCCGATGGCGTCTGAAAGAGGATGAAGAGGGTTTCCCCCCTGAACCCTTGGGGGAAACCCCTCTGCAGCTTGGCAGCAGAAGGGCATTTTTATCAGTGCCCTGATCTCCATCTCCCCCCACCCCAGCCCCTGGGCCTCCACCGTGGCAGGGCTGCGCTTGCCCAACCTTGTAGCAAATTCCACCCAGCTGAGTTCACAATGAGGGGGCTGGGGCACCATGGTGGGGTAAGGGGTGAGACCCGGGCTTCAAGCCCGTGAAATGCATGCACATGCATGCGTCATGGTAGCACAGTGGTAGCATTGTCGCTTCACAGCTCCAGGGTCCAAGGTTCAATTCCCGGCTTAGGTCACTGTCTGTGCGGAGTCTGCACGTCCTCCCCGTGTCTGCGTGGGTTTCCACCGGGAGCTACGGTTTCCTCCCACAGTCCAAAGACGTGCGGATTGGGTGAATTGGCCATGCTAAATTGCCCTTACTGTCCAAAGGGGTTAAGGGGTTGGGTGGGGTTGCTGGGTTACGAGTATGGGGCGGAGTTGCGGGTTTAAATGCGATGCTCTTTCCAAGGGCCGGTGGAGGCTCAATGGGCCAAATGGCCACCTTCTGCACTGTAAATTCTATGTTCTATGCTCTGCATTGATCTACATGTCCCCGCCGTCATGAGACAGGACTGCACAATGGCAGCGGGACAGCGGAGAATGTAAATGGGTTTGGCGCCAGGGGGTGTACTGCTGAGAGGTCCAGAGAATCCAGCCACCAACAAACGGCTGGAGAATTCCAGCCCAAGAAAACCCAAGTTTGTAAACTAGGAAAAAACTCACCGTATGTTACATTATATTCAGTTTCCTATATGCCTCAGTAACCTGGACAATAAGAAAAGATCAGTGTGGAAGACAATAGAGTTCTTTGAACTGTTGATGCTAAGACGTATGCTTAAAGTTCCATATACAGACTGTAAGTTAAATGAAGAGGTGCTTGAAATTGCAAGAGCAAAATGACTCTAAAAATAAAATGAAAATTTCAGCCATTTGATCAGAGCTGAAAAGCTAGAGATCTGTTCCCGAGAGCAAAGTGGAAGGCAGCAGAAAGAGCAGGTATAGCTGGATGATGACCATCACAGAGTTCTTGCGGACGAGCTATGGTGGATGAATGAGGCTGGTGCAAAGACAGGCGGGTGAGACATACCATTGCAGCAGATTGATGACAGGTGTCGCTAAGGGCAGAAACAGAATGCCTGTTTTCAGAACTTGACTCCCATCAATACTTTAGCCACTTGGAATGTGTCATGTGTCACCCATGCATAATAATAATAATCTTTATTATTGTCACACGTAGGCTTACATTAACACTGCAATGAAGTTACTGTGGAAATCCCCTAGTCACCATACTCCGGCGCCTGTTCGGGTACACAGAGGGAGAATTCAGAATGTCCAAATGACCTAACAGCACGTCATTCAGGATTGTGGGAGGAAACCAGAACACCCGGAGGAAACCCACGCAGACATGGGGAGAACGTGCAGACTCCGCACACACAGTGAACCAAGCCGGGAATCGAACCCGGGACTCTGGCGCTGCGAAGCAACTGTGCTAACCACTGTGCCGCTTCTTCTCTCCAAGGAGCAATGTGAATGGACAGGACCTTCCTAGACGTGATAGACCTTGATGTCGGGGACATTGTCAGGCGGTCAGTATGCTTGGGCAGAAAGTGGGACTGTCCCGAGGATATTGCCAAAGAACGACAATCAAAAGCCAGCAGGCAGGAGAGACAGTAGGCAAGAGATACAGCAGGCAGGAGAGACAGCAGGCAGGAGAGACAGCAGGCGGCAGAGGCCACAGGCAGGAGAGACAGCAGGCAGGAGGGACAGCAGGCAGGAGGGACAGCAGGCAGAAGGAGAGACAGCAGGCAGGAGTGACAGCAGGCAGGAGTGACAGCAGATGGGAGAGACAGCAGGCAGGAGAGACAGCAGGGAGGAGTGACAGCAGGTAGGAGTGACAGCAGGCAGGAGAGACAGCAGGCAAGAGGGACAGCAGGCAGGAGTGACAGCAGGCAGGAGAGACAGCAGGCAGGAGAGACAGCAGGCAAGAGAGACAGCAGGCAAGAGAGACAGCAGGCAAGAGTGACAGCAGGCAGGAGGGACAGCAGGCAGGAGAGACAGCAGGCAGGAGAGACAGCAGGCAAGAGAGACAGCAGGCAAGAGAGACAGCAGGCAAGAGAGACAGCAGGCAAGATAGACAGCAGACGGGAGAGACAGCAGGCAAGAGTGACAGCAGGCAGGAGTGACAGCAGGCAGGAGTGACAGCAGGCAGGAGTGACAGCAGGCAGGAGTGACAGCAGGCAGGAGGGACAGCAGGCAGGAGAGACATCAGGCAGGAGAGACATCAGGCAGGGGAGACATCAGGCAGGAGAGACATCAGGCAGGAGAGACATCAGGCAGGAGAGACAGCAGGCAGGAGAGACAGCAGGCAGGAGAGACAGCAGGCAGAGAGACAGCAGGCAGGAGAGACAGCAGGCAGGAGAGACAGCAGGCAGGAGAGACAGCAGGCAGGAGAGACAGCAGGCAGGAGTGATAGCAGGCAGGAGAGACAGCAGGAAGGGGAGACAGCAGGAAGGAGAGACAGCAGGGAGGAGTGACAGCAGGGAGGAGTGACAGCAGGGAGGAGTGACAGCAGGCAGAAGGGAAACCAGGCAGTAGAGGCAGCAGGCAGGAGAGACAGCAGGCAGGAGGGACAGCAGGCAGGCGGGACAGCAGGCAGGAGAGACAGCAGGCAGGAGAGACAGCAGGCAGGAGAGACAGCAGGCAGGAGAGACAGCAGGCAAGATAGACAGCAGGCAAGATAGACAGCAGGCAAGATAGACAGCAGGCAAGATAGACAGCAGGCAAGATAGACAGCAGGCAAGATAGACAGCAGGCAAGATAGACAGCAGGCAAGATAGACAGCAGGCAGGAGGGACAGCAGGCAGGAGAGACAGCAGGCAGGAGAGACAGCAGGCAGGAGAGACAGCAGGCAGGAGAGACAGCAGGCAGGAGAGACAGCAGGCAGGAGGGACAGCAGGCAGGAGGGACAGCAGGTGAGACGGCAGGCAGGAGAGACAGCAGGCAAGATAGACAGCAGGCACGAGAGACAGCAGGCAGTAGAGACAGCAGGCAGGAGAGACAGCAGGCAGGAGAGACAGCAGGCAGGAGAGACAGCAGGCAGGAGGGACAGCAGGCAGGAGGGACAGCAGGCAGGAGGGACAGCAGGCAGGAGGGACAGCAGGCAGGAGGGACAGCAGGCAGGAGGGACAGCAGGCAGGAGGGACAGCAGGCAGGAGGGACAGCAGGCAGGAGGGACAGCAGGCAGGAGGGACAGCAGGCAGGAGGGACAGCAGGCAGGAGAGACAGGAGGCAGGAGAGACAGCAGGCAGGAGAGACAGCAGGCAGGAGGGACAGCAGGTGAGACGGCAGGCAGGAGAGACAGCAGGCAAGATAGACAGCAGGCACGAGAGACAGCAGGCAGTAGAGACAGCAGGCAGGAGAGACAGCAGGCAGGAGGGACAGCAGGCAGGAGGGACAGCAGGCAGGAGGGACAGCAGGCAGGAGGGACAGCAGGCAGGAGAGACAGCAGGCAGGAGAGACAGCAGGCAGGAGAGACAGCAGGCAGGAGAGACAGCAGGCAGGAGAGACAGCAGGCAGGAGGGACAGTAGGCAGGAGGGACAGCAGGCAGGAGAGACAGCAGGCAGGAGAGACAGGAGGCAGGAGAGACAGGAGGCAGGAGAGACAACAGGCAAGAGAGACAGCAGGCAGGAGAGACAGTGGGCAAGAGAGACAGCAGGCAGGACAGACAGCAATCAGGAGAGACAGCAGGCAAGAGAGACAGCAGGCAAGAGAGACAGCAGTTAGGAGAGACAGCAGGCAAGAGAGACAGCAGGCAGGAGAGGCAGCAGGCAGGAGGGACAGCAGGCAGGAGGGACAGCAGGCAGGAGGGACAGCAGGCAGGAGGGACAGCAGGCAGGAGTGACAGCAGGCATGAGAGACAGCAGGCAAGAGCGACAGCAGGCAGGAGAGACAGCAGGCAAGAGAGACAACAGGCTGGAGAGACAACAGGCTGGAGAGACAGCAGACGGGAGAGGCAGCAGGCCGGAGAGACAGCAGGCAGGAGAGACAGCAGGGAGGAGTGACAGCAGGCAGGAGGGACAGCAGGCAGGAGAGACAGCAGGCAGGAGAGACAGCAGGCAGGAGAGACAGCAAGCAGGAGTGACAGCAGGTAGGAGTGACAGCAGGCAGGAGTGACAGCAGGCAGGAGAGACAGCAGTCAGGAGAGACAGCAGTCAGGAGAGACAGCAGGGTGGAGTGACGGCAGGCAGAAGGGAAAGCAGGCAGTAGAGGCAGCAGGCAGTAGAGGCAGCAGGCAGGAGAGACAGCAGGCAGGAGGGAAGCAGGCAGGAGGGACAGCAGGCGGGAGAGACAACAGGCGGGAGAGACAGCAGACGGGAGAGACAGCAGACGGGAGAGACAGCAGGCGGGAGAGACAGCAGGCAGGAGAGACAGTAGGGAGGAGTGACAGCAGGCAGGAGTGACAGCAGGCAGGAGTGACAGCAGGCAGGAATGACAGCAGGCAGGAGTGACAGCAGGCAGGAGGGACAGCAGGCAGGAGGGACAGCAGGCAGGAGGGACAGCAGGCAGGAGGGACAGCAGGCAGGAGAGACAGCAGGCAGGAGAGACAGCAGGCAGGAGAGACAGCAGGCAGGAGTGACAGCAGGCAGGAGAGACAGCAGGCAGGAGAGACAGCAGGCAGGAGAGACAGCAGGCAGGAGAGACAGCAGGCAGGAGAGACAGCAGGCAGGAGAGACAGCAGGCAGGAGAGACAGCAGGCAAGATGGACAGCAGGCAAGATGGACAGCAGGCAAGATGGACAGCAGGCAAGATGGACAGCAGGCAAGATGGACAGCAGGCAAGATGGACAGCAGGCAGGAGGGACAGCTGGCAGGAGAGACAGCAGGCAGGAGAGACAGCAGGCAGGAGAGACAGCAGGCAGGAGAGACAGCAAGCAGGAGGGACAGCAGGTGAGACGGCAGGCAGGAGAGACAGCAGGCAGGAGAGACAGCAGGCAGTAGAGACAGCAGGCAGTAGAGACAGCAGGCAGGAGAGACAGCAGGCAGGAGAGACAGCAGGCAGGAGGGACAGCAGGCAGGAGGGACAGCAGGCAGGAGGGACAGCAGGCAGGAGGGACAGCAGGCAGGAGGGACAGCAGGCAGGAGAGACAGCAGGGAGGAGTGACAGCAGGCAGGAGTGACAGCAGGCAGGAGTGACAGCAGGCAGGAGTGACAGCAGGCAGGAGTGACAGCAGGCAGGAGGGACAGCAGGCAGGAGGGACAGCAGGCAGGAGGGACAGCAGGCAGGAGAGACAGCAGGCAGGAGAGACAGCAGGCAGGAGAGACAGCAGGCAGGAGAGACAGCAGGCAGGAGAGACAGCAGGCAGGAGAGACAGCAGGCAAGATGGACAGCAGGCAAGATGGACAGCAGGCAAGATGGACAGCAGACAAGATGGACAGCAGGCAAGATGGACAGCAGGCAGGAGGGACAGCTGGCAGGAGGGACAGCTGGCAGGAGAGACAGCAGGCAGGAGAGACAGCAGGCAGGAGAGACAGCAGGCAGGAGAGACAGCAGGCAGGAGAGACAGCAAGCAGGAGGGACAGCAGGTGAGACGGCAGGCAGGAGAGACAGCAGGCAGGAGAGACAGCAGGCAGTAGAGACAGCAGGCAGTAGAGACAGCAGGCAGGAGAGACAGCAGGCAGGAGAGACAGCAGGCAGGAGAGACAGCAGGCAGGAGAGACAGCAGGCAGGAGGGACAGCAGGCAGGAGGGACAGCAGGCAGGAGGGACAGCAGGCAGGAGGGACAGCAGGCAGGAGAGACAGCAGGCAGGAGGGACAGCAGGCAGGAGGGACAGCAGGCAGGAGGGACAGCAGGCAGGAGGGACAGCAGGCAGGAAAGACAGCAGGCAAGAGAGACAGCAGGCAAGAGAGACAGCAGGCAAGAGAGACAGCAGGCAAGAGAGACAGCAGGCAAGAGAGACAGCAGGCAAGAGTGGCAGCAGGCAGGAGGGACAGCAGTCGGGAGAGACAGCAGGCATGAGCGACAGCAGGCAAGAGAGACAGCAGGCAGGAGAGACAGCAGGCAGGAGAGACAGCAGGCAGGAGAGACAGCAGGCAGGAGAGACAGCAGGCAGGAGAGACAGCAGGCAGGAGGGACAGCAGGCAGGAGGGACAGCAGGCAGGAGGGACAGCAGGCAGGAGAGACAGCAGGCAAGAGAGACAGCAGGCAAGAGAGACAGCAGGCAAGAGAGACAGCAGGCAAGAGAGACAGCAGGCAAGAGTGGCAGCAGGCAAGAGTGGCAGCAGGCAAGAGTGGCAGCAGGCAAGAGTGGCAGCAGGCAAGAGTGGCTGCAGGCAAGAGTGGCAGCAGGCAGGAGAGACAGCAGGCAAGATAGACAGGAGGCAGGAGAGTCAACAGGCAAGAGAGACAGCAGGCAGGAGAGACAGTGGGCAAGAGAGACAGCAGGCAGGACAGACGGCAATCAGGAGAGACAGCAGGCAAGAGAGACAGCAGGCAGGAGGGACAGCAGTTAGGAGAGACAGCAGGCAAGAGAGACAGCAGGCAGGAGAGGCAGCAGGCAAGAGAGACAGCAGGCAGGAGGGACAGCAGGCAGGAGGAACAGCAGGCAGGAGGAACAGCAGGCAGGAGGGACAGCAGGCATGAGAGACAGCAGGCAAGTGCGACAGCAGGCAAGAGCGACAGCAGGCAGGAGAGGCAGCAGTCGGGAGAGACAGCAGGCAAGAGAGACAGCAGGCAAGAGAGACAGCAGGCAGGAGTGACAGCAGGCAGGAGTGACAGCAGGCAGGAGTGACAGCAGGCAGGAGTGACAGCAGGCAGGAGTGACAGCAGGCAGGAGTGACAGCAGGCAGGTGTGACAGCAGGCAGGTGTGACAGCAGGCAGGAGGGACAGCAGGCAGGAGGGACAGCAGACTGGAGAGACAGCAGGCAGGGGGGACAGCAGGCAGGAGAGACAGCAGGCAGGAGGGACAGCAGGCAGGAGGGACAGCAGGCAGGAGGGACAGCAGGCAGGAGGGACAGCAGGCAGGAGGGACAGCAGGCAGGAGGGACAGCAGGCAGGAGAGACAGCAGTCAAGAGAGACAGCAGGGAGGAGTGACAGCAGGCAAGAGAGACAGCAGGCAAGAGTGACAGCAGGCAGGAGGGACAGCAGGCAGGAGAGACAGCAGGCAGGTGAGACAGCAGGCAGGAGAAACAGCAGGCAAGAGAGACAGCAGGCAAGAGAGACAGCAGGCAAGAGAGACAGCAGACGGGAGAGACAGCAGGCAGGAGTGACAGCAGGCAGGAGTGACAGCAGGCAGGAGTGACAGCAGGCAGGAGTGACAGCAGGCAGGAGGGACAGCAGGCAGGAGGGACAGCAGGCAGGAGAGACATCAGGCAGGAGAGACATCAGGCAGGAGAGACATCAGGCAGGAGAGACAGCAGGCAGGAGAGACAGCAGGCAGGAGAGACAGCAGGCAGGAGAGACAGCAGGCAGAAGGGAAAGCAGGCAGGAGAGACAGCAGGAAGGAGAGACAGCAGCGAGGAGAGACAGCAGGGAGGAGAGACAGCAGGGAGGAGTGACAGCAGGGAGGAGTGACAGCAGGGAGGAGTGACAGCAGGGAGGAGTGACAGCAGGGAGGAGTGACAGCAGGGAGGAGTGACAGCAGGGAGGAGTGACAGCAGGGAGGAGTGACAGCAGGCAGAAGGGAAAGCAGGCAGTAGAGGCAGCAGGCAGGAGAGACAGCAGGCAGGAGGGACAGCAGGCAGGCGGGACAGCAGGCAGGCGGGACAGCAGGCAGGCGGGACAGCAGGCAGGCGGGACAGCAGGCAGGAGAGACAGCAGTCAAGAGAGACAGCAGGGAGGAGTGACAGCAGGCAAGAGTGACAGCAGGCAAGAGAGACAGCAGGCAGGAGGGACTGCAGGCAGGAGGGACTGCAGGCAGGAGGGACTGCAGGCAGGAGGGACTGCAGGCAGGAGGGACAGCAGGCAGGAGGGACAGCAGGCAGGAGAGACAGCAGGCAGGATAGACAGCAGGCAGGATAGACAGCAGGCAAGATAGACAGCAGGCAAGATAGACAGCAGGCAAGATAGACAGCAGGCAGGAGAGACAGCAGGCAGAAGGGAAAGCAGGCAGGAGAGACAGCAGGAAGGAGAGACAGCAGCGAGGAGAGACAGCAGGGAGGAGAGACAGCAGGGAGGAGTGACAGCAGGGAGGAGTGACAGCAGGGAGGAGTGACAGCAGGGAGGAGTGACAGCAGGGAGGAGTGACAGCAGGCAGAAGGGAAAGCAGGCAGTAGAGGCAGCAGGCAGTAGAGGCAGCAGGCAGGAGGGACAGCAGGCAGGAGGGACAGCAGGCAGGCGGGACAGCAGGCAGGCGGGACAGCAGGCAGGCGGGACAGCAGGCAGGCGGGACAGCAGTCAAGAGAGACAGCAGGGAGGAGTGACAGCAGGCAAGAGTAACAGCAGGCAAGAGGGACAGCAGGCAGGAGAGACAGCAGGCAGGAGAGACAGCAGGCAGGAGAGACAGCAGGCAGGAGAGACAGCAGGCAAGAGAGACAGCAGGCAGGAGGGACTGCAGGCAGGAGGGACTGCAGGCAGGAGGGACTGCAGGCAGGAGGGACAGCAGGCAGGAGGGACAGCAGGCAGGAGGGACAGCAGGCAGGAGAGACAGCAGGCAGGAGAGACAGCAGGCAGGATAGACAGCAGGCAGGATAGACAGCAGGCAAGATGGACAGCAGGCAAGATGGACAGCAGGCAAGATGGACAGCAGGCAAGATGGACAGCAGGCAGGAGGGACAGCAGGCAGGAGAGACAGCAGGCAGGAGAGACAGCAGGCAGGAGAGACAGCAGGCAGGAGAGACAGCAGGCAGGAGAGACAGCAGGCAGGAGAGACAGCAGGCAGGAGAGACAGCAGTCAGGAGGGACAGCAGGCAGGAGGGACAGCAGGTGAGACGGCAGGCAGGAGAGACAGCAGGCAAGATAGACAGCAGGCACGAGAGACAGTAGGCAGTAGAGACAGCAGGCGGGAGAGACAGCAGGCGGGAGAGACAGCAGGCGGGAAGGACAGCAGGCGGGAAGGACAGCAGGCGGGAAGGACAGCAGGCGGGAAGGACAGCAGGCGGGAAGGACAGCAGGCGGGAAGGACAGCAGGCGGGAGAGACAGCAGGCGGGAGAGACAGCAGGCGGGAGAGACAGCAGGCGGGAGAGACAGCAGGCAGGAGGGACAGCAGGCAGGAGGGACAGCAGGCAGGAGGGACAGCAGGCAGGAGAGACAGCAGGGAGGAGTGACAGCAGGCAGGAGTGACAGCAGGCAGGAGTGACAGCAGGCAGGAATGACAGCAGGCAGGAGTGACAGCAGGCAGGAGGGACAGCAGGCAGGAGGGACAGCAGGCAGGAGGGACAGCAGGCAGGAGAGACAGCAGGCAGGAGAGACAGCAGGCAGGAGAGACAGCAGGCAGGAGAGACAGCAGGCAGGAGAGACAGCAGGCAGGAGAGACAGCAGGCAGGAGAGACAGCAGGCAAGATGGACAGCAGGCAAGATGGACAGCAGGCAAGATGGACAGCAGGCAAGATGGACAGCAGGCAAGATGGACAGCAGGCAAGATGGACAGCAGGCAAGATGGACAGCAGGCAGGAGGGACAGCTGGCAGGAGGGACAGCTGGCAGGAGAGACAGCAGGCAGGAGAGACAGCAGGCAGGAGAGACAGCAGGCAGGAGAGACAGCAGGCAGGAGAGACAGCAAGCAGGAGGGACAGCAGGTGAGACGGCAGGCAGGAGAGACAGCAGGCAGGAGAGACAGCAGGCAGTAGAGACAGCAGGCAGTAGAGACAGCAGGCAGGAGAGACAGCAGGCAGGAGAGACAGCAGGCAGGAGGGACAGCAGGCAGGAGGGACAGCAGGCAGGAGGGACAGCAGGCAGGAGGGACAGCAGGCAGGAGAGACAGCAGGCAGGAGGGACAGCAGGCAGGAGGGACAGCAGGCAGGAGGGACAGCAGGCAGGAAAGACAGCAGGCAAGAGAGACAGCAGGCAAGAGAGACAGCAGGCAAGAGAGACAGCAGGCAAGAGAGACAGCAGGCAAGAGAGACAGCAGGCAAGAGAGACAGCAGGCAAGAGTGGCAGCAGGCAGGAGGGACAGCAGTCGGGAGAGACAGCAGGCATGAGCGACAGCAGGCAAGAGAGACAGCAGGCAGGAGAGACAGCAGGCAGGAGAGACAGCAGGCAGGAGAGACAGCAGGCAGGAGAGACAGCAGGCAGGAGGGACAGCAGGCAGGAGGGACAGCAGGCAGGAGGGACAGCAGGCAGGAGAGACAGCAGGCAAGAGAGACAGCAGGCAAGAGAGACAGCAGGCAAGAGAGACAGCAGGCAAGAGAGACAGCAGGCAAGAGAGACAGCAGGCAAGAGAGACAGCAGGCAAGAGTGGCAGCAGGCAAGAGTGGCAGCAGGCAAGAGTGGCAGCAGGCAAGAGTGGCAGCAGGCAAGAGTGGCTGCAGGCAAGAGTGGCAGCAGGCAGGAGAGACAGCAGGCAAGATAGACAGGAGGCAGGAGAGTCAACAGGCAAGAGAGACAGCAGGCAGGAGAGACAGTGGGCAAGAGAGACAGCAGGCAGGACAGACGGCAATCAGGAGAGACAGCAGGCAAGAGAGACAGCAGGCAGGAGGGACAGCAGTTAGGAGAGACAGCAGGCAAGAGAGACAGCAGGCAGGAGAGGCAGCAGGCAAGAGAGACAGCAGGCAGGAGGGACAGCAGGCAGGAGGAACAGCAGGCAGGAGGAACAGCAGGCAGGAGGGACAGCAGGCATGAGAGACAGCAGGCAAGAGCGACAGCAGGCAAGAGCGACAGCAGGCAGGAGAGGCAGCAGTCGGGAGAGACAGCAGGCAAGAGAGACAGCAGGCAAGAGAGACAGCAGGCAGGAGTGACAGCAGGCAGGAGTGACAGCAGGCAGGAGTGACAGCAGGCAGGAGTGACAGCAGGCAGGAGTGACAGCAGGCAGGTGTGACAGCAGGCAGGTGTGACAGCAGGCAGGAGGGACAGCAGGCAGGAGGGACAGCAGACTGGAGAGACAGCAGGCAGGGGGGACAGCAGGCAGGAGGGACAGCAGGCAGGAGGGACAGCAGGCAGGAGGGACAGCAGGCAGGAGGGACAGCAGGCAGGAGGGACAGCAGGCAGGAGGGACAGCAGGCAGGAGAGACATCAGGCAGGAGAGACATCAGGCAGGAGAGACATCAGGCAGGAGAGACATCAGGCAGGAGAGACAGCAGGCAGGAGAGACAGCAGGCAGGAGAGACAGCAGGCAGAAGGGAAAGCAGGCAGGAGAGACAGCAGGAAGGAGAGACAGCAGCGAGGAGAGACAGCAGGGAGGAGAGACAGCAGGGAGGAGTGACAGCAGGGAGGAGTGACAGCAGGGAGGAGTGACAGCAGGGAGGAGTGACAGCAGGGAGGAGTGACAGCAGGGAGGAGTGACAGCAGGCAGAAGGGAAAGCAGGCAGTAGAGGCAGCAGGCAGGAGAGACAGCAGGCAGGAGGGACAGCAGGCAGGCGGGACAGCAGGCAGGCGGGACAGCAGGCAGGCGGGACAGCAGGCAGGAGAGACAGCAGTCAAGAGAGACAGCAGTCAAGAGAGACAGCAGGGAGGAGTGACAGCAGGCAAGAGTGACAGCAGGCAAGAGAGACAGCAGGCAGGAGGGACTGCAGGCAGGAGGGACTGCAGGCAGGAGGGACTGCAGGCAGGAGGGACTGCAGGCAGGAGGGACAGCAGGCAGGAGGGACAGCAGGCAGGAGAGACAGCAGGCAGGAGAGACAGCAGGCAGGATAGACAGCAGGCAGGATAGACAGCAGGCAAGATAGACAGCAGGCAAGATAGACAGCAGGCAAGATAGACAGCAGGCAGGAGAGACAGCAGGCAGAAGGGAAAGCAGGCAGGAGAGACAGCAGGAAGGAGAGACAGCAGCGAGGAGAGACAGCAGGGAGGAGAGACAGCAGGGAGGAGTGACAGCAGGGAGGAGTGACAGCAGGGAGGAGTGACAGCAGGGAGGAGTGACAGCAGGGAGGAGTGACAGCAGGGAGGAGTGACAGCAGGCAGAAGGGAAAGCAGGCAGTAGAGGCAGCAGGCAGTAGAGGCAGCAGGCAGGAGGGACAGCAGGCAGGAGGGACAGCAGGCAGGCGGGACAGCAGGCAGGCGGGACAGCAGGCAGGCGGGACAGCAGGCAGGCGGGACAGCAGGCAGGAGAGACAGCAGTCAAGAGAGACAGCAGGGAGGAGTGACAGCAGGCAAGAGGGACAGCAGGCAAGAGGGACAGCAGGCAGGAGAGACAGCAGGCAGGAGAGACAGCAGGCAGGAGAGACAGCAGGCAGGAGAGACAGCAGGCAAGAGAGACAGCAGGCAGGAGGGACTGCAGGCAGGAGGGACTGCAGGCAGGAGGGACTGCAGGCAGGAGGGACAGCAGGCAGGAGGGACAGCAGGCAGGAGGGACAGCAGGCAGGAGGGACAGCAGGCAGGAGAGACAGCAGGCAGGAGAGACAGCAGGCAGGATGGACAGCAGGCAGGATGGACAGCAGGCAAGATGGACAGCAGGCAAGATGGACAGCAGGCAAGATGGACAGCAGGCAAGATGGACAGCAGGCAGGAGGGACAGCAGGCAGGATAGACAGCAGGCAGGAGAGACAGCAGGCAGGAGAGACAGCAGGCAGGAGAGACAGCAGGCAGGAGAGACAGCAGGCAGGAGAGACAGCAGTCAGGAGGGACAGCAGGCAGGAGGGACAGCAGGTGAGACGGCAGGCAGGAGAGACAGCAGGCAAGATAGACAGCAGGCACGAGAGACAGTAGGCAGTAGAGACAGCAGGCGGGAGAGACAGCAGGCGGGAGAGACAGCAGGCGGGAAGGACAGCAGGCGGGAAGGACAGCAGGCGGGAAGGACAGCAGGCGGGAAGGACAGCAGGCGGGAAGGACAGCAGGCGGGAAGGACAGCAGGCGGGAGAGACAGCAGGCGGGAGAGACAGCAGGCGGGAGAGACAGCAGGCGGGAGAGACAGCAGGCGGGAGAGACAGCAGGCGGGAGAGACAGCAGGCGGGAGAGACAGCAGGCGGGAGAGACAGCAGGCGGGAGCGACAGCAGGCGGGAGCGACAGCAGGCGGGAGAGACAGCAGGCGGGAGAGACAGCAGGCGGGAGAGACAGCAGGCGGGAGACACAGCAGGCGGGAGAGACAGCAGGCAGGAGAGACATCAGGCAGGAGTGACAGCAGACGGGAGGGACTGCAGGCGGGAGAGAAAGCAGGCAGGAGAGCCAGCGGGCAGGAGGGACAGCGGGCAGGAGGGACAGCGGGCAGGAGGGACAGCGGGCAGGAGAGGCAGCGGGCGGGAAAGACAGCGGGCGGGAGGGACAGCGGGCGGGAGGGACAGCGGGCGGGAGGGACAGCAGGCGGGAGGGACAGCAGGCGGGAGGGACAGCAGGCGGGAGGGACAGCAGGCGGGAGGGACAGCAGGCGGGAGGGACAGCAGGCGGGAGGGACAGCAGGCGGGAGGGACAGCAGGCGGGAGGGACAGCAGGCGGGAGAGACAGCAGGCGGGAGAGACAGCAGGCGGGAGAGACAGCAGGCGGGAGTGACAGCAGGCGGGAGTGACAGCAGGCGGGAGTGACAGCAGGCGGGAGTGACAGCAGGCGGGAGACACAGCAGGCGGGAGACACAGCAGGCGGGAGACACAGCAGGCGGGAGACACAGCAGGCGGGAGACACAGCAGGCGGGAGAGACAGCAGGCGGGAGAGACAGCAGGCGGGAGAGACATCAGGCGGGAGTGACAGCAGGCGGGAGTGACAGCAGGCGGGAGACACAGCAGACGGGAGACACAGCGGGCGGGAGAGCCAGCGGGCGGGAGAGCCAGCGGGCGGGAGGGACAGCGGGCGGGAGGGACAGCGGGCGGGAGGGACAGCGGGCGGGAGAGGCAGCGGGCGGGAAAGACAGCGGGCGGGAAAGACAGCGGGCGGGAGGGACAGCGGGCGGGAGGGACAGCGGGCGGGAGGGACAGCAGGCGGGAGGGACAGCAGGCGGGAGGGACAGCAGGCGGGAGGGACAGCAGGCAGGAGAGGCAGCAGGCAGGAGAGGCAGCAGGCAGGAGAGGCAGCAGGCAGGATAGGGAGCAGGCCGGAGGGACCGCAGGCCGGAGGGACAGCAGGCCGGAGGGACAGCAGGCCGGAGGGACAGCAGGCCGGAGTGACAGCAGGCCGGAGTGACAGCAGGCCGGAGAGACTGCAGGCGGGAGGGACAGCAGGCAGGAGTGACAGCAGGCAGGAGTGACAGCAGGCGGGAGAGACAGCATCCTTCCGCGCTCTTGATCCAATCAGAGGCCCAGGAGCTCTGCATCTTCAGCCATGCCATTTGGAGAGGACGCTGCTGCTGAGGCACCTCCATTTTGAGGTAGGATTGCCATAACGTTTTTATCCCGCAGGGCCAAGCAGGCAGACCTGGTGATTCAATGGGGTAACCCGGCAGCAGCAACATCTGACCTGTGGGGGGCAGCCTTTGCAGTGGAGCCCCCTTGGGCCATGGAGCTTCCAGCTCCAATGGACACCCCCACTCACCCACTCCATCCCCCACCCCTGGGATGCTGCAGGAAAGCCGCTATTGTGTATCCAACAGCCTTCCCATGTGACAGTGGCAGCCACTCCACCATCAGCAAATTGTGGGTGCTATGGGAAGATTTCCCTCAATTGGGTATTTAATTGTCTAAATTAGCCACCATCTCCATGAGATCTGTAACCAAACCACTGCCATGCCCTTTGCTGGCACGTTTCCCAGGTGGCAGGGTTGCCTTGGGGAATCGCCCCAACCTGGCCACCCAACATTTTGCCAGCACACCCACCTCCTAGCCCACTGCCTGGAGGCTGGTGGAACTGTGGCCAATGTGTGTATATGCTGGACTGAGACTAAGAAATCCAACAGATGAACTTTTAAAATAAAACATAGTTGAACAATGTACTACATTATTTAATATACTCACTCCATAAAATAATAGCATAGATTATCATAAAATTTACAGTGCAGAAGGAGGCCATTCGGCCCATCGAGTCTGCATCGGCTCTTGGAAAGAGCACCCTACCCAAGGTCAACACCTCCACCCTATCCCCATAACCCAGTAACCCCACCCAACACTAAGGGCAATTTTGGACACTAAGGGCAATTTATCGTGGCCAATCCACCTAACCTGCACATCTTTGGACTGTGGGAGGAAACCGGAGCACCCGGAGGAAACCCACGCACACACGGGGAGGATGTGCAGACTCCGCACAGACAGTGACCCAAGCCGGAATCGAACCTGGGACCCTGGAGCTGTGAAGCAATTGTGCTATGCACAGGCACTCACAGTTGCCCCCGATCTAGACTTCAAATCATAAATACACTTCTTTTTTAATGAAATAACTGCAGTTAAAAATTAACCCGTTTCCATTTGAGCTGGCGATGTCAGAAAAATCCACAGCTCTTTAGCTGTTTCCTCAGAGTAAAATAATGTAATCGCTGTTGTAGTTATACTAAAACAAAACACAATCCATATCCGTATCTCTCATAATTACATTAGACTAACCGTCATCCACAGAAATCTTCATTCCAACACTAAATGGGTGTCCAATCTTTGACGATGTGAAAGAAACTTTTGATTGAGTAGTGGCTCTAGCCATTCCAAATGCAAATCCACCATTATTCCTGTCTTAGCTTTGTTGAAATGCAGGATAGCCCATTTAGTCCGGGTCCTGAGCTATTGGCTTGTCTTTGAGAAATATTCTTTGTAACCTTGGATTTTAATATCATAGGTGCTGTTTCTAGAATTACAGTGTACAAGATAAAAATGTAACATGGGGTATAAAATCGATTATGTTACAATAGATAAGTTACTTATATTAAATCACATTTCCATTTAAAAGAAAGTTGCAAAACTGCCTATCAGAATGTGCAGATCATTGACATAAATATTGTTCAAAAGCATTTCGATGGTTTATTACAAACCTATTTTGTCCACGTCGATAGTTCACCCTGGAATTGCTAAGGACAGATTCCATATGAGGAACAAAATCAAAAATACATCTGCTTTATTTATATAAAACACCATCTTGCCAGGAATTATTTGCAGCCATATGTAAGTCCTTCAGTTATAACTTTCCCAAACTAACCTAAATTCAATCCATCTGTACAAATCCATAATTAATCCCCATCGTCATTATACTATCTGTTTATTCTTTTTAGAAAGCTACATAACCTTGAGGACAAGGCCAGCTGTATATGTTCCATGTTTCCTTCTTACAAATTAATTTTATTTCTGCACCTCGACCTACAAATAATTAAAAATAATTAAAACAAAGAATAAAAACCTTATTTAACTTGAAAACGTCTAAAATGTGCCAAACCTAAGCAATATATCTGTTAAAAATTAACACAGCAGAAACAAAATCAGTTTAGAAGTACTGTTGCCAAGGGCGCTCTCATTTTTAACAGCAGCATCAGATGATACATACTGAGGATTCTATGTTCATACAATTAACATTGGTCTAAAAATTCATTGTCAACCTGTCAGTGGCAATTCATGATGTGTCTGCACCCATTTTCATTGCAGCATGAAACATCCATGCTGCCTCCTCAATTTCATGATTTCTATGTGCAGCCCAGCATAGCCCATGCTGTTGGCTGCCTGTGTGCAGAAGGCCTAATGGCGTAGAAGGCTAGAAATTGTTTGATTCAGCTCCAGCTCTTAAAGACATTTTGTCCCTCTTAGAATGAAAGGCGGCTGCTGCGGCTGGATAGAAGCTAAATGGAGCACCAGGGCAGCGGTTGGACAGTTTGCAGATGCAACACTAGAGGCCTTAGTAATCAAGATCCACAGGAGGAGGGAGGCCATGTTTCTGCAGACTCTAAGAGACCCTCAGAGAACACCCTCCAAAGTCGATAGACTGGCCAGGTAATTCAATGCTCAGAATCTGGCCCCAAAGAATGGCAGCAGTGCAGCAAAAAGTTAAATGACTGTTGTGATGTAACCCATTGTTCTGTATGTCCCCGAGTGTTAAGTTAGTAGTCTGTGGAGATTGCAACATTGAGAATATAGAACGTGGCATTGGTTCCAACATAGCAACAAAGGTGGTATCCTCTGGGAGTGTTTTGATAGGTTACCCAATGAGTTCACAAGTCAGTCTTGAGGCACTCAGTTTGAGGCAGTCTGCCAGACAGAAGCGTCACAAACACAAGGATAGAAATAGGTCCGGTTAAGTAAGTTAAAAGGAGGGAACAAAGAAATGGGTTAGAAATTAAAGCAAGAGCTGCAGTTAGCAGGCTGGCTCCATACTGGGGGCCATTGTGACAAAGCTAACCCCTTTGGAGCAGTGTTGGTTTCTTTGGCACGGCCATTGATCAGAAAGTGCTTGTGATCTAGCGTTTGAACGATCTCGTGAACCCAGGAATAAGGAATCTCAGGAGGCGAGATTAAAACTCTGTGGTATGGGCAATTGTTAGAGCAATCCAAGTGGAGAGAATTCCAAGGAGAGATCTTCAAAGGTGGAAATTGGAAACCCTGTGAGAAAGACAGAGTCTCAGTGTGATTTGCTGACTCACAGCAGGACTAACGTCTGGGCGATGTGTTGAAAAATCCATGGAATCTGTTTTGGTTGCATCTGTCCTTTACTCTGTCGTGTGGTGCGTCCAACCAAAGTTCATCTGTTAATTCACATGTATATCATAGTTACCCTGTGTAGCCACCTGAGTTGGCCACTTCCCGACTTAAAATGGAGAACAGCAAAGGCTGAAGGGAAATTCAGCCAACATAGGCAAAAACTAGCAGGTGCAAGTTTACCGTGTATTAGACTCTGCAGAAACCCAGACAGCATCGATACAAGCAGCCATCTGCATAGTAATGTAGCAGCTATCTACATAGTAATGAGCGATCCCCGGGAACAATCGAAATATTTTGAGGTAACCAAGGCCAAGCCAGACTCCTCGGCGCCAGCAGGAGCCAACACAAAAGAGGTTATCGGATACTTAAAGACCGCCCAACGATCAGGGAACCGCTCCAGTATTGGAGAAATCGAACCAAGCGATTGGAACAAAGTCCAATCACTTGAAACCAGGTACGGGGTCTGCCCCGAAGGGCGGGAAGCCCCTGGGGACTATAAAGTAAAGCCCCCAAGTTCAAACCGTTCTTCTTGACAGGGTCACTCAGCAACGCGAAGCAACCCCTGAGAGTGAACTGTCCGGCGGCCTCCAAGAAAGTAAGACTCAAGTCAACGCTCGCTACAAGATAGGCGCTCCTAGCTACCAGTCCATACCAGCTTTTGAATCCCGCAGACTCAGAACCCAAACGAAAGGCCATTTGTTCCCCTGACCTGGTGGGCCAGTCCGAAGCTAAGTATAGGCCTGTTAGTTATAGAAATAGCTTAGAAAGTAGAGTTTATGCATGAGTAGTGATTTACTGTGTATAATAAATGTGCTTTGATTTGAATCTTACTAATTGGTGTGTTGAGTTATTGATCATTACTTGAACTTGAACCTCATGGCGGTATCATAAAGATACCTGGCGACTCTAGAGCAAAGGTTATAAAACAGAGCCAATTGAACCAACCAAAAGTTAGCAACATATTACTGGCGACATCCTGACGGGACCCGATCTAGAAGTGGCTTAACCACTCCGGGAGAACCCAAAAGTTGAATTAGAAATCCAATTGGGAACAGAAAAACCACAAGTGTTCAAGCAGTTCTGATCAATCCTCATAATTCGGAAGTGTGTTAATGCATGCGTAACTAACAGAGCGATAAGGTAAACTGATAGATTTTTGTTGCGACAAAACTGTTGGGAGTTTGTATTCCGGAAAATAGCGAAAGCCGTACCTGTAATTATAGCACTGCCTTAATACCCTTTGTTCCAAATGTCAAGGGAAGCATTCAGATAAGAAAGATGGCAATGCAACGCCTCATGAACCCTGAAGAATTTGTGGTCGCAGCGACCAGCAGTAGAGTAGGACAGTGTCCTGTTTGGGAAGAGGAAATCAGAAAGTACCTAAAAGGGAAAGGATGGCCCCTTTGGAGCGAATTCTGTGAAAATGAGGAAACAGGTCCCGGGAGTATAGGACATACTTGGTGGGAGAACCTGAGCGAGATTCACAAGAAGAGCTTAGGAAAAGCTCGCAAGCCGATGGCAATCGTGTCCTGTTTGGCACAATTGTGAGGCACAGAGGAGGTCGTTAGGATGCTCCGAAAAGAGATAGAAGGCATAGATCGAACGAGCAAGGTCGATGTCAGTGAGGTAGAGAAAGAGAATGTAGAATTAAGGAGGAAGTTAGCAGCAAAGGACGGATAGGTGGATGATGCCAAGTGGGCACACCAGTCTTGTCTGGCGCACTTAAGCAGCTTCCAATCCCAGTACGAAAAGGCCTATCAGGACACGCAACGTGCAGTCCTGGTACGAGAGGAGACCGAGAAGCAGGAAGAGGCATTGCAGAGGCAGTGTAGTGACCTGAAGGCAGCGTTAAGAGCACTCCATGCTGCCACCACGGAGCAAAGACAAAGCTCATTAGACCACACAAAGTGCCGGAAGCAGATTGCAGAACTGTAATCTCTGCTTTCAGTTCAAAAAGGATTCCAGGAAACCTTTGGATCACAGCTAGATGAGGAAGACGGCCCTGATTGGGAAGAATTGAGTGAGACAGCGCAGAGATATGTTCAGGGAACATGTGCACAGGGAAAGCCCCAGAAAAGAAAAGCGCCCCAACCCCCCACAGAGCAGATAGTTCAGGCTCCAATGAACCCAGTCACCACCCACCGCACAGCCACATCGGACGACACGGAATTTCTGTACACCACCCCCTTAACAGTGACCCACTTACGGGATGCGTGCGATAAAATCAAACCGTTCCTCCCCACCTCAGACCGCCACCACTTCTTTGCCAGAGTAAAACAGTAGGCGACCATGTACGGCCTGGATGAGCGAGAGCACGTAAAGCTCACAGTTTTGAGTTTAGACCCTTCGGTCGTAGCAGCCCTTCCCGACCAATAGAATGTAGGAGGAGGCACCCTTGCAGAAATACATACCGCAATCCTAGATGCGATCGGGTATAACAGGGGTGGCCCCGTAGAAGGCTTCAATAAGTGCAGGCAAAAGAAAACCGAGCACCCCACAGCGTTTGCTGGACGCCTGTGGATCCATTTTGCAGCAGTTTTCGGAGATTTAGACCGCGCCCATTTGTTCCCAGACAACATGGCCAAATGGACCCACGCCCTTATCTCCCATGCCACAGAAACAGGACAAAAAGCTTGTGCCAATTATGATCCCTCAGAGGAAGCTCATAATGAGAAATGGGTTGTAAAAAGATTGTCCCGCGCCTGGGAGCAATCTGTTCAAAACAGACCCATGAATAAAAATCCCGAAGAACAGCAGGCAGAAGCAGACATACAAGAAGTTAAAACACACCAGAACCCCGCATGGGTAAATGAAGGCAAGAACAGCCCCCCACAAAAGCCACAGGAGTGTTACAACTGTGGACAGTTAGGACACTTAGCAAGAGAATGCAATGCCCCACGAAAGCCACAGAGAGCCCAGCAGGCAGGCACTCTGAATAAGAGTAGGACTAGGACAGAGCCCATGGATAGTGTGAGCACCCGTTCAGATCAGACGGACCTGAATGGAACGGACTGACGGTGTTCGGGCTCCCCCAGTTGGATCTGTGACACCCTTTGGAATAGGTCTGGCCGACCAGTAGTGCAGCAAAGATACGGGGACAGCCCATCGAGTTTCTCTGGGACACCACAATCAATTCCTCCACCATGTTTCAAAAGGACACGTGGCCCACTACAGCCACCATCACCCTCAGCGGCTTTACAGGCCACTCACAGCAGGGACACATCACAGTCCCTGTACCCTTTCAAATCGGCAACATCACCACCAGGCACCCCATAGTTTTAGTCGATCTACCCCACACAGCAGAACACATTTTAGGCATAGATTTTATGAATTCCCACAATCTATCCTTCGATCCAGTCAACCAATGAGTTTGGAGAATGGCAAAATCCGCAAGAGCCCCCGCAACGCTCACAATAGGAGAATATGCCAACAAGATTAGCGCAGTCGGCGAATTTTGGTTTGACCCGACCACGATTAGCACAGACAAGCAGGTTAGGGCAGTTCTGCAGAAGCACAGGACAGCATTCGTGACCCACAAACACGACTGTGGCCGGATGACTGGTTCCGTTCAAATCACAGGACCTGACCCTAAACCCGAAAAGCAATACGGATTTCCCCAAGAGGCAGAGGGAGAAATCGCAAAAGTTATCGACAGCTTATTAGAGCAGGGCGTACTCAGATCAGTACCCTCCACTTTGGTAGCCTGCCCCGATTTGGCCAGTGAGAAAGCCCGATGGATCATGGCGACTGACCATCGATTACCGGGAACTCAACAAAGTCACCCCCGCAGCAGCCCCCATGGTAGCCACAAGTCCTGAGACCATGCTCAAACAGGGACTCAACTCACAATACTTTATGGTTTTGGACATCAGTAATGGATTCTGGTCCATTCCATTGGCAAAAGCGTGCCAATACAAATTTGCCTTCATGTTTAAAAATCAGCAGTACACGTGGACATGCCTTCCACAAGGATTCCACAACTCCCCCTCCATTTTCCACCGACAGTTGGCAAATGGTTTGTCAAAATCTTTTCGCCCCGAATGTCTGGTCCAGCATGTGGACGACCTATTACTGCAGACAGACACCAAGGCAGAGCACATTGAGCTTCTGTCCGAACTCCTGGAACTCCTTCATTCAATTGGCTGCAAAGTAAACCCCAAAAAGGCCCAGATTTTGGAAAACAAGGTGATACATTTGGGTACAATTATCACACATGGTAAATGCGAGATTGAGCATAAAAGGATTGACTCGATTGCCAAATTGCCCCTTCCCCAGAATGTTTCAGCCCTCCGGTCATTTTTAGGACTGGTTGGCTACTGCCGAAACCACATTGATGATTTTGCCACCAAAGCAGCACCCCTCTCGGAACTCCTAAAGAAAGGAGCCCCCTGGGAATGGCTCCCATACCATACGGGTGCTGTGGACTCTTTGAATAGATCACTCATAGCAGCCCCCGCACTGCAAGTTCCAGATCCTCTTTCCCCCTATGCGATAGAGGTAGCAAGCACAGACCTCACCCTTTCGGCCGTGCTCCTCCAGGAACGGCACAAACAGTTAAGGCCCGTGGCTTACGCCTCCAGAATTTTAGATGCTGTGGAGCAGGGATTTTCAGCCTGTGAAAGGCACCTGCTCGCAGTTTTTTGGGCAGTACAGTATTTTTCTTACATAACCGGACTAAACCCCATCACAATCCTGACGGAACACACCCCCACCCAACTTTTACTGGACGGACGACTCAAGGACGGTACTGTCAGTCAAATAAGAGCAGCCAGATGGACCCTTCTTTTGCAGAGACGGGACATCACTGTTAAAAGGACCAAGACCCACACTTTCTTAGCAGATAACCTACAGTACCCAGGCACCCCCCATGAATGTGAAATCATCTCACCGCACCACAACACAGGCCCCTTTATTGCGAAAACACCCCCAGAAAGATAGGTAGTCCAACCCAGAGCCCTCAGCCCACAGACACGTGCGAACCCATAAGAATATATGTGGATGGATCTTCCACAATATTAGAAGGGAAGCGCATAACAGGAGGCGGCATTTATGTCGAGGACGTGCAGGGACGCGCCCTAGAAGAAATCACAATAAAACTTCCAGGACACTCAGATGCGCAGGCGGCAGAACTAGCAGCTGCGTGGCATACATTGTGGATCACCCAGATTCCTTCCCCAGCCAAGCAGACATATACTCGGACAGCCTCTATGTCTGCAATAGCCTTACAGAATTCCGACCCCTGTGAAAAGCAAGAGGATTTGTTTCCGCAGACGGAAAACCCCTCCCTTCAGCCCCATTGCTCCGCCACATTTTAGAAAAAGCACAGAACAGGACATTCGGAATCATTAAAGTTCGAAGTCACCACCATTCCTCCCCCCCTGGAAATGTAAAAGCCGATGCACTGGCTAAAGCAGGTTCCAGGCACGGATATTTTTGGACACCCCCCGAAAGCGCCCCAGTGAATGCATATCAGGTCTCGCAGACTAATATCGAGGATTTAGTGCAGGCCCAGAAGCAGGATAGCAGTCTCAGGGAGATTTTGAAAGGAAAATTTATGGCACCTTACGATAGGTTTAAAAATGCACTGACCACACATGACGGTGTGGTGTTAAAAGACACCCTTTATGTGGTTCCTGAACAGGACAGGAATCAGCTCATTTGTTTGTTCCATGACAGTCATGGACATCAGGGAATTGATCCCACTACAGCCCACCTCAGGCAGCTCTGTTAGTGGCCAAGTTTAAAAGAAGATGTAACCCACTACGTTGAGAATTGCCTTATCTGTGGCCAGAACAATCCAGACAGATACGCCAAGTAAGCTCAACTTAGTCACACCCGCCTCGTTAATGGCCCCTGGACTAACCTCCAGATTGATTTTATAGGACCATTGCCCCCTTGCAGGAATGGTTATAAGTATGTACTCGTGGTGATAAGACACGTTTACAAAATGGGTAGATGCATTCCCATCCAGAACGAACATGGCAAAGACCACAGCCAAGATCCTAACCCACCACATCTTTACGAGATGGGGACTCCCCCGCAGCATTGAATCCGACCAAGGTTCCCATTTTATGGGACGTGTCATGAAGAACGTCCTCACGATATTTGGCATTACCCAAAAATTCCACATCGCATACCACCCACAGTCAAGTGGTAGCGTGGAGCGCATGAATCGGACCCTAAAATCAACCCTCAGAGAAATGGTCCAGCAAAACAACACCACTTGGGACTCAGTCCTCCCTTTTGCGCTGATGTTTTTGTGAAATACAGTTTCAACTTCTACAGGTTACACCCCACACACCCTCATGACCGGACGCCCCATGAAAGGCACAGAATTTTTATTGGGATTAGATTTGACCAGCCCCGAAGTGACGGCCCTCACACACGAGAAAGCAGTAGAACAACTGGTAGAGAATGTTAAAACGGCTCAGCTAGCAGCCGCGGTACGACGAGGCACACGAAAGAAACAGAGCAAGGCCTGTTTCGATAAGACAGTACATGCGACTGAGTTCAGTGTAGGACAGCAACTCATGCTCTCCGTCTACAACCCCAGCACATTCCTGTCACCGAAGTATTCGGGTCCTTATTCCATTGCGGACAAAGTAAGCCCCTCCGTGTACAAAATAAAGTTCCCCAACGGAAAGACTGCGTGGTTCCATATTAACCAGCTTAAGGCATATGGACCACAGTCGAACCACACACACCACATCATGCTCGACGCAGCAGACCACGCCCCGCCCACAGCCAACATAACCCTACCCTCCCCCAACACGTCCAACAATTCGAGTGATCCCTTCACGATCACTTTCCTAAACAAACCCCACCACCGACCACCGACCTACAATGACGACCCCGACTCCATTCCAACAGAATTGGACACATCCTTTTGACACTGAGACAATTCATTCAGACTCGTCCGGAATGACGAGATGGATCCCAAATCACACCATGCAGCCCTATCCGCCCTTATACATTCGAGAGTTTGGCATCCGGGAGAAGATGACGATTTTGAGTCTGCCTCCCAAAACGAGAATCCCTTTGCGACCCATTCGCACCTCATTTCGGCAATTTTAGTTCAAAAAGTTTTGTTTTTGTTTTCAGGTGACCCTTAGGTTGTCATCCCTCTGCTATTTACATCCTCAAACATTTGGATGGCAAATCGCACAGGCTGCGAGACGGCTCGCACTGTTTCAATATTTTTCAGTGTGTCTTATCCTGAATATTCGTTTTTTTTTAAAATGAGGGAGTCACGCATGGTGACAAATTGTAAAAGGGAGAATTGGCACAAAAGGACAGACATACTAACAGACGAGATATTAAACCAAGATAGTAACAGATACTATGCTTGATCCCACAGAACCCCAGAAGCCCCAGGAAAAGAGACAAAATGAAGAGAAGAGAAGAGAAAGAAAAAGAACCATGAGGACATTTTCCATGTTGCTCATCACCCTAATGAACATTTGGTTGCACGCGAACGTGAACCCCCTGACCCTAACCCGGGGTGCAGCATCGTGCAGACTATCCGCATGAGGAAATGGAGAAGGAGAGCCTACCGCGCTCGCACCCCAGTATATAGGATAAGATCCCCTATTTTCGGTTAGGAACAGACCCCCGACCCCCGCGATCTATAATAAAGAACATTCGTTTGCGTTCTTTTTGTGAATAAAGAAATGTGTTTCATGAGCGATTTTACAATCCTGAGCTTGACTGCCAAGCCAGGAAAAATGTGAATAATGCTGCTATGATTTTGTTTGTATCATTAAGGAAGTTAGTATGATTGAATGTTTGGTGAGTGTACCACTTCACCACTCTTCACTGGACTTTCCAACCTTACCTTGGAACACTACTCCTCTCGCCCTGAATTCCACATATCACCACCTTTTCTGGCAACATTCTTCCCAAACTACATAATTCCTCATCTCTTATCCATTAAAGATTGACTAGCCCCTGTATCTCTTAAAATTGTGACTTCTTTACCTGCTGCTCCTGATCCACATGAGTAAACTTTACCCACACAAGTAAATTCTTTAAAGACATCTGGCACCTTCTTAACAATTACTTCTTGAACAGGCTGTACAATCGTTTGCACCTCCTTCGCCTCCCTTTACCACTCGAACAAATCCCACTGTCTTATCCTGTGTTACCACATCAGCCTTCCCAGTGCTTTTCTTCAACCACCAACACTGTGACTTTACATGGCCTAGTTTATTACAGTGAAAACATCTGAAACTTTTCATTTCTTTTCCACTCTCCTGGATTTGTTTTTTAATCTGAGGTACACTCTCTTTATTGTCTCCCATCAGATCACCTTTACCTTTACCACTTGAGTATTTCTCATGTCCAAAGTTTCTATCCCTCACCGGCTGAAACTGATGTCGGAAACCAATCTTTGATTTATGAACTAATTCATAATCATCTGCCATTTCCGCTGCTAATCTCGCAGTTTTAACCCTCTGTTCTTCCACATGAGTTCTCACTACATCAGGAATTTAATTTTTAAACTCCTCCAAAAGTATAATTTCTCTGAGAGCTTTATACGTTTGGTCTATTTTCAAAGCCCTTATCCACCTATCAAAATTACTCTGTTTGAGCCTTTCAAACTCCATGTATGTTTGACCAAATTCTTTCCTTAAATTCCTAAACCTTTGTCTGTAAGCTTCAGGCACTAGCTCATATACACTTAAGATGGATTTCTTCACGTCCTCATATGTTCCAGATACCTCCTCCGGTAGTGATGCAAACACTTCACTAGCTCTACCTACCAGCTTTGTTTGAATCAGTAATACCCTCATGTCCTGTGGCCATTTCATTTGTTTAGCTACCTACTCAAATGAAATGAAAAAGGCTTCCACTTCCTTCTCGTCAAACCTTGGCAATGCTTGGACATAGTTAAATAGATTCCCACCAAGCCTTCGACTATGACGCTCTTTCTCACTATCCCCATCACTATTACCCAATTGTACGTTTCCCTTTATGTCTGCCAATTTTAACTGATTGTCATGTTTCATGGCTATTTTCTGAAGTTCAAACTCCCTCGCTTTATCTTTCTCCCTGATCTGAATCTCCCTTTCTTTTTCTTTTTGTTCTGCTAGGGCTATTCTTTCTTTTCTCCTTTCTTCTCTCTCCTTTTATTTTTCCTCTCTCTCTCTCTCCTATTCAAGCCGTTTTAATTCTTTCTCATGTTCCATTTGTTTAATTTGTAACTGTATTTTTGCCATTTCCAATGAGTCAAACTCTATCTCAGGCAACTTTAAATGCTTAACCACCGCCATAACTACCTCATCTTTTCGCATTTTGTCAGGTAATGTTAACTGCAATGTTCTTGCCAAATCTAACAGTCTGCAAACACCCCTTACTTCAAAGATAACTCAGAAAATATTGCAACAGTAAATAACTCCTTAAACTGTTCCTTCAAACTCCCAAGAGACTTAATACCTTTAAACAGTGTCACATCAGGTTAAAGGATACATATATTTTCTATAGAATGGCAGAGATATATTAGCTTGGGTGACTTCAGCTCCAGCACCTTGCTTTCTTCCTGCAAACTCTCTGGACACACACAGACACACCCAAGCTGCTGACTCAAACTGGCTTTCTCCTTTTAATCAGCTCACAGCAAAACAGCCAGGCACTTTTAAACTGCTCTCAGCAAAACCAGCCAGGCACTTTTCAAACTTATAAAACCAAACTGCAAAATGGCTGAACTGAGCTGAGCTCCATCCACTCTCTGACATCACTGTTTTCTTAAAGGTACATTGCTTACACATCCATTTCTTAAAGGCACTCTTGCATGACACTTCCATTTGAACTAAAGGTGTGTGGTAGTATGCATTAGGGGTCATGTGGGACTGTGAAGCCATGATGTCATTGGCTAACAGATCCCGGGTCCTGGTTGGACGTTGACCTCTAGCTCCGCCCTGAAGGCGGAGTATAAGTACCTGGAGCCCTCCCCCGCAGGTAGTCTACTACTGAGCTGCGGGGGAAACAGTCACGCTTAATAAAGCCTCATCGACTTCACTCTATTCGTCTCTCGGAGTCTTTGTGCGCTACAATTTATTAAGCGTGACTAAAAAGGACTATGGAGCTCAGGATCATCCCGGAATGCCTGAGGATCAGCCCCCACGCAGTGAACGCGGCAGCAGCTTTCAAGCATTGGCAGACTTGTTTCGAGACCTACCTCAGAACGGCCACCGGCCGGGTCACAGAAGACCAAAAACTACAGGTCCTGCACTCGAGGTTAAGCACGGAGATTTTCTCTTTCATCGAAGACGCAGAGGATTTCCAGACGGCGTTCGCAGCACTGAAAAGTCTCTATGTCCGCTCAGTAAACCAGATCTACGCTCGCTATCAACTCGCAACGAGACGGCAAAGTCCCGGAGAATCGATAGATGAATTTTACGCCGCTCTACTAATTTTGGGACGAGCCTGCAGCTGCCCTTCGGTGAACGCAAATGAACACATGGACATGTTAATGCGCGATGCTTTTGTGGCAGATATGAACTCCTCCCAAATCCGCCAAAGACTTCTAGAAAAAGAGTCGCTAGGACTCTCAGAGGCACGGGCCCTAGCAGCCTCCCTAGACGTGGCCGCGCGTAATACCCGTGCCTACGGCCCCGACCGCGCGGCAGCCCATTGGGCTCCGTATGTACCCATCGCGACAAACCCACCCCCCCCCGGACACCCCACAGGCTTGCGCGGTCCAAACACCAAGTCGCACCGGGGGCGCCCGCTGCTATTTCTGCGGCCAGGCGAAACACCCCGGCAGCGCTGCACCGGCCCGCGCAGCGATTTGTAAGAGCTGCGGGAAAAAGGGCCATTTCGCGGTTGTGTGCCGGTCCCGCGAGGTCGCCGCTGTCCTGGGAGAACAGGGAGCCCTGCACGCCGTTTACGCTCCCCAACCCCCCTGCACCCCATGTACGACCCGCAGGCGCAGCCACTCTGGGTCCCGACCACCGCGGTCCCGGGAGAACAGGGAGCCCTGCACGCCGCTTACGCCCAATACCCCCACTCACTATCTGCGGCCTCGCAACCCTCAAGGTGCAACCCCCGTCCTTGTTTGCGAACCTCACCCCGGATTGCAAACCCGTCGCCACTAGGAGCAGACGGTACAGCGCCCAGGACCGGACCTTCATTCGGTCCGAAGTCCAGCGGCTACTAAAGGAAGGCATAATCCAGGCCAGCAATAGTCCCTGGAGAGCACAGGTGGTAGTAGTGAAGACAGGGGAGAAGCAAAGGATGGTCATAGACTATAGCCAGACCATCAACAGGTACACACAACTAGTCGCATACCCTCTCCCCCGCATATCCGAAATGGTCAATCGGATTGCCCAATATAAAGTCTTCTCCACCGTGGACCTCAAGTCCGCCTACCATCAGCTCCCCATCCGCCCAAGTGACCGCAAGTACACAGCCTTCGAGGCAGACGGGCGATTATACCATTTCCTAAGGGTCCCATTTGGCGTCACAAACGGGGTCTCGGTCTTCCAACGAGAGATGGACCGAATGGGTGATCAACATGGGTTGCGGGCCACGTTCCCGTATCTTGACAATGTAACCATCTGCGGCCACGACCAGCAGGACCACGACGCCGACCTCCAAAAATTCCTCCAGACCGCTAAAGCCTTGAACCTCACGTACAACGAGGACAAGTGCGTTTTTAGCACCAACCGGCTAGCCATCCTGGGCTACGTAGTGCGTAATGGGATAATAGGCCCCGATCCCGAACGTATGCGCGCCCTCATGGAATTTCCCCTCCCGCACTGCTCAAAAGCCCTGAAACGCTGCCTGGGGTTCTTTTCATACTACGCCCAGTGGGTCCCCCAGTACGCAGACAAGGCCCACCCTCTAATACAGACCACGACCTTCCCTCTGTCGACAGTGGCTTGCCAGGCCTTCAGCCGCATCAAAGCGGATATCGCAAAGGCCACGATGCGCGCCATCGACGAGTCCCTCCCATTCCAGGTCGAGAGCGACGCCTCCGACGTAGCTCTAGCGGCTACCCTTAACCAAGCGGGCAGACCCGTGGCCTTTTTCTCCCGAACCCTCCACGCTTCAGAAATCCGCCACTCCTCAGATGAAAAGGAAGCCCAAGCCATAGTGGAAGCTGGGAGACATTGGAGGCATTAGCTGGCCGGCAGGAGATTCACTCTCCTCACCGACCAACGGTCGGTAGCCTTCATGTTTGATAATGCACAGCGGGGCAAAATCAAAAACGACAAGATCTTTAGGTGGAGGATCGAGCTCTCCACCTTCAACTACGAGATCTTGTATCGTCCCGGAAAGCTGAACGAGCCGTCCGATGCCCTATCCCGCGGCACATGTGCCAACGCACAAATTAACCGCCTCCAAACCCTCCACGAGGACCTCTGCCACCCGGGGGTCACTCGGTTTTTCCACTTTATCAAGTCCCGCAACCTCCCATACTCCTTAGAGGAGGTCCGTACAGTCACAAGGAACTGCCACATCTGCGCAGAGTGCAAACCGCATTTTTTCAGGCCGGATGGTGCGCACCTGATTAAGGCTTCCCGCCCCTTTGAACGCCTTAGTCTGGATTTCAAAGGACCCCTCCCCTCCACCGACCGCAACATATACTTCCTTAATGTGGTGGACGAGTACTCCCGCTTCCCATTCGCCATCCCCTGTTCTGACATGACCGCGGCCACAGTCATTAAAGCCCTGAACACCATATTCACACTGTTCGGTTACCCCGCATACGTCCACAGCGACAGGGGGTCCTCTTTCATGAGTGACGAGCTGTGCCAGTTCCTGCTCAGCAACGGGATAGCCTCGAGCAGGACGACCAGCTACAACCCCCGGGGGAACGGGCAAGTAGAGAGGGAGAACGGCACGGTCTGGAAGACCGTCCTACTGGCCCTACGGTCCAGGGACCTCCCAGTTTCCCGGTGGCAGGAGGTCCTTCCGGACGCCCTCCACTCCATCCGGTCACTACTGTGTACTAGCACTAATCAAACGCCTCATGAGCGCCTCCTTGTCTTCCCCAGGAAGTCCTCCTCTGGAACGTCGCTGCCGACCTGGCTGGCGGCCTCAGGACCCATCCTGCTCCAAAAGCACATGCAGGCGCACAAGTCGGACCCGTTGGTCGAAAGGGTTCACCTCCTTCACGCGAACCCGCAGTACGCCTACGTGGAGTACCCCGACGGCCGACAGGACACAGTCTCTCTGCGAGATCTGGCGCCCGCCGGCAACACATACACCACCCCGACACCAATCACCCAACCCCCCCCCCTTCCTGCCACCGCCGCACCCCGCGACCGCCCCCTTCCCAGGAGGATCAGTCCTCCTCCCAGGCCCGACCAGGAATAAAGCCCAAGCTGAAACCGTAAGGCTCCCGGAGAGGACAACACCAGAACAAGCACCACCACCACCACCGGGGCCGAGGCGATCGACACGGACGACCAGACCGCCCGACCGACTCGTGGCGTCGATCTAACAGTACAATGTGGACTTTAACGAGAACATTGTGTCTTTTCCTGACGATTACTGTAAATAGTTGAAACAAAAAAAAAACCTTGTACATACTGTTATATTGAAAGTTTTCCTCCCAGGACCAGCCTTGTAAACCCTTACCACCATGCGAAGCATCACCCCACCGGGTTCATTTTTAACAAGGGGTGAGTGTGGTAGTATGCATTAGGGGTCATGTGGGACTGTGAAGCCATGATGTCATTGGCTAACAGATCCCGGGTCCTGGTTGGACGTTGACCTCTAGCTCCGCCCTGAAGGCGGAGTATAAGTACCTGGAGCCCTCCCCCGCAGGTAGTCTACTACTGAACTGCGGGGGAAACAGTCACGCTTAATAAAGCCTCATCGACTTCACTCTATTCGTCTCTCGGAGTCTTTGTGCGCTACAAGGTGCAAGCTGCTTACTGGCTGTTTTGCCTTAAAATCACAGGTCCATTAAACATCCATGAGTCAAAACTGTAATTGCAAAAACAAAAGAAAGGGAAAAACAGAAACATACAGGAATGACCCATACATCAGCATCACCACAGGGGGTTAGCCCGGGCAGGCAGTTTGATCTGGGCTTGTCCATGGGACAGAGTATGATGATGACTCACTGTGAGATGAACTCTGGTGTCCTCATTGTTTGACAAAATCTGACTCCTGCCTTTAAAATCACCTTCCACTGTCTGCCTGGGTGATCCCTGCATGTGTGCTGGTCATTCAATCTCATGTTCTTACATATGCTTTGGGGGGTGGGGGTATTTTGGAGATGGTGAGCGGTGATGAGTCACTCACTGGATCAGCCATCATACAAAGTGCCCTCACACTTCTGTCCACGTACCCTGCCACCTCTCGATGAGCCCCAGATATGGCGCTCAAGTGTCATAGGGGCCTTTCCCAGCCCCATTCTCCAGTCCCAACCCCCCCACCCAACTCTCCACCCCCCTAACACTAGCCCCAAACTCCCACAGCCCCCACCAGGCACATCCTCTGCAGCCAGGCCCAGCCTATCCATAATAATCTTCAGACAGAAGATAGTGGCAGGTCGGAATATTGGTGCAAAAGTGTTTACTGGTGACTATATACATTGATGCGCCCTGCCCTCTAACTCTCACCTCGCTGCTACTCCCATGCCAACTCAAGTAGTGTCTAACTTTCTAATTTTGCGTTCTCTAGTGCTCCTCTAGGTGTAACCCCATACTTCACATCAGAATGGAGACGGCCTGCTGCGTGTCTCGTCCTCTAACCTGAGCCTGGATGAGCCCGAAAAACATTTGTGTGTCACTGGTGATGACGTACCACCCTTTCTGCCCTCTGTGCATCAGATGTGTCAATGTCAGGTCGGGGGGATTCGGAAGCACTGAGGTGTTCCAGCGTCTCCCCTGCAGGAGGCACTAGCATGGGCCCGTTCACTTCCTTTTCCGTCAGGGATTTCAATGGCCTCTGGGCTACTCCATGGGACAGAGGTGAGGCCAGAGTGAGCTCCAGAGGCTCCACTGTCACCTGGCACTGCCAGACCTGGATGCCCACTCTTGTCGGAGCCATGGTTTCAATGCCCGTAAAAGTGCAGCACTGAGACTGCGACCCATCCCTCAATGAGTGAGACATGCCCCTCACTGCCTCGGGCATGTCCCTCTGGCCCTGTGCAATGTCCCTCTGAGACTGTGCCATGTCCTCTGTGACTGGCCAAGGTCAGTCCGCACCCAGCCAATGCACTCGCCCACGGCTCTTTGAGACTGTGCCAAGCTCTGGAGCGCAGTGTCCATGAAGGCCAGTACATGTCTGCTTGTGACTGGGCTACTCTGTCCTGCAATTCAGCCATCAACCACACAGATTGCCCCGAGACTCAGATGTATTAACCCATGTCTCTGACATCTTGCCCAAGTCTTCCACTGCAGTTCCACTGCACTTCCAATGCCTGAGGACCACACATTGTCGGAAACATCCCCTGCACCTGAAGGCAGTTGGACTCCTCCAGCTGTATCTGCAGGCTCTGGAAAGTCACTGACACCCCCTCCTGTAAATCCTGGCTCTGTGTCTGCATCTGTACCAGTGATGGGATCATACCTTCTAGAAGCGTGACTCCTGTTGGACCACAGCTGTTTTCTAGGATCGGGCAGTCCGACCGTACTCTCCCTCGGAAGTCCCTGCCTCCACCAGCTGTGCTGCAGCATGTGTGAAGTGCTCACTAAAAGGTGACCCAGGAGCCTCTTCATTAAAATGCCCCACCGAGGTGATAGTCTCTGCGATGGTAGAGGGTGCAGGTGGCGACAAGTCGGTGTCTTCCCCGGACTGGTTTTCCGGAGGGTGTGCTGGGGATGCAGGCAGGTGGGTTTTGGTTGGCCTATCGGGGAATGGGGGGTGATGTGAGGAGTGAGGGACGAGAGGGATGCCAGGGGCACAGAACTGGTGACTCACCTGAGCTGCTCTAAGGAGGTCGTTAATCAACACCCTCCACTGGCTGGGCCCCGGGTCTCCTTGTGAGTTTGGTAGCACTGAACGCCTCTGCCACCTCTTCTCTGGGCCTGTTAACAATGGTGGGCTTTTGTCTCCTGCTCACCCTGGGGAAGAGGGTGTCCTTCCACTCCTCCATCGTGTCCAGCATTCGATCGAGCTCAGTCTGTGAGAATCTGGGGACAGGTCTCCTTGGAGCCATCTTCTTGGCTGGAATGGGAGTATTTGGGCAGTGAAGTGCTTATAAGAAGCTCCAGCTTGTCATGCTCTCTGGCGCTAATTCCGGTCTCAGCGAAGCAGAGGCCAGCGGGAATGGGAATTGATCTAAATTCACGTGGACAGAGTGTTGCCCATTTGCATGTCCTGACTCGCTTCCTGAACAGTGCCCCCAACCGGTACGCAAAACGTAATTCAGTCCCCACGGCAACACTTGTCTCCCAAACGGAGAATCCTGCCCAGCATATTGTATGAATGGAGAGAGACTGCAGAACATTACAGTTCATCGTGATCTAAGTGTCCTGGTACATGAATCAGGAAAAGTTAGTGTTCAGTTATAGCAAGTGATTTGGAAGGCAAATTGAGCTTTGATATTTATTGCATGGGAAATACAGTACAAAAGTAGAGAAGTGTTGCTGCAGCATAGGGCATTAACGAGACCGCATCTGGAGTATTATGTACAATTTTGGTCTCCTTACGTAGGATAGGATATAATTGCATTGGAATCAGTACTTGGGAATGTTCATTCGATGGATTCCCAGTATGAAGAGGGGATCTTATGAGGAATGGTGCAAATTGGGCCTCCACCCTTGGAGTTTAGAAGAATGAGAGCTGATTTTATTGAAATATATAAGATTCTGAGGGAACTTGATAGGGTGGATGCTGAGAGGATGTTTCCTCTTGTGGGGGAGTCAAGAACTAGGGGACGCATTGATGCACCGTCAATTACCACGAGACGAGAATGGTGGAACAATCGAGGCTTTATTGAACAAGATGTTGTGCCTCCTGTAGCTGGAACCAGAATGGCTGCAGCACAGGAGAGCACACATATTTATACGCTGCCTACTGGGCAGAGCCAGCAGGCAGGGATTTACCATTGTATCTCTAATATACGGGCAGTGGCGTAATACATATAATATACCACTAGTGGTGACTACCACATTCACCCCCTGTTAAAAAACGAGTCCGGCGGGGGTGGTGGAAAACATTACAAGTTAAGTCTGTCGGGAGCCTTGACCCTCCTCTGCGATCGCCTCAGTCCTGGTGGTGATTTGGGCGCCAACTTGGTCACCTGCGACTCCGGGAACGTGTTGTCCTCGTCTTCGTCACCCCTGAGTGGAACCAGTGGGAGGTCGGATCCTACTGGGGCGGGGGCTGCGGTGAGGTTCGCTGGAGGGAGGGTGAGTGGCGCAGGGATGAATGAGGCAACCGCGGGGAGGGGGCAATGTCAGGTCGGAGGTCGTGGGTGGGGATCCCGTGGGTGCCAGGTCCTGGAGGGAGACTGTGTCTTGGCACCCGTCGGGGTGTGCCACGTAGGTGTACTGCGGGTTTGCATGTAAGAGGTGGACATTTGAACCAAGGGGTCCGACTTATGGGTCCGCACATGCTTCCGGAGGAGGACGGGTCCAGGAACTGTCAGCCATGTTGGGAGAGAGACCCCGGTGGTGGACTTCCTGGGGAAGGCAAACACACGTTCATGAGGGGTCTCGTTAGTCGCGGTGCAGAGGAGCGATCGGATGGAGTGGAGCGCGTCGGAGTGGACCTCCTGCCAGCGGGAAACCGGGAGATCTTTAGACTGCAGGGCCAGACCGTCCCGTTCTCCCTCTATACCTGCCCGTTTTCCCGGGGGTTGTAGCTGGTCGTCCTGCTTGAGGCGATGCCCTTGCTGAGCAGGAACTGATGCAGCTCATCGCTCATGAAAGATTATCCCCGATCACTGTGGATATAGGTGGGAAAACCGAACAGAGTGAAGATGCTGTGCAGGGCTTTGATTACCATGGCAGAAGTCATATCGGGGCACAGGATGGCGAAAGGGAACCGGGAGTACTCATCAATCACATTCAAGAAATATCTGTTGCGGTCGGTGGAGGGGAGGAGCCCTTTGAAGTCCACGCTGAGGCGTTCAAAGGGGCGGGAGGCCTTCACCAGGTGTGCTCTATCTGGCCGGTAGAAGTGCGACTTGCACTCTGCGCAGACTTGGCAGTCTCTGGTGACAGTCCTGACCTTCTCAATGGAGTAGGGCAGGTTGCGGGCCTTGATAAAATGGAAGAACCGGGAGACGCCCGGGTGGCAGAGGTCATAGTGGAGAGCCCAGAGTCAGTCTACTGGTGCGCTGGCACATGTACCGCTGGATAGGGCATCAGGGGGCTCGTTGAGCTTCCCCGGGCGATACAAGATCTCGTAATTATAGGTGGAGAGCTCAATCCTCCACCTCAAGATCTTGTCATTTTTGATCTTGTCCTGCTGTGTATTGTTAAACATAAAGGCAACCGACCGTTGGTCAGTGGGGAGAGTGAATCTCCTGCCGGCCAGGTAATGCCTCCAATGTCGCACAGCTTCCACAATGGCTCGGGCCTCCTTTTCGACAGAGGAGTGCCGAATTTCGGAGGCATGGAGGGTGCGGGAAAAGAAGGCCACGGGCCTGCCCGCCTGGTTGAGGGTGGCGGCCAGAACCACGTCCAATGCATCGCTCTCCACCTGAAAGGGGAGGGACTCGTCAACCGCGTGCATCGTGGCCTTGGCGATGTCTGCCTTGATGCGGTTGAAGGCCTGGCGGGCCTCAGCCATCAGGGGAAAAACTATGGACTGAATGAGTGGGCGGGCTTTGTCCGCATAATTAGGGACCCACTGGATATAATAGGAGAAAAATCCCAGGCATCGTTTCAAGGCCTTAGGGCAGTGGGGGAGAGGGAGTTCCAGGAGGGGGTGCATGCGGTCGGGGTCGGGCCCTAGGACTCCATTTTCCACTACATAGATAAGGATGGCTAAGCGGTTGGTGCGGAACACGCATTTCTCCTTATTGTATGTGAGATTAAGGAGTTTGGCAGTATGGAGGAACTTTTGGAGGTTGCGTCGTGGTCCTGCTGATTGTGCCCACAGATGGTGACGTTATGTAGGTACGGGAAGGTGGCCCGCAGTCCGTACTGGTCAACCATTTAGTCCATCTCTCGCTGGAAGACCGAGGCCCCATTAGTGATGCCGAAAGTAACCCTAAGGATGTGATAGAGGCAGCCATCTGCTTTGAAAGCAGTGTATTGGCGGTACTCCTTGCGGATGGGGAGCTGGTGGTAGGCGGACTTCAAGTTCACTGTGGAAAAGACCTGGTACTGTGCAATCTGATTGACCATGTCAGATATGCATGGGAGGGGGTACGCGTCGAGCTGCATGTACCGATTGATGGTCTGACTGTAGTCAATGACCATCCTGTGCTTCTCCCCAGTCTTCACTACCACTACTTGAGCTCTCCAGGGGCTGTTGCTGGCCTCAATGACCCCCTCCCGCAGAAGCCGTTGGACCTCCGACCTGATGAAGGTCCTGTCCTGGGCACTGTACCATCAGCTCCTAGTGGAGACGGGCTTGCAGTCCGGGGTGAGGTTTGCAAACAGGGAAGGTGGATCGACCTTAAGGGTTGTGAGGCCGCAGACGGTGTGGGGGAGCAGGGGTCCGCCGAATTTTAAAGTCAGGCTTTGAAGATGGCACTGAAAATCCAGGCCGAGTAACAGGGCAACGCAGAGGCGGGGAAAGCCATAGAGCCGGAAGTTGCTGAATTCCACGCCTTGGGCGGTGAGGATCGCGATACAGTACCCCCGGATTTCAATGGAATGGGATCCGGAGGCCAGGAAGATTTTCTGGGTGACGAGGTGTACTGGGAGGGAGCAGCGCCTTACCGTAGTGGGGTGGATGAAGCTCTCTGTGCTCCCGGAGTCAAAGAGGCAGGTCGTCTCGTGCCCATTGATCTTCACCGTTGTCGTCACGGTCGCGAGGTTGTGGGACCGAGACCGATCCAGGGTGATAGAGGCGAGCTGCGGAAGATGCTGGGAGGTCCCGGGCTGGTCAGCGGTGGCGGAGGTAGCGGTAGGCGATGAACGGGCAGATGAGCAGGGGTCCTGAGACGCAGTCCAAAATGGCGCCGAAGATGGTGGCGCCCATGGGGCGCACATGGCGGGTGGCATCAAAGACGGCGGCATCCACAGGCCGCACGTGGCTTGCGGTGAGGAAGATGACGGTGCCCACAGGCCCCACGTGGCTTACGAAGGGAAAAATGGCGGCGCCCCAGGTCGCACGTGGGGGGTGTAGAAACGCCGGGCCTGGAAACAGCGGCGACCGACCGGGCCTGGCAAACAGAAACAAAGTGTCCTTTCTTCCCACACCCATTGCCGGTCACGCTCCACGCCGGGCAGCGCTGCCTGGGGTGTTTTGTTTGTCGTCAAAAATAACACTTGGTTCACCGGTCGAACGTAATGTACCTTCAGGAGTGCCATCGCTTCGAAGCAGGTGGGCGCATCCCGGATGAGGGGAAAAATGTCAGGGCTCACCCGTGAATAGAGAACTTGGAGCTTCTGCGCGTCCAAGGGTTCTTCAGCGGCTGCTCTGAGGTAGCCTTCGAAGCAGGCTAGCCAGTGGTCAAAGGTGAACGTGGCATTGGCTGCTTGAGGGCTCAGCTGCAGGCGATCAGGTTTGATGCGGCGATCCATCATGTTAAAAATCTTGTTCAATAAATTGATGCACCGTCAATTACCACAAGGCGAGAATGGTGGAACAATCGAAGCTTTATTGAACAAGATGTTGTGCCTCCTGTAGCTGGAACCAGAATGGCTGCAGCGTAGGAGAGCACACACATTTATACGCCGCCTGCTGGGCGGAGCTAGCAGGCAGGGATTTACCATTGTACCTTTAATATACGGACAGTGCCGTAATACATATAATATACCACTAGTGGTGACTACCACATGCATTAATTAAAAATGAGTGGTCTGTCATTTAAGATTGAGATGAGGAGAATTTATTTGCTCTCAGAGGGTCGTTAGTCTGTGGAATCCCCTTCACCACTGAGATTTGGAAGCTGGGTCATTGAGTATATTCAAGGATGAGTTAGTTTGATTGACGGGTGAGTCAATGATTATGGGGGCAGACAAAAAGTGGAGCTGAGACCACATCAGATCAGCCATAGTCTTATGGAATGGTGGAACAGGCACAAGGGGCAGAATGGCCTTCTGCGGCTCCTTATTCTTGTGTTCTTACAGTATCACAGCTGAAATTGGGACACAAAACCCAGGTCCTTCACAATCCTGACATTTGAAAACATAGGGGCTGATTCCACAATCTGGCACTCCCAGCAGGGAGTATTATTCATAGGGAGCACAATTTTGGACATTACAGGGTTGAAGTCTGTAATCACCTGTTTGTTAATTTAAACAGATCATGGTCCAGATTTTGTGCTCGATGTCAAAGGGATGGTGCATGTCGTTCACCTCCCTGAGAGCTGGCCACTACATTTGTGCAGGTTTTGGAATGCAGACTTTTTAAAATCTGGCACGGCCCCTTCTATACGGCATCTGTCGCATATCTGATCAGCACATGAATGAAGAACCTTCACTGAGACAAGCAGCGTCTAAACCAGAGAGCAGGAATTAGATTTATAGCATATACAGAAAGTGGAATGAGAAAGACAGGTGGGATTAACAAAAAGAAATAAGGCACTGTCAAAAAATATTATTTTAAATCGCTAACAGTAATTAACGTTTGGAGAATTGAGTGTCCATGGTTGCAAAATTAAATTTTCTGTGGATGTTTAACATTAATTATCAATAAATATCAAAGAATATCAATTATCATATCATTTAAAATTCACGAGCTCCTCCATGAATCAGTCCAGCCATTTTATGGCATATTTAATGGGCAAGTACCTTAACTATTACATGTCTTTCAATACCAAGTTCATTGATACACCCTGTAGTTGAGTGAGGGAGCATTCAAAGCAATTCCAGGGTTTCCTCACTAAACTGCACATCTGCAGGCCCTGGAAGTTCTCTCGGACTTTTTGCAGTAATATTGTAAGTACAGATAACCCCATCATTACCCTCCATGCAGAATCCAAACCCGTGTCTTCCTAAATGCAGCCAGCCCACCAGATTAGAAACATAGAAAATAGGAGCAAGGGGAGGCCATTCAGCCTTTTGTGCCTGCTCCCCCATTCGTTTTGATCATGCTGATCACCCAACTCAATAGCCTAATCGCTCCTTCCCCCCTAACCCTTTGATCTACTCGCCCGAAGTGCGATATCTAACTGCCTCTTGAAAACATAGGGCAGGATTCACCATTGGCTGACTCCAAATCGCAAAACCCGATTGGTTTGAGAATAGGTCCCGATGACAAAATCGCAATTCTCAGTCACCTCAACAGCAGTGTCAGAACGCACATACAGTAGACACTGTTTACATGTCATTAGCGGGCCCTAACCAGTAATCTCGGGGCACTCCGCGATTCTCCGCCACCGATGGGCTGAGTTCCCAATGGCGCGGTTCACTTGCACCTTTAAGAATCATGAAACCAGCATCGTGGCTGCTGAGGGACAGAGAGAGGAGGTAGGACACAGAAAGGCGCGACCATGTGTTGCCAGGGCGGGCACTGGCCAGGCTGGCTGGGGTGGGGGTGGGGGGGCGTGGCCCTGCCAGGGCCGGGAGGGGTGTGATAGGGGAATGGGTCAAGTGGTCCGGGTGACCCCCATTGGACTGGAGCGGTGTGCAGTCACGGACTGAAATTACCGCAGCCTTGCAAGGCAGCCATTTTATTGCGCACTCCACTGACCACCCACCTTGGCCCCTGGTCCGGCCGTATAGGACTCCCACCCCCCACCCTCCACCATATCCCCCCCTCCCAGCCGCCACCTGCAAGCGGGGCATCAGGCGCCCTCCCCCAAGGGCAACGGCCACAGTAGGCACAACAGGAGCAGCAGACAGGGGCCATGGAGCATAACGCTGGCAAGGGCAGTGCCAGCCGATGGTACCCACGGCAGCAGGGACGGAAACCAGGGCCAGAGGCCCCATGGTGCCGGGCAATGACGGGGTCAGGGGTGTGGGGATGGGGGGGGGAGAGGGGCGGGGGGGAGGACATGTGGGGGCAGAGTCCACAGTGCCAAGTGGAGCCACCGTGTAGCCTGTTGGACCTGGATGGGCATGGGGGTATGCACCATGCTAACATGTCAGTCTTTCACCCCCTGCAGACAATGGATATTGTTCTTCAACCAGCAATGATGGCCTTCCTGCTAGTCGCCACAGCCCAGTGGGATGGCTTGTGGCTGTACGAGCTGGAGCTGCTCGAGGAGGAGGAAGCTGTAGCAGCGGAGCGTGCAGCAGTGGAGCGTACCGCAGCGGAGCGTGCTGCAGTGGAGCGTGCAGCAGTGGAGCGTGCAGCAGTGGAGCGTACCGCAGCGGAGCGTGCAGCAGCAGAGCGTACCGCAGCGGAGCGTGCAGCAGTGGAGCGTGCAGCAGTGGAGCGTGCAGCAGTGGAGCGTACCACAGCGGAGCGTGCAGCAGTGGAGCGTGCAGCAGTGGAGCGTGCAGCAGTGGAGCGTACCACAGAGGAGCGTGCAGCAGCGGAGCGTACCGCAGTGGAGCGTGCAGCAGTGGAGCGTACCACAGAGGAGCGTGCAGCAGCGGAGCGTACCGCAGTGGAGCGTGCAGCAGTGGAGCGTACCACAGCGGAGCATGCAGCAGAGCAGCATGCAGCAGTGGAGCATGCAGCAGTGGAGCGTACCGCAGCAGAGCGTGCAGCAGCGGAGCGTACCGCAGCGGAACATGCAGCAGCGGAGCGTACCGCAGCGGAGCATGCAGCAGCGGAGCGTACCGCAGAGGAGCGTGCAGCAGCAGAGCGTACCGCAGCGGAGCGTGCTGCAGTGGAGCATGCAGCAGTGGAGCGTGCAGCAGTGGAGCGTACCGCAGCAGAGCGTACCGCAGAGGAGCATGCAGCAGCGGAGCGTACCGCAGTGGAGCGTACCGCAGAGGAGCATGCAGCAGCGGAGCGTACCGCAGAGGAGCGTGCAGCAGCAGAGCGTACCGCAGAGGAGCGTACCGCAGCGGAGCGTGCAGCAGCGGAGCGTACCGCAGTGGAGCGTACCGCAGAGGAGCGTGCAGCAGCGGAGCGTACCGCAGCGGAGCGTACCGCAGAGGAGCGTGCAGCAGCGGAGCGTACCGCAGAGGAGCGTACCGCAGAGGAGCGTGCAGCAGCGGAGCGTACCGCAGTGGAGCGTACCGCAGAGGAGCGTGCAGCAGCGGAGCGTACCGCAGCGGAGCGTACTGCAGAGGAGCGTGCAGCAGCGGAGCGTACCGCAGAGGAGCGTGCAGCAGCGGAGCGTACCGCAGAGGAGCGTGCAGCAGCGGAGCGTACCGCAGCGGAGCATGCAGCAGCGGAGCGTACCGCAGCGGAGCGTACCGCAGAGGAGCGTGCAGCAGCGGAGCGTACCGCAGAGGATCGTGCAGCAGCGGAGCGTACCGCAGAGGAGCATGCAGCAGCAGAGTGTACCGCAGCGCAGCATGCAGCAGTGGAGCATGCAGCAGCGGAGCGTACTGCAGCGGAGCGTGCAGCAGCGGAGCGTACCGCAGAGGAGCGTGCTGCAGTGGAGCGTACCGCAGCGGAGCGTGCAGCAGCGGAGCGTACCGCAGCGGAGCGTACCGCAGAGGAGCGTGCAGCAGCGGTGCGTGCAGCAGCGGAGCGTACCGCAGTGGAGCGTACTGCAGAGGAGCATGCAGCAGCGGAGCGTACTGCAGAGGAGCATGCAGCAGCGGAGCGTACCGCAGAGGAGCGTGCAGCAGCGGAGCGTGCAGCAGTGGAGCGTACCACAGAGGAGCGTGCAGCAGTGGAGCGTACCACAGAGGAGCGTGCAGCAGAGGAGCGTGCAGCAGCGGAGCGTACCGCAGAGGAGCGTGCAGCAGCGGAGCGTACCACAGAGGAGCGTGCAGCAGCGGAGCGTACCGCAGTGGAGCGTGCAGCAGAGGAGCGTGCAGCAGCGGAGCGTACCACAGAGGAGCGTGCAGCAGTGGAGCATGCAGCAGTGGAGCGTACCACAGAGGAACAAGAGGCATCCATCCAGGGTGGAGAGCCAGCTGCCCAAAAGGCCAAGGAGCAGGAGGTGCCAAGAAGGCGCTGCTTGTAACCTCATGTGTACCGGCAGCGCCTGTCATTCGATAACCTGCCGGATCGGGCATGCCGTCGAAGACTCCGGCTCAGCAGGGAGACAGTGCAACATATCTGCCAGATCATGGTGCACCTGGCACCACAGGGCTATGGGGTGGACACTGACTCCCGGTGGTCAGCAACGTGACGATCGTCCTGGATTTCACACCACGGGCGCCTTCCAGGCACGGAGTAGGGACCTGTCTGGGATCTCACAGAGCTCGGTGCATCCGCGCCATCACTGAGGTCCTGTATGCCCAGGCGACTCTATACATCCATGGACCGGGCAGCGGGATTTGCCGCCATTGACGGGATGCCCCGGGTCCAGGGGATGATTGATGGGATGATTGACGGGATGCACGTCCCCCTACAAGCATCTGCAGATGACAGACCGAAAGGGGTTCCACTCAATGAACGTACAGCTGATAAGTGACCATCAGCTGCGCATCAGGCACGTCTGCACCCGATACCCGGGCAGTGTGCACGATGCCTTCATCCTGCCACACTCGATGATTCATGACATGTTCGAGACACCATCACTGACAGTGGGGTTGGCTGCTTGGCGACAGGGCTTATCCACTACGGTCATGGCTGATGTCGCCTATCTGGAGGCCACAGACTGACGCGCAGACCCACTACAACAACACTCATACAGCAACTAGGTCCATGATTGAGCAGTGCCTCAGACTCCTGAAGATCAGAGATTATCATAGAATTTACAGTGCAGAAGGAGGCCATTTGGCCCATCGAGTCTGCACCGGCTCTTGGAAAGAGCACCCCACCCAAGGTCAACACCTCCACCCTATCCCCGTAACCCAGTAACCCCACCCAACACTAAGGGCAATTTTGGACACTAAGGGCAATTTATCATGGCCAATCCACCTAACCTGCACATCTTTGGACTGTGGGAGGAAACCGGAGCACCCGGAGGAAACCCACGCACACACGGGGAGGACGTGCAGACTCCGCACAGACAGTGACCCAAGCCGGAATCGAACCTGGGACCCTGGAGCTGTGAAGCAATTGTGCTATCCACAATGCTACCGTGCTGCCCAGATGCAGCTCAGGTGCCTAGAATGCTGTAGAGGTGCCCTCCAGTATGATGATGAGAGGGTCGCCTGCGTTGCGACGGCCTGATGCATCCTCCACAACATCTGCACAGCAGAGTGGAGGTGCTAGAGGAGGAGGATGAACACCAGGCCAACTCCCACAAGGAGGATGTGGGGGAGGGCGAGGATGGGAAGGACATGGAGCCCAGACAGGCAATGGAGGCTGCACGATGTGTGCGCCAGGGCCAAAGAGCATGGAATGCTCTGATCGTCTCCGGGCTCACCAACTGGGGTGGGTGGGGGGCAGACACTGGCCAGGGGCACAGACACGGCATCCCAGCCCAATAGCCCGACACTCTCCTGCCCCCCCCCACCCCGTCACCTGCAATTCCCTCCATGATACATACGTGCCGCACTGCAGGGTGGGGGCCCTGGGTTGGCAGTAACACCGGGTCTGGTCCATGGGATGGAGGATGATGACAACCCGCTCTGCGATGAGCTCTGCTGCTCCACATTGTTTAACAACGTCTGACTCCTGCTCACGGTAGCACTTTCCACCATCCACCTGGGTGATCCCTGCATGCGAGCTCGCCATCCCATCACACGGTGCCATCGAATCCCTGGGGTGACAATGGAGGGGACGGTCAGATGGGGGGGGGGGGGGGGGAAGGGAGGGGTGGGAGCCCAAGCCACCCACAATGCCCACCCATTCCCCCCCCCCCCCCCCCAGCTTCTGCCCATTCCCCCCTCTCTGGCCAGACCAGACCAGCCCACCCCTCACACCCATCTGACAACAGTGTGAACAGGTGTTTAATGTGCACAAATATTTATACATACGTGCCCTAGCCCTTATCACTAAATTGTGCCCTGCATCCGTGCCGACTTAACTGGTGTCTAACTTTCTGACCTTAAGGGCCCTAATGCTACATTTTGGTGGATCCCCAGACAGTACAGCAGGAATGGAGGCGGCCTGCTGTGATTCCTTCCCTGTGGCCTGGGTGCCCGTTGACTGGCGTCTTCTGGGGCGACCGTGCCTGGACCGGGTCTAGCTGCTGCTCGGGTGTCCTGGGTGGCGTGGTGCCGCCTGTTCTGCCCGCTGTCCACCAGATGCACTGGGACAGGAGGGGTCTGATGTGCTGCGGCGTTCTGACACCTCCCCTGCGGGAGGCACGGGCCCCATCACCTTACCATCCTTCGGGGTGCCCGATAGCCCCCGGGCTGCTTCATGAGACGGGGGTGCGAGCGGAGCTATTCCCCGAGGCTCCCCCACCACCTGGCACTGCCAGTCCTGGGGGCCCATTCCGGCCTCGACCAGGGTCTGCATGCTCGCGGCCATGAAGCACAGGGAGTGGACCATCTCCGTCAGGGATGCGCCACATCACCCATTGACTGTGCCACCACCTTCTGGGTTTGTGTCACATCAGCCAGTGACTCGTGCCACGTCAGCCAGTGCCTGGGTAATGCCGCCGATGTTCTCAACCATGGCCCGCTGAGACTGGGCCACGCTCAGAAGGCCACTGCAATTTCCAGGTGGCTCTGACACATGGTTGCCTGTGAGGCGGCAACCCTGTCCTGGTCCTCGGCCAGTGCTGTGTTGTCATCTCCGTGCATTTGGTTGTGCCCTGATCCAGCATGCACATCAAAATCATCAAAATACCAAAACTGCCTCCACACAAGCTCTTAATGAGCTTCTTAACGAACTTAATTGGCCATATTGCCGAATCGGCTGGATTTCAAGGGCCAGCCTCGGTTTTGTTATGCTCTTGACGTAGCTGCTTGCTTGATGTGCACTCTGACAAAGGAAGGTTTAGACTTGGAGATAGCTTCAACACGTTTATTAAACTATTCACAATTCTCCTACTTGGATTTGATTCTCCTGTTAATCCTTCTATAGTTACTCAGACTGACGAACCAGTCTGCTACAATCCACGTGGTCGGAGTGATGTGTTTCAATCAACCCTGTGTACACACTGAGTGTCTCCACTGGAAAGAGACTGAGCATGTGTACTGTGTCCTTTTATATGGGCGTGTGTAATGTCCCCCCGTGGTAGTGTCACCTCTGTGTGTGTCTTGACTGCCCATTGGTCGTGTCCTATCTTACTGGCCTATTGGTTGAATGTCTGTGTCATGATGTCTCTGGGGCTCCCTCTAGTGTTTATCTAGTCTTGGTGTATTTGCATTAACCCCCTTGTGTATTTACAGTGATGTATATCACCACAGCCTCCCCCCCAAAAAAATTGGAATGGTGAAGGTTTACCAAACGGTGCCACTATTTTCAGCACCTGCCTACCTGCATTCCTGCCCCGGCAGAACTTCGAGTCAGGCCCCTGCGGAAGATACAGTTATGTTCCAACACCAGTGCCATTTTTATTATCTAAAAGTGTGTCCCCAAAAAGCAACAATTGCCAGATATGTGAAAAACAGGAATAAATCTCGGAAAAGTCAATGGGAAAAGGAACATGGTGTACTTTCAACTGTCTGCACATTCCACCCCCAGGATATTGTTGTGCAACTATTCCATTATATTAAAATGGCTAACTGTAAGTTATTCAGACTCTCTATTGATTCTTTTATAGCTTTTATTGTATTATGGATTTTAGAAGACGTTGGTAAAAATTCAGGGAGCAGATTAAGCAAGGGATCTGAGTTTGCTTTATCACCCAGTCTGATTAATCTTTCTACAAAAGATTGATATTGAAACTACTCTCCTGGTCAGAGCCAAGTAAGAAAGTGAAGGTTTGTCAGAAATGGCTCATTCAGTGATAAGTGAGGCAGTCAACCTTTCAAACAAAATGATGCAAATCATGTACATATTATTGGTTTATGTACAGAAACTGTGCATACTTGTGGTATTAACATAACATCAATCGCTAAATATTTCAATTTCAGTACATGAATAACATTCTACATGAGTGTAGAAATATATTTTCACAATTTCAGTGAAAGATTTTTAATTCAAGTCTAACACGTTTCCTTCCTTGCTATATTAGCAGCACGGTAGCATTGTGGATAGCACAATTGCTTCACAGCTCCAGGGTCCCAGGTTCGATTCCGGCTTGGGTCACTGTCTGTGCGGAGTCTGCACATCCTCCCCGTGTGTTCGTGGGTTTCCTCCGGGTGCTCCGGTTTCCTCCCACAGTCCAAAGATGTGCAGGTTAGGTGGATTGGCCATGATAAATTGCCCTTAGTGTCCAAAATTGCCCTAAGTGTTGGGTGGGGTTACTGGATTATGGGGATAGGGTGGAGGTGTTGACCTTGGGTAGGGTGCTCTTTCTAAGAGCTGGTGCAGACTCGATGGGCCGAATGGCCTCCTTCTGCATTGTAAATGCTATGATAATCTATGATAAGAACTTAAGAACTAGGAGTAGGCATTTCAGCTCCTAGGGCCTGCTCCGCTATTCAATATGATCATGGCTGATCTCATCTCGGCCTCATCTCCATCTTCCTGCCTGCTCTCCATAACCCTCCATCCCGCCATGAATTAAAAACCTATCTATCTCCTTCCTAAATTAGTTTAGTGTTCCGGTGTCCCCTGCGCTCAGGGGTACAGAGTTCCACAGATTCATGATCCTTTGAGTGAAGTCATTCCCCCTCATTACTGTTTTAAATCTGCCACCCCTCAACCTACAGCTAAGGGCCTCCCATTCCAGAATGTCCAACAAGGGGAAACATCTGCTCTCTGTCTACCCTGTCAATTCCCTTTAACATCACATATACCTCAAATAGATCTCCTCTCATTCTTCAAAATTCCAGTAAGTATAGGCCTCAACTGCTCAATTTCTCTTCATGAGACAAGTTCTTCCTCCCTGGAATCAATCCAGTGTACCTTCTATGAACAGTCTCCAATGCATTTACATCCTTCCTCATATAAGATATCCCAGTCGTGAGGGTGGAGCCATGCCCGAAAGTGGCGGTCTTCGGGGTTTCAGACCAGCTAGATCTATTCCTGGGGAGGAAGGCGGACGCCCTTGCCTTTGCCTCCCTGATCGCCCGCCGTAGAATCCTGTTCGGCTGGCGGTCAGCAGCACCACCCAAAGCTGCAGACTGGCTGTCCGACCTCTCGGAATCCCTCCAAATGGAGAAATTCAAATTCGCCATCCGAGGGTCAGACGACGGCTTCCACAGAACGTGGGAGCCATTCACCCAACTGTTCCAGGACCTGTTTGTGGCCAACAAACAAGCAGAAGAATAGCCAGGTAGCCAAAAATCAGGGGAAAGTAGCCAAAGCATGAGAGGGAGAGATAGACCGGGGGGGGGGGCAGCTCAATCTAAGAGGAAGGAAAGGTGAATCGGGGGGGGGGGGGAGGAAAGGCGAACCCCGGGGGGGGGGAGACAGGGAACAATAGAGGAGAGCCAGGGAGGTAGGAAAAAGGAGAATACAGGTGGCGGACGGGAGAGCCGGCTGAAGCGGCAGCGTGCACGAGACGACAACGGCGGCGAAATCCGTCCGGGAGAAGCGAAGGGCAACACCGGCACCAGACCCACTCGAAGATTGCCCTCCGGAAGTGTCTCGCCGGCACAAACGGATGCCTGCTTATATATCATATCCTGTGTACATAACGGCAAAATATACCCTGTTCAAAAACCCAATAAAAAACATTTATAAAAAAAAATGTAAGATATCCCAAACTGTGCACAATATTCCAGGTGCAGTCTCTCCAATGCCCTATAAAGTTGCAACAACACTTCCCTATTTTTATACTCTATTCCATTAGTAATGGATGCCAAAATTCAATTTACCTTCCTTATTACCTGCTGCACCTGCACTAACTTTCTGTGATTCATGCACAAGGACACCGTGATCCCTCTGCATCGAAGCATTTTGAAGTTTTTCTCCATTTAGATAATAAGTTGTCTTTCTTTCCTCCAACCAAAATGGATAACCTCACACGTATTCATGTTAACTTCCATCTGCCAAATACTGGCCCACACACCTAACCTATCCGTATCCATTTGTAAATTTGTTATTTCAACTTGCAACTTGCTTTCTCACCTATGTTAGTGTCATCTGCAAATTTGGCTATCGTACATTCTATCACTGCATCGTTAATATAGATTGTAAAATGTTGGGGCCCGAGGACCAAAAACATGACATACCACTAGTTACAGCTTGCCAAAAAAAAGACCCATTTTTTTCCCACTCTGCTTTCTGTTGGTCAGCCGATCCTCTATCCAAGCTAATATATTACCCCTAACCCTGTGAGATTTTAACCTGTATATTAACCTTTTGTGCAGCATCTTATCAAATGTCTTCTGGAAGCCCAGATATACTATATCAATAGGATTCAGGTATTGTCGCTAGACTAATAATCCAGAGACTCAGGATAATGATCCGGGTTCAAAGCCCAACTCGGCAGATGATGGCATTTAAACTCAATAAAATACCTGGAATTAAAAAGTCTAATGATGGCCAGGAAAACATTGTCGATTACTGGAAAAAAACATCTGGTTCACTAATGTCCTTTAGGGAAGGAAATCTGCCGTCCTTACCTGGTCTGGCCTACATGTAACTCCAGACCACAGCAATGTGGTTGACTCTTAACTGCCCCCTCAAGGGCAATTAGGGATGGGCAATAAATGCTGGCACAGCCTGCGAATATTGTAACTACTACCTAATAAAAGCAATTTACTGCGGATGCTGGTATTTGAAACAAAAACAGAAAATACTGGACGATCTCCCAGTAAGAAACGACTTTATTTGTAAATATCAGATACAAGTTGGCTGTTACCCTGTTAAAAAATGGAAAATACCAATAAAAATATTTTAAAAATAATAATAATATACTGCAGCATTTTCCCGGCCACTGATGTTAAGCTAACTGTAATTCCCTCCTTTGTTAAATAGCAGGGTTACATTTTTCACCCTCCAATCTGCCAGGACTATTCCAGAATCTACAGAATTTTGGAAAATGGCAATCAGTGCATCCCCTATTTCCATAGCCGCCTCCTTCAGGTGTAGACCGACCCAATGGCACAGAACCCACTTTCCCCATTACAGGTGCCAGTGCCCCATGAACTGGAACTCACTTCTCCTGCACCATCCTTTAAGCCATGCCTTCATTTCTCTAGTCTGATTTGTCCTATGTCAATTTGCACGTGACTCAGGTAATAATCCAGAGATCGGTGGCCGGATTCTCTGATCCTGAGGCTAAGTGTTCACGCCATCATAAACGCCGTTGCGTTTCTCGACGGCGTCAACATGGCCTCAGGAGCAGTGATTCTGACCCCTTCAGGGGGCCAGCACGGCAACGGAGCGACCCACGCCACTCCAGCTGCCGATCCCGGCGTCAGATGGGCGCCGTGGGTCTGCGCATGCGCAGTGGGACCGGCGCGATTGCTGCGCATGCGCGGTGACTCCCTTCTCCGCGCCGGCCCCGACGCAAAATGGCGTAGGGCTACAGGGAACAAAAGAGGCCCCCAGTCCGAGAGGCCGGCCCGCCAATCGGTAGGCCCCGATCGCGGGCCAGGCCACAGCGGAGGCCCCCCCCCCCGGGGTCGGACCCCCCCCCCCCGGGGTCGGACCCCCCCTCCCTCCCCCCCCCCCCCCCCCACCACCAGGCCGCCCCCGGATCCATTTGCGCCGAGGTCCCACCGGGTAAGACCAGGTGTGAACCGCGCCGGCGGGACTCGGGTTTTTTTGTACGGCCACTTGGCCCATCCCGAGCCGAGAATCGGCGGGGGGAGCCCCGTAGAGCGGCCCCAACCGGCACCATGCCGACTGCGCCTGCGCCAATGGCACAGATTCTCCGCTCTCCGGAGAATCGCCGGACTGGCGTCGGGACGGCGGCACATGATTCACGCCTGTTCCGGCGATTCTCCAGCCCGGCCTGGGCTGAGAGAATCCCGCCCCAGGATGTTTATGGTTCCGTTTCTTAATTTGTGCCTAGGTCCTCATTATGACTATGCAGAAGCTACTGCCTATGTCACTGGTACCTGCATGGACCATGATGACTGGCTGCTCCCACTTTCCAGTCCCAGGCAGATGTCGCAAACCCTGGCAGGCAACACAACCATCTGGACGCATGTGCTTTGCTTCAGAGAACGGTGTCAATCCCTTTAACTATACAATCCCCTGATACCACTACCTTCCGCCAAAGATCAGGCAAGTCATGGAGAATGATGACACGATGTGGTGCTGTATAAATGCTCACATGTGAAGTATTCGCGGAGGGATTTTGCGGTCTTTCTTGCTGACTTCTAGTCCTGCTGAAGGTGACCCCTCCCTCCCCCTGCAGTGGATTCCCTGGTGGCGGGACGGGCACGCCACATAAAACGCCGTAGACTTTGGCAGAGCCAGAAGATCCCACCGGCTGCCAATGATGAGCTGCCTCTGCTGCGGGAAAACATCCTGCTGGGGGTCGAAACATCCCGCTGGGGGTCGGAACATCCCGCTGGGGGTCGGAACATCCCGCTGGGGGTCGGAAAGTCCCGCTGGGGGTCGAAACATCCCGCTGGGGGTCGGAACATCCCGCTGGGGGTCGGAAAGTACCGCTGGGGGTCGGAACATCCCGCTGGGGGTCGGAAAGTACCGCTGGGGGTCGGAACATCCCGCTGGGGGTCGGAAAGTCCCGCCGTTTAGGCTTTACATTTCTTTTACCTTTACTACTGTTTTGTTTTCCATTATATTCTTGCCAACAAAAGCATAAACAAAGATCGAAAACTTGTTCAAATATCAAATGCCAGAGACTTCCCAGTTGAAATACCAGCAAATGTTAAATTCAGCCATGGAGTTATATGATCACAAGCATGACAAAACACAGAAATGTCAATGGCTGCAGGCCATTTCTTGTCTTTCTAAATCTCAAACCTGCCTTTGATGAGGACAGTTAACTCAAACTAACGGAATTGGGAGATAGATTTATCGAGCTGATTGGAAAGTCTATTGTTTTCAGTGAGAAGGTGTAGAACTTGTGCTCCTATATTGTCTGGAACGTAGCAAAATGTCCCGAGGTGCTGAACAATAGCAATATCACTGTGCCACAGAAGGATATATCAGGATAGATGTCTTGGTCAAAGAGTTAAAGAGCAGTTTAAGGAGAGAGAACTGATAGAGGAGTAGTTTAGGGAGGGAATGGGAGAGCTTAGGGCCAGGACAACTGAAGGAACAGCCACAAATGATGGAGCGATTAAAATGAGAGATGCTCAAGATGCCAGCATTGGAAGAGGGCAAAGATCTTGAAGGCTTGTTCGGACTTGGAGGAGGTCACGTAGGTCAGAAATAGGGCTGTCATCCCAATTCTCTGGTATGTGCTCCTACCAAACAAAACTCCCAACTGGCAGCATAGAATCACAGATTTATTATTATCCCAACATAGTTTGTATATTTTTAAATCCCGATATATTTATTGTTCTTTCTTCTACAAAACCATACATTCAAAATTGATCTTCTTCACCCAGTCAACTGACCAGAAGTATGTTTGTACCAGAACAAAATATTGCTGATATTAGACAACATGAAGGGCAGATTGCAGTCTTCATGAAGCAGATGGAATTGACTGGAATGCAACGCTGATATTTGGAAGGTAATTAGCCAATTTTATGCTGCTGGTGTGGAACCTTTTAAGAACTGGTGCGACCATCAATTCCATGAGATGATGAGTAGAAGTGAACAGTAGTTTTAATCAGCTAGATCTGTGCCTGCCTGCGACTGCTCTGTACTGAGTGCCACCTACAGGCTGCAGATCTATATACCTCCCCCGAGGGGGCGGAGCCATAGGCAGAGCCCACAAGGGCATCAACATAATACAATACAATGTAATGCAATACAATGGTGAATGGTAGCAGTAATACATTCACCACATTCACCCCCGGTTAAAAATTGAAGTCCAGCGGGGGTGAAGTGGGCTCATAGATCGAGTCTGTCCGGGGCCCTGATCGTTCGCTGCCATTGTCAGAGCTCTGGCTTCACTGCAGGCGCGGGTGTTGAACTTGTCGCTGCGGGCACGGGTGTTGAACTTGTCGCTGCGGGCACGGGTGTTGGGCTCGTTGACTCCGGGAGCGTGTCGTCTGGAGCTTCATCACTGTAGGTCGGTGATGGGGGGAGGGGGGGTGTAGGCTATGTAGGGGCGGGGGCGGTGTTCGGTGTAGGGTGGGGGGGGTAGATGATGGTCGCAGGGGAACCGGCGGGTGAAAGATCCTGGAGGGAGACTGTATCTTGTCGGCCGTCGTGGTGCGCCACGTAGGCATATTGAGGGTTGGCGTGAAGGAGCTGGACCCTCTCGTCAAGGGGGTCGGACTTATGGCTCCTCATGTGCTTTCGGAGGAGGACAGGCCCCGGTGTTGTCAGCCAGGACGGAGGCGAGACCCCGGAGGTGGATTTCCTGGGAAAGACAAATAGGCGGTCATGAAGGGTCTCGTTCGTGGCTGTGCAGAGGAGCAACCTAATGGAGTGGAGCGCGTCAGGGAGGACCTCCTGCCAGCAGGAAACTGGGAGACTCATAGACTGTAGGGCCAGAAGGACGGCCTTCCATACAGTCGCGTTCTCCCTCTCCACCTGTCCGTTTCTCCTGGGGTTGTAGCTGGTAGTCCTGCTCGAGGCGATGCCCTTACCGAGCAGGTACTGACGCAGCTTGTCACCCATAAACGAGGAGCCCCGGTCACTGTGGACGTAAGTGGGGAAACCGAACAGGGTGAAGATGCTATGCAGGGCCTTTCTGACAGTGGCCTCGGTCATGTCGGGGCATGGGATGGCAAAGGGGAAAAGGGAGTACTCGTCAAAGACGTTAAGGAAATACACGTTGCGATCAGTGGAGGGGAGGGGCCCTTTGAAGTCGACGCTGAGGCACTCAAAGGGGCTGGAGGCCTTCACCAGGTGGGCCTTGTCTGGCTGATAGAAGTGCGGCTTGCACTCCACGCAGACTTGGCAGTCCCTGGTCATGGCCCTGACCTGCTCGGTGGAGTAGAGCAGGTTGCGGGCCTTGATAAAGTGGAGAAGCCGGGTGACCCCCGGGTGACAGAGGTCATTGTGGAAGGCCCGGAGTCGGTCATCTTGCGCGCTGCTGCATGTGCCGCGGGACAGGGCATCTGGGGGCTCATTGAGATTCCGCGGATGATACACAATATCGTAATTATAGGTTGAGAGTTCGATTCTTGAGGCACGATCAATTTGACTGGAGACGAAGTTGAATTCAACCTGAGGCGTTATTAGTATCAGATGTGTGGCCTCCTACAGCAGCTGACGAAATGCCTGCGAGCTGGAGGCCACGCATATTTATAACCCGGCTCCTGGGCGGAGCTAGCATGCAGGGGCCCAGGTGAACCTGTCGTGCAGGTTCTACCATACAACCCTTAATATAGGAACACAGTGGTTTACCACGTTCGCCCCCGGCGGGGGTGGTGGATAACCACATACAATTCGCAATCTTTAATATTTACAGAACAGTAAAAAAATGTCTCTGGTCATCCGGCGGGCCGGTCAGAGGTTCAGCCGGTCCAGCGCCTTGATCGTCCTCTGAGATCGACGAAGTGGAGCCGGCGATGTTGGTGCTGTCGTGGTCGAAGTTGACTCCGGGAGCGTGCCAAAATCCTCTTCATCAACGGGGGTGGGCAGGGGGAGGACGGACAGTCCTAGGGGGGGTGATGGGGGTGGGAGGGTGGCACCGGGGGCGACGACAGTGGTGTGGGGGTGGAACCTGCTGGTGCCAGGTCCCTGAGAGAGACGGTACCCTGGCAGCCGTCCGGGAACGCCACGTAAGTGTACTGTGGGTTTGCGTGGAGCAGGTGCACCCTTTCCACCAACGAATCCACCTTGTGGAGCTGCACATGTTTACGGAGAAGCAAGGTTCCCGGAGCTGTGAGCCAAGTTGGGAGCGATTCCCCGGATGTGGACTTCCTGGGGAAGGCAAAAAGACGTTCATGCGGTGTACTGTTAGTAGCAGTGCAGAGTAATGGCGAATGGAATGTAGTGCATCAGGGAGGACCTCTTGCCAGTGGGGGGCCAGGAGATTTCTGGACCATAGGGCCAGCTGGACGGCCCTCCATACCGTCCCATTCTCCCTTTTTACCTGTCCGTTTCCTCGGGGGTTGTAGCTCGTCATCCTGCTGGAGGCGATACCCCTGCTGAGCAGGAACTGACGTAGCCCATCACTCATGAACGAGGATCCCCTGTCACTGTGGATGTAGGCGGGGAAGCCGAACAGAATGAAGATAGAATTAAGGGCTTCAATGATGGTGGCAGATGTCATGTCGGGGCAAGGGATGGCGAAGGGAAAACGGGAGTATTCATCGATCACACTGAGGAAATACGTGTGTCGGTCGGAGGAGGGGAGGGGGCCTTTGAAATCCACACTGAGGCGTTCAAAGGGGCAGGAGGCCTTCACCAGGTGCGCGCGGTCCAGCCGGTAGAAGTGCGGCTTGCACTCCGCGCAGACCTGGCAATCCCTGGTGATTGTACTTACTTCCTCGACGGAGTAGGGCAAATTTTGTGCCTTAATGAAGTGGTACAACCGAGTGACCCCTGGGTGACAAAGGCTGTCGTGCAGGGCCCGGAGTCGGTCTACCTGTGCGCTGGCACATGTACCTGGCGATAGGGCGTCTGGGGGCTTGTTGAGTTTGCCAGGGAGATACTTAATCTCGTAGTTATAGGTGGAGAGCTTGATTCTCCACCGCAAGATTTTGTCAATTTTGATCTTGTGTTGTTGAACATGAAGGCAACCGACCGTTAGTCAGTGAGGAGAGTGAATCTCCTGCCGGCCAGGTAATGCCTCCAATGTCACACAGCCTCAACGATAGCCTGGCCTCCTTTTCGACGGATGAGTGCCGAATTTCGGAGGCATGGAGGGTGTGGGAAAAGAATGCCACGGGCCTGCCTGCCTGGTTGAGGGTGGCGGCAAGGGCGACGTCTGATGCGTCGCTTTCTACTTAGAAAGGAAGTGTTTCGTCTACAGCGTGCATTCCAGCTTTGGCAATATCAGCTCTGATCCGGGCGAAAGCCTGTTGGGCCTCAGCCGTCAGGGGGAAATGAGTGGACTGTATGAGTGGGTGGGCCTTGTCCACATAGTTTGGAACCCACTGAGCGTAATACGAGAAGAACTCCAGGCAGCGTTCGAGGGACTTGGGGCAGTGGGGGAGGGGAAGCACCGGGCCCCAGAACTCCGTTCTGGACCACGTGGCCGAGGATGGCTAAGCGGTTTGTACGGAACACACACGTCTCCTTGTTATACGTGAGGTTGAGGAGAATGGCGGTGCGGAGAAATTTAGCGAGGTTGGCGTCGTGGTCCTGCTGATCATGGCCGCAGATGGTCACATTGTCTAGGTACGGAAACGTGGCCCGCAAGCCGTATCGGTCGACCATTCGGTCCATCGTTCTTTGGAAGACCGAAACCCCATTGGTGACGCCGAAGGGGACCCTAAGGAAGTGATATAGCCAGCCGTCTGCCTCGAAGGCGGTGTATGGATGGTCCGATTTACGGATGGGGAGCTGGTCGTAAGCGGATTTCAGGTCCACCATTGAGAAGACCCGGTACTGTGCAATCTGGTCAACCATGTCAGATATGCGTGGGAGGGGGTAGGCGTCGAGCTGCGTGTACCTGTTGATGGTCTGGCTGTAGTTCTCCCCAGACTTAACCACTACCACTTGAGCTCTCCAGGGGCTGTTGCTGGCCTCGATGACTCCGTCCTGAAGCAACCGCTGGACCTCGGTCCTGATGAAGGCCTTATCCTGGGTGCTGTACCGTCTGCTCCTGGTGGCGACGGGTTTGCAATCTGGAGTTAGATTGGCAAAGAGGGAAGGAGGATCGACCTTTAGGGTCGCGAGGCCGCACACAGTGAGGGGTGGCAAGGGTCCACCGAATTTAAGGGTCAGGCTCTGGAGGTTGCACTGAAAATCCAGGCCGAGGATAAGTGCAGAGGTTAGGGAGGGCGTAGAGGCGAAAACCGTGGAACTCTACGCCTTGGACTGTGAGCGTGACCGTGCAGTACCCCCGGATCGCCTCGCAATGGGCTCCGGAGGTCAGGGAGATACTTTGATTGGTAGGGTGTACCTTAAGGAAGCAGCGCCTTACCGTATTTGGATGTACAAAGCTCTCGGTGCTCCCGGAGTCCAGTAGGCAGGAGGTCACATGGCCGTTGACTTTCACGCTGGTGGATGCGTTGGTCAGAGTATGTGGTCGGGATTGGTCGATTGCCATGGATGCGAGTCGTGGTAGATCGTCGGGTAGTGAGGCAGCCGCTGAGTTGGGGTCCTGAAACGTCGATGGTATCCATGTGCTGCAGGGTGGACAAGGTGGCGGCGCCCGGAGGTCCTGGGGATCACAAAATGGCGGCGCACATGGAACGCACGTTGCGGGGTTGGAGCAAGATGGCGGCGCCCATGAAACGCACATGTTGTGCGGGGGAGAAGATGGCGGCGCCCATTGCTCGCACATGGCCTGGGGAGGAGGGGAGGATAGCGGCGCCCATTGTCCGTGACCGGGGGGGTGGGGGCGACCGCTGCCGCTGAGCGGGCCTGGCACACTGCTGCGTAGTGGCCCTTCTTCACGCAGGCCTTACAATGGGCAGCGCGGGCCGGGCAGCGTTGGTGGGGGTGCCTTTGTTGGCCACAGAAATAGCATCGGGGCCCCCCGGAGATAGCGCAGGCGTATTGGGTTAGTAGCGCCCCCGCTGGGGCGGCTGCCTGTGGGGCCCATGAAGCGTAGGAGGAGTGGGCCGCGCGGTTGGGGGCGTAGGACTGTACATTGCACATGGCGACCATCACGGAAAGCGCTAGTGTTTTAGTCGTGGCGAGGTCGCGCGTGGCCCCTTCTAGGAGTCGCTGCCTGATAACATCGGACCCAATCCCAGTTACAAAAGCGTCCCTCATAAGGAGATCTGAGTGCTCCTTAGCTGTAACGTCCTGGCAGTCACAGTCCCGCACTAGTCTGATCAGGGCCCTCCAGAAGTCCTCGATTGACTCACCAGGTAGTTGAGCACGCGCTGCGAGCGCGTGTCTGGCGAAGAGAGTGTTCGTCTTCTTTGAGTCGACTCATAGCATCAGCGTAATTGGGCGCATCCTGGATCAGCGGGAAGACTTTGGAGCTGAGTCTGGAGTACAATATTTGAATCTACTGAGCCTCTGGAACAGGGGTCGGCGCCGCATTGATATACGCTTCAAAACAAGCTAGCCAGTGCTGGAAGTCCTTTCTGGCGTCGCTTGCGTGTGGATCCAGCTGCAGGCGATCTGGTTTAATCCGGAGGTCCATCTTCTGAATCTGATACTAATAAATTGAGGCACGATCAATTTGGCTGGAGGCGAAGTTGAATTCAAACTGAGGCTTTATTAGTATCAGAAGTGTGGCCTCCTACAGCAGCTGACGAAATGGCTGCGAGCTGGAGGCCATGTATATTTATAACCCGGCTCCTGGGCGGAGCTAGCATGCAGGGGCCCAGGTGAACCTGTAGTGCTGGTTCTACCGTACAACCCTTAATATAGGAACACAGTGGTTTACCACAATTCTCCACCTCAAGATTTTATCATTCTTGATCTTGCCCCGCTATGTGTTTTTGAACATAAAGGCTGCCGACCGTTGGTCGGTGACGAGGGTGAACCTCCTACCCAGCCAGATAGTGCCTCCAATGCCGCACAGCTTCCACAATGGCTTGAGCTTCCTTTTCGACCGAGGAGTGTCGAATCTCGGAGGCGTTGAGGGTACGGGAAAAAAAGGCCACGGGCCTGCCTGCCTGGTTAAGGGTAGCGGCCAGGGCGACGTCTGACGCGTCGCTCACCACCTGGAAGGGGATGGACTCGTCCACCGCATGCACCGCGGCCTTGGTAATGTCTGCCTTGATGCGGCTGAAGGCCAGGCGGGCCTCAGTCGTCAGGGGGAAGGTGGTGGCTTTGATAAGTGGGCGGGCTTTGTCCGCATAGTTGGGGACCCACTGGGCATAAAATGAAAAGAACCCGAGGCACCTTTTCATGGCCTTGGGGCAGTGGGGGAGGGGGAGTTGCAGGAGAGGGCGTATGCGGTCGGGGTCGGGCCCTAGGACTCAGTTTTCCACGACATAGCCAAGGATGGCTAGTCGGGTTGTGCGGAAAACGCATTTCTCCTTGTTGTAGGTGAGATTGAGGGCTTGGGCGGTTTGGAGGAACTTCTAAAGGTTGGCGTTGTGGTCCTGCTGATCATGGCCGCAGATGGTGACGTTATCCAAGTATGGGAACTTGGCCCGCAGCCCGTACTGGTCCACCATTCGGTCCATCATTCTTTGGAAGACCGAGACCCCATTGATGACGCCAGAGGGGACCCTGAGGAAGTGGAAGAGGCGGCCATCTGTCTCAAAGGAAGTGTAGTGGCGGTCTTCCGGGCGGATTGGGAGCTGGTGGTATGCGGACTTCAGATCTACCTCGGAGAACACCCGGTAGTGTGCAATCTGATTCACCATGTCCGATATACGGGGAAGGGGGTACGCATCGAGTTGTGTGTACTGATTTATGGTTTGGCTGTAGTCTACAACCATCCGGTTCTTTTCCCCGGTCCTGACGACCACCACTTGGGCTCTTCAGGGGCTATTACTGGCCTCGATGACCCCCTCCCTCAGGAGCCGCTGGACCTCTGACTTGATAAAAGTCCTCTCCTGGACACTGTACCGCCTGCTCCTGGTGGCGACAGGTTTACAGTCGGCGGTGAGGTTCGCGAAGAGCGAGGGAGGGGCGACCTTAAGGATCACGAGGCTACATACGGTGAGAGGGGGTAGAGGCCCGCCAAACTTCAGGGTCAGGCTCCTGAGGTTGCACTGGAAGTCCAGTCCTAACAGGAGAGGAGTGCAGACATGGGGGAGGCCATAGAGTTTAAAATTGGCATACTCGGCGCCCTGTATCGCAAGGTTCGCGACACAGAATGTGTCTGCACTGAATGTGATCCGGAAGCAAGGGAGAATGTTTGGGATGCGGGGGAAATCTGGAGAGAACAGCGCCTTACCGTGTCTGGATGTATGAAGCTCTCCGTGCTCTCAGAGTCAAACAGACAGGGCGTTTCGTGCCCACTGACTTGAGGTGCTTGGGCCATGACTGTTCGAGGGTGACAGCGCTGAGCTGCGGGTAGCCGGCGTGGTCGGATGTAGCGGGGTGGTCCCAAGATGACGGCCCCGTAGGTCGCACGTGTTGGGCGGCGTTGAAGATGGCGGCCAAGATGGCGGCCCCCATGAGTCGCACGTGTCGGGTAGGGTTAAAGATGGCGGCCCCCATGGATAGCACGAGGCGGATGACACGTCAGAAGGGGGCGGTACCGGCAGGCACGCAGCCACGCTGCGGGGTCTGCGGGCCTGTGAGTCTGTGTTTCGGGCCTGTGATTTAGGAGCTTTGGGTCGGGCCAAGCAGACTTTGGCAATATGTCCTTTCTTGCCGCAGTCGCAGCAGGTCGCGTTCCGAGCCGGGCAACGCTGCCTGAGGCGCTGGTTCTGCCCACAGAAATAGCAGGGCAGCCCCCGGGTTGGGCGGGCAGCCGCGCGGCACAGGTCTGGGACACCCTCGGGTCGGGTGACCACGAGGGAAACGCGTGGTCGGAGGGGAAAGCATTTAGGCTCTGGAAAGCTACTTCTAAGGAGGTGGATAGTTTTACCGTCTCTTCTCGGTCGAGGGCACCCTTTTCAAGCAGGCGCTGTCTGACATAGTTGGACCAGGCTCCAGCCACATAGGTGTCCCGGATGGCGAGTTCCATATGCTGCGAGGCCGTGATGTCCTTGTAATTGCAGTTTCGACGAGTACCTTCAGGTCACGTACGTATTCCGCCAGCGATTCCCCGGGGCGTTGACGACGAGTGGTGAGGAGATGCCACGCAAAATCTTCATTCAACGGCTTCACGTAATGTCTTTTCAGGATTGCGACCGCGTCTACGTACGTGGTCGCTTCCTCGATTAGTACGGAGATTCTGTAGCTCACCCGGGTGTGGAGGAGACTCAGCTTCTGTGCCTCGGTAACAGCGGGCGAGGAGGAGGTGGCGAGGTAGGCCTCAAAGCAGCGGAGTCAGTGCAAAAAGATTCCTTTGGCTTCAGCTGCCTGTGGGTCGAGTTTCAGTCGATCAGGTTTGAGGGCGGCTTCCATAGCGATATCTTAGCTGATTAAATTGATGCGACCATCAATTCACACGAGACAAAGAACAAAGAACAAAGAAATGTACAGCACAGGAACAGGCCCTTCGGCTCTCCAAGCCCGTGCCGACCATGCTGCCCGACTAAACTACAATCTTCTACACTTCCTGGGTCCGTATCCCTCTATTCCCATCCTATTCATGTATTTGTCAAGATGCCCCTTAAATGTCACTATCGTCCCTGCTTCCACCACCTCCTCCGGTAGCGAGTTCCAGGCACCCACTACCCTCTGCGTAAAAAACTTGCCTCGTACATCTACTCTAAACCTTGCCCGTCTCACCTTGGTTACAACAGGAATAGTTATCCAACCCCATCATCACTGCACATGATACACACTTACACACACACTCACACACACAGCCACGCACACACACACTCACACACAATCAGACTCACACATGCACACACGCTCACACACACAATCACAGACTCACATAAACGCACACTCTCACTCACACACACAATCTCACGCTCACAAAGCGGGATTCTCCGCAATCGGCGCGATGGCCCGACGCCGGTGTCAAAAACGGCACGAACCAGTCCGGCGTCGGGCCGACCGGAAGTAGCGGAATTCGCCGCACTTCCTGGGTCTAGGTGGACGCCGGAGGGGATGGCGCCGTGCCAGCTGGCGCCGAAGGGACTGCGTGAGTCCGCCGGAACCGCCGCCGTATTCTGGCGCATGCGCAGGGGGTTGTCTTCTCCGTGCCAGCCATGGCGGAGCCATACAGGGGCCGGCATGGAAGGAAGAAGTGCCCCCACGGCACAGGTCCGCCCGCAGATCGGTGCCCCCCCCCCCCGAGGACCACCCCAGCCAGGTCCCGCCGTGTGGGACCATGTCTAATCCACGCCGGCGGGACTGGCCAGAAACGGCCGGCCGCTCAGCCCATCGGGGCCTGGAGAATTGCCAGGGTGGCCACTGCCAACGGCCCCCGACGGGCGTGGCGTGAACCCCGCCCCCGCCCGAAAACCGGCGCCAGAGAATACGGCAGCCGCCGTCGGGGCGGGATTCGCGCCACTCCCCGGAGATTTTCCGACCCGGCGGGGGAGTCGGAGAATCCCGCCCGCAATCCCACACACATACTCACACGCACATTACTCACAACTTCACACACACACAATCTCAACACACACCATCTAACACACACACACACCATCTAACACACACACACACCATCTAACACACACACACACCATCTAACACACACACACACCATCTAACACACACACCATCTAACACACACACACACCATCTAACACACACCATCTAACACACACACACACCATCTAACACACACACCATCTAACACACACACACACCATCTAACACACACACCATCTAACACACACCATCTAACACATACACACCATCTAACACACACACACACCATCTAACACACACACCATCTAACACACACCATCTAACACATACACACCATCTAACACACACCATCTAACACACACACACACCATCTAACACACACACACACCATCTAACACACACTATCTAACACACACACACACCATCTAACACATACACACCATCTAACACACACACACACCATCTAACACACACCATCTAACACACACCATCTAACACATACACACCATCTAACACACGCCATCTAACACACACACACACCATCTAACACACACACCATCTAACACACACACACACACCATCTAACACACACCATCTAACACATACACACCATCTAAAACACACCATCTAACACACACACACACCATCTAACACACACACACACACCATCTAACACACACACCATCTAACACACACACACACCATCTAACACACACCATCCAACACACACCATCTAACACGCACCATCTAACACACACACCATCTAACACACACACACACCATCTAACACACACCATCTAACACACACCATCTAACACGCACCATCTAACACACACACACACCATCTAACACACACACCATCTAACACACACACACCATCTAACATACACACACCATCTAACACACACAATCTCTCACACACATTACAATCTCTCTCAGATACACACACTCACATGCTCATAATCTCACAATCTCTCATGCACACACACACTCACACAAGTTTACAATCTCACACATACTCATGTAATTGGAGAAGGTAGTCAAGAAGGTATACGGCATTCTTACCTTCATTGGTTGGGACATTGAGTATAAAAATTAGCAAGTTATGCCGCAGCTGTATGGAACCTTAGTTAGGCGACACTTTGAATATAGTGCTCAATTATGGTCTACCAGAAGAAGCGGCATCTAAACTAGAGGGGCAGCATGGGAGCACAGTGGTTAGCACTGTTGCTTCACAGTGCCAGGGACACGGGTTTGATTCCTGGCTTTAACTTCCCCTATATTGACTGGCACTCACTTAGTGCTCGGGGCTTGGATGGGGCAGAGTTTATAAGGAGCATCCAAGAGGACTTCTTGAAACAGTATGTAGATAGTTCAACTAGGGAAGGGTCCGTACCAGATCTGGTATTGGGCAGTGAACCTGGCCAGGTGGTCAAAGTTTCAGTAGGGGGCATTTCTGGAACAGTGACCATAATTCAGTAAGTTTTAAGGTACTGTTGGATGAAGGTAAGAGTCATCCTCGGGTGAAGGTGCTAAATTGGGGGAAGGCTAATTATAACAATAATAGGCAGAAACTGAAGAATGTAGATTGGGGACAGATGTTTGAGGGCAAATCAACATTTGGCATGTGGGAGGCTTTCAAATGTCAGTTGATAGGAATTCAGGACCGGCATGTTCCTGTGAGGAAGAAGGATAAGTATGGCAAGTATCGGGATAATGAAGGGTATTGTGAGCATGGTCCAAAAGAAAAAGGAAGCATTTATAAGGGCTAGAGGCTGGGAACAGACAAAGTCCATGAGGAGTACAAGGAAAGTAGGAAGGAACTTAAGCAAAGAGTCAGGAGGGCTAAAAGGGGTCACGAAACGTCATTAGCAAATAGGATTAAGGAAAATGCCAAGGCTTTTTACACGCATATAAAAAGCAAGAGGGTAGCCAAGGAAAGGGTTGGCCCACTCAAGGACAGGGAAGGGAATCTCTGCATGGAGCCAGAGGAAATGGGTGAGGAGATACTGAATGAGTACTTTGTGTCAATATTCACTAAAGAGAAGGACTTGGTGGATGATGAGTTTGGGGAAGGGTGTGTAGATTGTCTGGGTCACATTGGGATCGAAAAGGAGGAAACGTCTTGAAACATATTAAAGTCGATAAGTCCCCAGGGCCTGATGGGATCTACCCCAGAATCCTGAGGGAGGCAAGGGAGGAAATTGCTGGGCCTTGACAGAAATGTTTGTATCCTCACTGGCTACAGGTGAGGTCCCAGAGGACTGGAGAATAGTTAATAATGTTCCTTTGTTTAAGAAGTTGGCAAGGATAATCCAGGACATTACAGGCCTTACGTCAGTAGTAGGAAAATTATTGGAGAGGATTCTTCGAGACAGAATTTACTCCCATTTGGAAGCAAATGGACGTATTAGTGATGAACAGCATGGTTTTGTGAAGGGAAGGTTTTGTCTCACTAACTTGATCGAGACGATGAGTAGAAGTGAACAGTGGTTTTAATCAGCTAGATCTGTGCCTGCCTGCGACTGCTCTGTACTGAGTGCCGCCTACAGGCTGCAGATCTACCTCCCCCGAGGGTACGGAGCCATAGGCGGAGCCCACAAGGGCATCAACATAATACAATAAAATGTAATGCAATACAATGGTGAATGGTAGCAGTAATACTGATGCACTACCAATTACTACAAAGACGCGAGTAGTGGATAATCAAGGCTTTATTGAGCAAAGATGTTGTGCCTCCTGTAGCTGCTACCAGAATGGGAGCAGCACCAGCGAGCACACACATTTATACATCGCCTACTGGGTGGAGCCAGCATGCAGGGATTTACCCATGTACCTCTAGGACAGGAGTCTTACCTTACTACATCTAATATACATCTAATACAGTTAGTGGTGACTACCACAAATACATTCCTCACAAGAACATAATGGAATGTGGGCCTCGCCAGCGTGCAATGGCTTCCTGTTAGCTTCACCTGGTGGAGCAAACAAAATGGCCGTTTTTCTCAGAGGATAAAATGTTGTCCGGGTGCGATGTGGGTCATATTATTGAGGAGACTTCATTTTGTCTTACACAATCATCCCATTTGTCATTGAATCTCTCCTGCCTTCCACTCTATCACAGACCTCATTCCCCCCCACCCTAATCCCACCCCCTTTCCCTGCTCCAAACTTGCCAAAAAGCTTCTATTTCTAGTTCTGATGAAAGCACATCAGTCTGCTGAGTATATGCAGCAATTTCTGATCTGATTCTGCTCTGTCTTCAATGTTCTGAGTTATCCATGACAAATGCCACAAGAGAGACCAAAGATCACAAAAAAAAATGTTCAATCCTCTGGCGAAATGATCCTCAGTGGGATTTGTCATTTCACAGACAGGACTGTCATCAGTGACCTTCTGTGAATTAATGAACGAAATGCAGGAAGAAAAAGGAGAGAAACTTGCTTTTTGAACTAATCTATCAATAAAAATAACGCTCTGGATCTTTATTTAAAACTAACTGGAGCTGCTTCTGTTAGAAGGCAAATTCTGACAGGTGACAGTGAATTATCATTCAGAATTTCAAGCTGCTTTCAGTGACTTTCAATGTTTTATCTCATTTTTCTGTTTCCAGATTTATTGCTTGCAGGTTAGAGCTTGTGCAATTCTGAACCTTTTCTGGAACGTTAATATTGAACTGAATTGTCTATCAGCTTGTCCATTACTTGCTGATCAGCGAACCGTGAAACATGTTCAGTGGAATTTCCAGGGTTCAAGCTCAAATGTAATCATGTGGTATGACATTCATATCAATAACTGGACAATGATGAAAGCACTAAAAACAGATGTATACACACAGGCTGGAATTTTACAGTCGTGATTCAATTTTTCCGCCGCAACCCAGCCCCGCCAGCGGATTTTGTGGCACCATGGGGTGGTTACAATGGGAATTGACAATCAGCAGGAAGTTGGAATCCCGCTGAACGGCACGCGGCTGAGAAACGCAGGGCTGGCGGACCGGAGAATCCGGTCTGTAATAATCTTCACAGGTCTATGGCGTCAGTCCCTGCACCTTCCCCTGATTTAGGCCCAGGAGGGAGGGCCTCAATCTACTGGGTCAGGATTGGCAGCACCATTTGCCAATCGACTGGCAACGTGTCCTCCAGGTGGCCTTTTTTGGGCCCGGCCTTAGTGGAATTTCACCTTGGCGAAAATGAGAGGTCCCGTAGGCCAAGCCCCATTTTTCTCATGTTCGACCGGTCCCTTATGCTATTGTCAGTAATTTCAAGGTTGATCTGCAGCGATTGGAGACCCTCGGTATAATTCAGCTGGTTCATTTCGCCGAGTGGGCAGCACGGGTGGTTCTGGTGATGAAACCAGATCGGACTGTCGCCTTTGCGGCGATTATAAATTAACCGTTGTGGTGAACCACTGTAATAGGAGATGTAAGGTAGGACAGGTAAGGTAATAAAGCCACAGTTGTACCCAACTTTAGTCTTTGTGCAATTGATCATGCATCAATTTATTACACTCAGATTTTCCACAGAATGGATATCAGAATTAAGCCCGATTGCCTGCAGCCAGATCCGCACTCGCCCGATGCCAGCAAAGACTTTACTCACTGGCTAGCATGTTTTGAGGCCTACATCAAGGCTGCGGATCCCGAGCCAACGGAGGCTCAGAAGATAAACGTCCTGTACTCCAGACTGAGCTCCAGCGTGTTCCGGTTGATCCAAGACGCCACGAATTACACAAAAGCAATGGAACTCCTTAAGGAACACTACGCGCAGAAGGCGAACATGCTCTTCGCCAGGCATGTACTCGCCACTCGCTCGCAACTACCTGGTGAGTCCATCGAAGATTTCTGGTGGGCCCTAATTCCATTCGTCCGGGTCTGTGACTGTCAGGCCGTTACGGCCGCCGAACACGCAAATCTCCTCATGCGCGATGCCTTCGTGAAGGGGATTGCGTCGGGCCACATCCGAGAACAATTACTGGAAGGGGCCACGCTCAAACTGGCGGAGACGAAAACCTTGGCGCTCTCCATGACGGTCGCATCCTGTAACGTACAATCGTACCCCTCCCGCCGTGCTGCCCACCCTTCTTCTCCTTCCTACCCCTCCTGGACCCCGCCGACGACCTCCTCAGACGGGGCCCTGCCTTCCCAATACGCCTGCGCCACATGCCAATCCGCGCACCCCGGGGGACCCCGCTGCTACTTCTGCGGTCAGCAGAAGCACCCCCGCCAACACTGCCCGGCCCACACTGCAGTTTGTAAAGACTGCAGTAAAAAGGGCCACTTCGCGGCTGTGTGCCAGGCCCGCGCAGTCGCTGCAATCGCGCCTGCTATTGCCCCCTCCCCCACGCCAGACGCACAATGGGAGCCGCCATCTTGTCCCCCTTCGGCCACGTGCGCCCCATGGGCGCCGCCATCTTGCCCCGACCCCGCAATGTGCACACCATGGGTGCCGCCATCTTGTCCCCCACAGGGTCTCCGGATATCCCGACATCGGAACCGCACTCGCTCACCAGCCGAAGCATCCGATGGCTACCCGCAGCTCGCTTCGATGACGCTGGACCAATCCCGTCCGCACAACCTGGCCACCGCGTCGACGACAGTTAAAATGAACGGCCACGCGACCTCGTGCCTGCTGGACTCCGGGAGCACCAAAAGCTTCGTTCACCCAGATACGGTAAGGCGCTGCTCCCTCGCGGTCCACCCTGCCAATCAAAGGATCTCCCTAGCCTCCGGATCCCACTCCGTCCCGATCCGAGGCTTTTGTACAGTCACCCTCACGGTCCAGGGCATAGAATCGAGTAACTTCCGCCTCTATGTCCTTCCTAATCTCTGCGCTGCACTCCTGTTGGGCCTGGACTTCCAGTGCAACCTCCAGAGCCTCACCCTCAAATTCGGCGGGCCCTTACCCCTCCTTACCTTTTGAGGCCTCGCGACCCTCAAGGTCGATCCCCCCCTCCCTTTTTGCCAATCTAACTGCGGATTGCAAGCCCGTTGCCACGAGGAGCAGACGGTACAGCACCCAGGACAAGACCTTCATCAGGTCCGAAGTCCAGCGGCTGCTTAAGGAGGGTATTATCGAGGCCAGCAACAGCCCCTGGAGAGTCCAAGTGGTAGTGGTTAAAACTGGGGAGAAACACAGGATGGTCGTGGACTACAGCCAGACCATCAATCGGTACACGCAGCTCGATGCGTACCCCCCTCCCACGCATATCTGATATGGTCAATCAGATTGCGCAGTACCGGGTCTTCTCAACAATTGACCTGAAATCCGCCTACCATCAGCTCCCCATCCGGAAGTCGGACCAACCATACACTGCCTTCGAGGCAGACGGTCGCCTCTACCACTTCCTTAGGGTCCCATTCGGTGTCACAAATGGGGTCTCGGTCTTCCAAAGAGAGATGGACCGAATGGTCGACCAGTACGGTTTGCGGGCCACCTTTCCGTACTTAGATAATGTCACCATCTGCGGCCATGACCAGAAGGACCACGATGCCAACCTCGATAAATTCCTCCGCACTGCCACTCTTCTCAACCTGACCTACAACAAAGAGAAGTATGTGTTCAGCACAACCCGGTTAGCCATTCCCGGCTACATAGTCCAAAACGGACTTCTCGGGTGGGACCAGGGTGGAGTTCCCCCGAGGAGCCTCCCGAGCAGCGAACGTCCAGCACGGAGGTGACCTCGGACATGGACCTGGTATAATACGGGACTGGATTGATGAATGACAACCCCTGGGAGCCAGCGAGGACCTCTGCCAAAGTTACGGGCATAAATCGCTTCATCAAGTGCAAAACGTCACAGAAGATGGTGCCTACTCAGGCAACGCCCTTATAAATCGTGTGTATGATGCACCTCTTTTTCAACCCACAACATACGGGAGGTTCGCCGCTCGGGAGGCTCCTCGGGGAACTCCACCCTGGTCCTGCCGGTTGCTGTGGTTCGAGGCCCGTGCAGTTAACCACCTTTTTCTCGTGATACGGAGATGTCTGATGTCTGGTCCTCTGATTCCGGTATGGAATCTGGGGTCTCTGACTCGGATGTCGTAGTTTAGCCACCTTCGGATGGTTCTCTGTTCAGACATTCCAGCCGCAAGTGTTGTTCTCCATCGAGGTATATGACGGCTGACCACCGGTCCACTGCCTGGTGGCAATGTGCCGAAGCCATTGCGTATGCGCCATCTGCTGCCCCGCGGGTCTGGGACTGCGCTGGTTTCTTCTGCGTGTACCTCATTACTGATGTTTTTGACTTCTTCTACTCCTCACCTTCATCATCCCCTTGGGGGCTTCAGACTTTGTGGGAGAGGGGTGTAATCACCTACACAGGACACACGGGGTGCAGTTGATTGTTTTCCCCATTTGGCTCGAAGACTATGAGCTTGCCCACTATCTATGAGGCTGATAACCATGTTGTATAACAGGTCGGTCAGTCAGGAACGAGCCAACACAGAGGGAGGGCCCAGTGGGGTATAACCAGGCCTCATGTATGTAGTAGTTCTTATAAATAAACTTCTTCTATTGATAACTTGTCGGACTCCCCTCGCCTTTATCAAACTGCCCACTACCTATTTAATAATGACAAGTAATTGGGTATATTCTTGTTCTTTTATGTCAGAACGTTTCTAACATAGCTTTATAGAAACAGTAAAACACTTTGAGACAGTACCAAAAATAGCTAATATACATTGAAACAAGACAACAAGTAACAGAGGCAAACAAAACTTTGCATGACCAAAATGCAGTTGCATAGAAAGATAATGGGCATGATGTACCAGCCGTGTAGCACCCGAAAGGCAGCGGGATCACTATTTTGCAAATCTGCATATTAGAGTGAGACAGTTACTCTAATTTTCTCGCCTATACATAGAACTCAGAACATACAGTGCAGAAGGAGGCCATTTGGCCCATCGGGTCTGGACCGCCCCACTTAAGCCCTCACTTCCACTCTATCCCCGTAACCCAGTCACTAAGGGCAATTTATCATGGCCAGTCCACCTAACCTGCACGTCTTTAGACTTGTGGGAGGAAACCAGAGCACCCGGAGGAAACCCACGTAGACACAGGGAGAACGTGCAGACTCCGCACAGACAGTGACCCAGCGGGGAAATCGAACCTGGGACCCTGGTGCTTTGAAGCCACAGTGCTATCCACATGTGCTCCGGTGCTGCCCTATGATCTACCTGAGGCATGGGATCCTACCCCCTCACCTCGGCACCCTTCTTAAAGGACGCCCCAATCTCCAGTTTTAAAAAAAAGAGAAACCGTGCCCCCACACAAATGGAGCCCCCTCCCCCTCCACCCGCACGGAGGAATCCCCACTGCCCTCCTCCCCCACATACACAGGGACATCCCTCTCATGTACAGAGGATCGCCCCCCCCCCCCACACACACACACATGGAGAACCCCCTTGGACTCAGTGAACCCCCACACATACACAGGGAGCTCCCACCACAGGCATGGGAACCTCCCCAGAAGAAACCTCTGGCACTACCCCTTAGCACTGTCCCTTGCCTGCCAGGGCACTGCCTGGCCATGCCCCTCTCTCCCCCGGGGGCTGTACTTATCTGTGCTCCCCCAGCGTGGTAACACCAAACGAAAGAGAATATCCATGAAACTTGTAAAGCCTGAATGGTAACAGCCTGAGCATTGAGGACACACGCTCTGAGAGTCTGCTCTGTAGATTATGTTAGAGCTGTAATTCGTTTCAAAGATGACTGTTCATTTTCAGCCAAAGTAGTAAAACAATAGCATAATGCTATTAAAATGTTTTAAAAGTCATAATGCTAATAAAACTATCCAATATCATACTGTTAATAAAATAAGCTCCCCTATATCATACTGCTGTGAAAACACTCCAATAGTTGAGGGGATTAGATTATGACGAGAGGTTGAGTAGACTGGGACTGTACTCACTGGAGTTTAGAAGGATGCGGGGGGATCTTATTGAAACATATAAAATTATGAAGGGAATAGATAGAATAGATGCGGGCAGGTTGTTTCCACACTGGTCGGGGAAAGCAGAACTAGGGGGCATAGCCTCAAAATAAGGGGAAGTAGATTTAGGACCGAGTTTATGAGGAACTTCTTCACCCAAAGTGTTGTGAATCTCTGGAATTCCTTGCCCAGTGAAGCAGTTGAGGCTCCTTCTTTAAACGTTTTTAAGAAAAAGATAGATACCTTTCTAAAGAATAAAGGGATTCGGGGATATGGTGTACGGGCCGGAGAGTGGAGCTGAGTCCACAAAGATCAGCCATGATCTCATTAAATGGCGGAGCAGGCTCGAGGGGCCAGATGGCCTACTCCTGTTCCTAGTTCTTATGTTCTTATGTTCAATACCAAAAAAGAGTTGTTCACAAAGAAGAAAATAAATTGGTATTAATGAAGAGAATTTGAAGCTGTGATTGAAAATTATTGGAGTATTTTATTGAATCCGCCTATATGGTTTCTGGACAACAATTTGTTTTAAGTATTTCTGATTAAATTTGGGAGGGGGGTTCACTGATGGCGGGACTGGAAGATGCCGCTGGTGAGAACGGCCGGAAAAGCATTCATTCTTTAACAAGATTTTATAATGCAGTTTGTAATATTATTTAATATTAAAGGGTAAAAGTAAAAGCTTAAAATACTAGTTAATTTGAATAAAAATTTAAATTTAAATTCCCACTCCTTCCTCTTGTTAACCAGAGCAGATTTAATCATCTACGCGTTATGTTACAGAGTTAGCACATTAGGTAATGTGAATAAAATGTACAGTGCTGTTCAATAGGTTTATTGTTGAGCACGTATCAGACAATAAATTGGATACAATCCTATCTGTGCCTGCTTTGAGGCATGGGCTTGCAAATGGAATAGAAGTTGGATTTCAGTTTGGATCAATAGGTCAAGTTAAATCTGGTGTGTAGGTGCTAAGTCTATCTAGTGCAGATGATTATATCAATGCAAGACTGAAACATCCATACTATCAACACAAATACTGGCTAACCCCAGTGTGAAGGACAGAAGAGCTATTTTGGTTTAAAATGTATTCTAAAATAAACAACCTTTAAGAAGCTGATCTCCTTGTACGTGGAGAAAATGGTTGTTTTGCTTTGCTCACCTAAGAAGGAAAACTAGGGGCTGAATTTTATTCTGCACCCAGAGATGGAATTGGAGGTGGGGAGATGAGGCAGGTTAGGGCAGCACGGTAGCACAGTGGTTAGCACAGTAGCTTCACAGCTCCAGGGTCCCAGGTTCGATTCCCAGTTTGGGTCACTGTCTGTGCGGAATCTGCACGTTCTCCCCGTGTCTGCGTGGGTTTCCTCCGGGTGCTCCGGTTTCCTCCCACAGTCCAAAGATATGCAGGTTAGGTGGATTGGCCATGCTAAATTGCCCTTAGTGTCCAAAAAAAGATTAGATGGAGTTACTGGGTTAGGGGGATAGGGTGGAGGCGTGGGTTTAAGTAGGGTGCTCTTTCCAAGGGCAAACTCGATGGGCCAAATGGCCTCCTTGTGCACTGTAAATTCTATGATCTATGATCCGAAGGTCCAAGAAAGAGACACCAGCTCCCACAATCCAAGAGTGTCATCACAGGTGTTATGGGCCAGAGTTTAGAAAACTCCAAAGTAAATCATGGAGTTCACCTGACCTACAACTGCTTATAGATTTTGGTTACGATGAGCACAAGGGCCTACCTTTCAGGTGTTATTCAACAAAGGCCTTAAGCACTTTTAATCAAAACCAAACTTTATTCTAGGAATTTAGTTAATAATTTTATAAACACGCACAGAAAGCATTTTTATCAACCAGAAACATAAATACCCCACACAGCTACAGTAATCTATGTATCACCCTTAATAACTTTCCCCCTTTAACTGTTCCAATTTAATAACAAGATTCCGTAAACCAGAAACCCCTTTTCAGAGGTGTGGCCCAACACACGGCACTCTTACTACCTTTAAGACTTGGTATGGATACACCTGTTTCCTTTCCAAAACAGCAGTTTTGAATTCCCTCCAAAAAACAGTTATCACTTTTAAATTATCAAGTAATCTGGAAACAGCTTTTAAACTGAAGATAGAGAGAGACTTCTTTCCAACCTGTGCAATACAAAACCAGGTCAAACTCAAAGCAAAAGTAAAACTTAGAGCCACAGCCAGCCCCAAACCAAAGCGAAAGTAAAACCACCCACGCAATCACATCACAGAAGCCATGTGATAAGACAAAAACATTTCTTAAAGGGACACTCCCATGACACAGGAAAGCGGTAAGCTGATTGGTTGGTTAGTAACTGATATTAGGGACTATGTCTGAAAGGCTGTAGCTAAGAAAAAATTATTATGTTTTGGAAAAGTATTACTTCTAGATTTGGTCTAGTCTATCGCATAAATTTTAGTTAAGACATGTCAGGTTAGGACAGCCAAGTGGAATGTGCAACCTGTCACATGTGGGACGTCGTGGACCATACCAGTGTCCTAGATGACCGCATGTGTGGGAAGTGCTCCCGACTGCAGAAACTGGAGCTCCGGGGCTCGGAGCTTGAGCAGTGGCTCGAGACACTGTGGCACGCCTGCGAGGCTGAGTGTTATGTGAATAGCACGTTTAGAGAGGTGGTCACGGCACAACCAATGAACAAGAGGAAAAATGGAAAAGGGTGACCATCAGTCAGTCCAGGACATACAGGCAGGTAGTGCAGGAATCTCCTGAGGTCCCTCCCACTCAAAAATCGGTATTTCATTTGAAAGCTTGTACCTCAGAGGAGTGCAGCTAGAGGCAAGCTTCTGGCACCACATGCGGCTTAAGTGTACAGGGGGCAGGAAGAAGAAAGAAAGAGCAATAGTAATAGGGGATTTATTAGTCGGGAGAGCAGACAGGCATTTTTATGGCCAAAGAAGTGACTCCCAGGGTTGTGTTACCTCCCTGGTAAACTGTGAGGATGTATGCCAAGGGCATCAAAGTCCATTAAAAAAAATTTTTTTTTAACGGGATGTGGGCGTCGCTGGTTAGGCCAACATTTATTGTCCATCCCTAATTGCCCTTCGGAAGGTGATGGTGAGTTGCCCTCTTTAACTGCTGCAGTCCTTGAGGTGTAGGTACACCCATTGTGCTATTAGGGAGGAAGTTCTAGGATGTTTCTTCAGCGACAGTGAAAGAGCGGTGATATATTTCCAAGTCAGGGTGGCGAGTGACTTGGAGGGAAACCTCCAGGTGGTGGGGATCCCAGGTATCTGCTGCTCTTGTCCTTCTAGATGGTAGTGGTCGTGGGTTTGGAAGGTGCTTTCTAAGGAACCTTGATGAGTTACTGCAGTTTACCTTGTAGATGGTACACATGGCTGCCACTGTTTATCGGTGGTGGAGGGTTTAAATGTTTGTGGAAGGGGGAGCAATCAAGCGGGCTGCTTTGTCCTGGATGCTGTTGAGCTTCTTGTTTGTTGTTGGAGCTGCACTCATCCAGGCAAGTGGAGAGTATTCCATTACACTCCTGACTTGTGCATTGTAGATGGTGGACAGGCATTTGGAGGTCAGGAGGTGAGTTACTTGTCGTAGGATTCCTAGTCTTTGACCTGACCTGGTAGCCACAGTATTAATGTGGCTCGTCCAGTTCAGTTTCTGATCAATGGTAATCTCAGGATGTTGATTGTGGGGGATTTAGCGATGGCAATGCCATTGAATGTCAAGGCGCGATGGTTAGATCCTCTCTTGTAGGAGATGGTCATTGCCTGGCACTTGTGTGGTGTGAATGTAACTTGCCACTTGTCAGCCCAAGCTTGGATATTGTCCAGGTCTTGCTGCTTTTGGACATGGATTGCTTCATTATATGAAGAGTCACAAACTGTGCAGTCATTCACAAACATTCATCCCCATTCCTAACCTTATGATGGAAGGGTGGTAATTGATGAAGCAGCTGAAGATGGTTGGGCCGAGGACACTACCCTGAGGGACTCCTGCAGTGATGTCCTGGAGTTGAGATGATTGACCTCCAACCACGGCAACCATCTTCCTTTGTGCCAGGTATGACTCCAACCAGCGGAGAGTTTTCCCCTCGATTCCCATTGACTCCAGTTTAGCTAGGGCTCCTTGATGCCATACTCGGTCAAATGCTGTCTTGATGCCAAGGGGAGTCACTCTCACCTCGCTTCTGGCTTCAGCTCTTTTGTCCATGTTTGAACAAAGGTCCATAAGACCATGAGACATTGGAGCAGAATTAGGCCACTCGGCCTAATCATGGCTGATATTTTTCTCATTCTCCTGCCTTCTCCCCATAACCCCTGGTTCCCTTATTAATCAAGAACCTATCTATCTCTGTCTTAAAGAGATTTGGCCTCCATAACCTACTGCGGCAAAGTGTTCCACAGATTCACCACCCTCTGGCTGATGAAATTCCGCCTCATCTCTGTTTTGAAGGATCATCCCTTTAGTCTGAGATTGTGTCCTCTGGTTCTAGTTTTTCCTACAAGTGGAAACATCCTCTCCACAGCCACTCTATCCAGGTAAGGAGCTGAGTGACCCTGGAGGAACCCAAACTAGAGTCCATGAGCAGGTTATTGCTGAGTAAGTGCCGCTTCACAGCACTGTTGATGAGTCATTCCATCACTTTGCTGATGATGGAGAATAGATTGATAGGGCGGTAATTGGCTCGGTTGGATTTTTTTGTTTCTTGTGGACAGGATACACCTGCACAATTTTCCACATTGCCGGATAGATGCCAGTGTTGTAGCTGTACTGGAACAGCTTAGCTAGGGGTGTAGCAAGTTCTGGAGCACAAATCTTCAGTACTATTGCTGGGATATTGAAATATCCAGTGCCTTCAGCTGTTTCTTGATATCACGTGGAGTGAATCGTATTGGCTGATGACTGACATCTGTGATGCTGGGGACCTCTGGAGAGACCGAGATGGATCATCAACCCGGCAGTTCTGGCTGAAGATTGTTGCAAATGCCTCAGCCTATTCTTTTGGACATTATTGAGGATGGGAATATTTGTGGAACATCCTCCTCCAGTGAGTTGTATAATTGTTCACCATCATTCACAGCTGGAAGTTGCAGGACAGCAGAGCTTAGATCTGATGCATTGGTTGTGGAATCGCTTAGCTCTGTCCATTACTTGCTGCTTATGCTTTTTGGTACCCAAGTAGTCCCGTGTTGTAGCTTCACAAGGTTGGCACCTCATTTTTCAATATGCCTGATGTTGCTCCTGGCATGCTCTCTTGCATTCTTCATTGAACCAGGGTTAATTCCCCGGCTTGGTGTTCATGGTAGAGTGGGGGATATGCCGGGCCATGAGGTTGCAGATTGTGGTGGAATACAATTCTGCTGCTGCTGATGGCCCACAGCGTCTCATTGATGCCCAGCCTTGAGTTGCTGGATCTGTTCGAGGTCTATCTCATTTAGCACGGTAATAGTGGCACACGATACGATGGAGGGTATCCTCAATGTGAAGACGGGACTTTGTCTCCACAAGGACTGTGCGGTGGTCACTTCTACTGTTACTCTCATGGACAGATGCATCTGCAGCAGACAGATTGGTGAGGATGAGGTCAAGTATGTTTTTCACTCTTGTTGGTTCCATCACCACCTGCTGCAGTCCTAGTCGAGCAGCCATGTCCTTTAGGACACAGCCAGCTCGGTCTGTAGTCGTAATACTGAATCACTCTTGGTGATGGACATTGAAGCCCCTCACCCAGAGTATATTCTGCACCCTTGCCACCCCTAGTGCTTCCTCCAAGTAGTGTTCAACATAGAGGGGTACTGATTCATCAGCTGATGGTGACCGGTACGTGGTAATCAGCAGGCGGTTTCCTTGCCCATGTTTAACCTGAAGCCATGAGACGTCATGGGGTCCAGGGTCAATGTTTGGGACTCCCAGACAACTCCCTCCTGATTGTGTACCACTGTGCCACCACCTCTGCTGGCTCTGTCCTGCCGGTGAGACAGGAAATACCCAGGAATGGTAATCGTTATGTCTGGGATATTGCCTGTAAGATATGATTCTGTGAGTATGACTCTGTCAGGTTGCTGCTTAACTAGTCTGTGAGATAGCTCTCCCAACTTTGGTACAAGCCCCCCAGATGTTAGTAAGGAGACTTTGCAACGTCGGCAGGGCTGGGTTTGCCGTTGTCGTTTCCGGTGTCTGGTTCGATGCCGGGTGGTCCGTCTGGTTTCATTCCTTTTTTGTGTTTTTGTAGCGGTTGAATACAGCTGAGTGGCTTGCTAGACCATTTCAGAGGGGATTTAAGAGTTAACCACATTACTGTGGACCTGGAGTCACATGTAGGCTTCTGGGGGCTCACTGGGGGAGGCAGATGGAGTGCCATAATCCATAGATAGAGGCAATGGAAGTTTCAAATCTTCATTATTAAAACAAGTTACACCTGATACATATGAAGCCCCTGTCACGTTATTCCCCACAGTGGGCCTGCCTGCACCCCTACCTCCTGTTGCCCCCCGGTCCCCTCAACTCCTGTCCCCAGGCACAGTCATCCTCAGTTCGGAGCCCCTGATGCAGACCCTGTCTAGGTGATGGGTGTCAACCATCTGTCAGCAGAAAGACAGGAGTCAGACTTTGGCATAAACTGCGGAGCACCACGTTGAATGATCATCACTCTCCTGCCTTATATATTGACCCACTGACAGTGCTGACACAGGCCCATTACCCTGGGGTGGTGTTACACAGACTCTGCGAGAGTGGAACAGGGCAAGGGGGGGGGGGGGGGCGGTGTAGGAATGGCCGAGGTGGGGGAGAGAGGAAGAAGGAAAATGGAGGAAGCAGGAGGGCAACTGGGGTGGAGGTGATCAGTGGGGGTGAATGAGGGGGAGTTGGAGGGGCAGGGGGCAAGTTGATGGACAAAACCTCACTCTATGAGAAGCGGGCGAGAATGAAGTCCTCCCTGGCCCTCCTGGCATGCCGGACCCCCGCCACTGCCTGTGTTCCACCCTCTCGCTGCGGACGCAGGTCCTCCAGCCCCTCCTGATCTGGATCCTCTTCATCCTCCTCAGAGAAGGCCGCAAGTCCGTCCTGCTCCTCTAGAACATCATCCCGCTGCTGTGCCAGGTTGTGGAGAGCACAGCAGACCATCACAAAGCGTTAGACCCTCTGGAGGTGTACTGCAGTGCACCATCGGAGTGGTCCATGCATCGCAACCGTATTTTCAGTAGTACGATGCACCGCTCAATCACATGATGGCGACATGGGTCTCGATATCGGGTCTCCGCATCGGTCTCGGGTATCTGCACTGGCATCATCAGCCAGGACCTCAGCACCTCAGCGCTACCCCTTATCCCCCAAGAGCCAACCCGTCATTCTGTATTGATCCTCGAAGGCACCAGGGATATCCGAATGTCCCGGAATGTAGCTCCCTGGGAAGCATGCCCACACATACATGATCTGGAGGTGGTAGTTGCACATGAGGTGAACATTCAGGAAGTGGAACCCCTTCCTGTTAATGAAGGGCACTCCCTGTTGATCCAGTGCTCACCATGAGCCATCTATTACCCCCTGGACTTGTGGCATCCCGGCGATAGCAGAGAATCCTGCTGCCCGGGCATCTTGATGGGCTTGGTGTAGCGCAAAGTTGATATAATCAGCTGCCCAAGCATACAGGGCATCCGTGACTTCATGGATGCATTTGTGGGCTGTAGCTTATGATATGCTGCACAAGTCCCCACTCACAGCCTGGAATGAACAGGTGGCATAAACAATAAGGGCAGCGGTTACCATCATGGCCACCAGGAGCGAGTGGCCTGCTCTTCCACAGGGTGCCAAGTCTGTGAAGACGTGGTACAGGGATCGCACCATCTCCTTGTTGAGGCGGAATCACCTGTGTCAGATGCTGCCTATCATCTCCTCGCACAACCAACGATTCCTGTACAACTTGGGCCATTGCCATGCGTCCCCCTCTGGGTTGCTCCTCAGACTGATGGGTAGCCGGGTGTGGTGAATGTATTACTGCTACCATTCACCATTGTATTACATTACATTACATTATATTATGTTGATGCCCTTGTGGGCTCCGCCTGTGGCCCACCATTGTATTACATTACATGGTATTATGTTGGTGCCCTTGTGAGCTTCGCCTATGGCTCCGCCTCCTCGGGGGAGGTATATAGATCTGCAGCCTGTAGGCGGCACTCAGTACAGAGCAGTCACAGGCAGGCACAGTTCGAGCTGATTAAAACCACTGTTCACTTCAACTCTCCGTCTCGTGTGAATTGATGGTCGCATCACCGGATTTTCAGGGTTTGCGGCAGCATCGGGCATCAGGACATGGGGTGCTGCCTCGAACCAGCGTCAATGCTTCTCCAGTGTCTGTTCACCTGGACAGCCACCAGAACCATGAGGACAGGTGTTTTGTGGTCAACACCATCGTCCATTGTGGATCTGTAAGGAATGGGGAAGGAGAGGGACCATCAGTTAGGGCTTCCACCCCGGGACCCTCAAATCCCCCAGGTCTCCATCACCCTTATCTGTCCCACCTTCTCTGGGCAATAACACTCGACTGAGACATGGCATGTGTCCCCGAGAATGCACTTAAGAATATTTTGTTTATTAAATGGTCAACAGTGCATTCATACAAAAAAGATGAAAACAAACCATTTAACAGTCCATATATCACACTAACCTTTAACCAACAAGGAAAAGGCACTGTGCCTTACACAGAAAATTAGGTATTCACTGCAGAATATCAGTACAAATTCACTCAAAAATTCACCATTTCTGAGACTAATTGCGGAGGATCTGTGGCGTTTTACATCAGAAAAATCGGCGCCGACCCCTCACCGATCCCGCGACCAGTGAGGGGCTAGCAGCTGCACCGCATAAAACTCCCAGCTCCCAAAACGGCTGCAGAATGGCCAGGTCCCTGGCGCGCATGCGCATGGCGACGACCTGCAGCGGTCGCGCCGTAAAACATGGAGACCTACCAGATAGTGATCCCCTGGCCACCCCCCACCAGTCTCCCCAGCCCTCGCAGAAGCTCCCCCCGGCCAGCAGCATGGCTCCTGCCCGGGTGTGGCGGCGCTGGACCTAGTCCGCAGCCGCCATGCTGGGTTCCTGAGTGCTGAGACCACACGTCAACTGTGCGGTCGGGAACTCGGCCCATTGAGGGCGGGTATCGGTGGAGGGCCTTCAGGTAACACCCTAACACCATCCCAATGGCCTGCGGCGCGCTGACGCCATTTTGGAAGAGATGGAGGATACAAAACCTGCGTCAAACAGGTGCCGCCCCCGATTTCGGCGTCAGAAGAGATTCTACACCCGATTGCCGATTACGAAATCGGCCTTGGGGAACGGTGAATCCCGCCCACTGCATCACCCCTTGCAGGTCCTCAACGGAATGGAGGATCCTGGCTGTTCAGTTGTTTTATGTATCAATCTCTGGCCATAAACCTCCGTTGTACCAGCCTTCTTAATGCGGCCTAATTTAATCGGAACCAAAGCTCAGTATTCAAATGGTCCACTGGCATTCAAGGTACTGTAAAACAGCCTCGACGTCCAGCATGGTGGCACTCACCACACTTACAATAAAATCACCAGCAACCCACAAAAGCATTTCTTCAACATCTTCATCAAGTTGCTCATTCAGATCAATTGACCGGTTCTCTCTCTTCTTCCTGCAGTTCCCAACAGTAACCTCCTCACAGTGGAAAATCGTACCGACCCAGAGCACACCAGAAGAGAGAAAGAGCTCCCTTCCCACTTCGCCAGCAGGTCATCTTCCCATCCTTTCTTTCCTTACTCCAGGCTACAGAAAAAGAAGGAAACAGCAGGAGCAGCCAGGCATTTACAGCTACAAGCAGCAGCAAGCAGCAAACCCAGCTGCAACACCACTTGAGAATATTTTGTTTATTAATAGTCAACATTTCGGCTCGAAGGAAGCCTCCCTTCCCTTAGGGCAGCACGGTAGCACAAGTGGTTAGCACTGTGGCTTCACAGCTCAAGGGTTCCAGGTTCGATTGCCTGCTGGGTCACTGTCTGTGCAGAATCTGCACGTTCTCCCCATGTCTTCGTGGGTTTCCTCCGGGTGCTCCGGTTTCCTCCCACAGTCCAAAGATGTGCAGATTAGGTGGACTGGTCATGCTAAATTGCCCTTAGAGTCCATAAAGGTTAGGAGGGGTTATTGGGTTACGGGGATAGGGTGGAAGTGGTGCAGACTCGATGGGCCGAATGGCCTCCTTCTGCACTGTATGTTCTATGTTCTATGTCTATGTTAATAGCTTTATACAAAAAAGATAGTAACAGTCCACATATCATATTAACCATTAACCGACCGGGAAAAGGCACCATGCTATACACACAGACACATTTTCACTAAAAAAATACCGGTGCAAACACAAAGCCACAACAGTGTAGTTATACAAAGAAAACCAAGTATATGGTAAACATTAAACATGCAACAGTACCAGGAAGTTACTAGCATTAAAATCAACCCACCGCTCTCTCCCCCTCCTGCAGCTCCCAGCAGCAGACTCGCCTCAGTGGGAAGTTGCCTGGAGATAACGCACCAAACACCGGAAAGTCACACTGATAAAGAGCATGGTGCAAGAGCGAGAGAGCACCCCTTTCCGGATTCCAGGCATCAGACAAAAGGGGCTCCAGTAGATAAACATATGGCCTCTAGGCATCAAACAGTAAACAGTCAACAGAACAAGAATTGTCCCTTGTCCATCAATGTGTGACTTGTTCAATGTGTCAGTGCCATTCTCCATCCAGGAGCCACAGCTGTGCAGGCCTCCCACATGGCCCAATCTCACGGGAACCAATTCCTGGCATCCACATATTCTACTGGTGCTCAAGGTACAGTTGAACATCCTATACTTCCAGCATGATTAACCTGCGGTGACATGCCAGTTGCATGCAGCACTTACCACACCACCAACAATGTGGTTTTGTGAAGGGGAGGTCGTGCCTCACTAATTTGATTGAGTTTTTTGAGGCAGTGACAAGGATGATAGATGAGGGAAAGGCAGCAGATGTTCTTGGTCATATGCTGAAGGTCACTTTAACTCCCTTTAACTGTGAGCAGCCTCTAGCTGCACAGCTGAAGGCTATTACTAATAAGGAATTGGCATTGTTAGTTATCTGAGCACATGACAGTTGCTGCTGGTGGCTATACATGGACTTCAGTAAAGACTTCGACAAGGTATCTCATGGTAGACTGGTACAAAAGATGAAGTCACATGAGATCAGAGGAGAGCGAGCAAGTTGGATACAGAACTGGCTTGGGCACAGAAGACAGAGGGTAGCAGCAGAAGGGTGTTTTTATGAATGGAAGGCTGTGACTCGCGGCGATCCACTGGGATCAGTTCTGGGACCTTTGTTGTTCGTAGTGCATATAAATGATTTTGAAGAAAATGTAGCTGGTCTGATTAGTAAGTTCGCAAACGACACTAAAATTGGTGGAGTTGCGGATAGTGAAGAGGATTGTCAGAGGATACAGCAGGATATGAACTGGTTGGAGCCTTGGGCGGAGAAATGACAGATGGAGTTTAATCCGGACAAGTGTGAGGTAATGCACTTTGCACTTTGGAAGGTCCAATGCATGTAGGAATTACACAGTATATGGTAGAACTCTTGCGAGTATTGAGAGGCAGAGAGATCTGGCTGTGCATGTCCACCGATCACTGAAAGTGGCAACGCATGTGGATAAGGTGGTCAAGAAGGCATACGGCATGCTAGCCTTCATCGGTTGGGGCATTGAATATAAAAGTTGGCAAGTCATGTTGCAGCTGTACAGGACCTTAGTTAGGCCTCATTTGGAATATTGTGTACAATTCTGGTCGCCACACTACCAGAGGATGTGGATGCTTTGGAGAGGGTACAGAAGCGATTTACTAGGATGTTGCCTGGTATGGAGGGCATTCGCTATGAGGAGAGGTTAGATAAACACGATCTGTTCTCACTGGAACCGCTGAGGTTGAGAGGTGACCTGATAGAGGTCTACAAGATTATGAGTGGCATGGACAGAGTGGATAGTCAAATGCTCTTTCCTAGGGTAGGAGAGTCAAGTACTAGGGGACATAGTTTTAAAGTGCGTGGGGAAAAGTTTAGAACAGATGTGCGAGGCAAGTGTTTTACACAGAGAGTGGTAAATATATGGAAAGCGCTGCCTCGGGAGGTGGCGGGAGCAGGTACAATAGTGGCATTGTTAGTTATCTGAGCACATCACAGGAAACAACTACACAGCCTCCAGGCATTTGCAGCCACCAGCAGCAACTGTCATGTGCTCAGATAACTAACAATGCCAATTCCTTATTAGTAATAGCCTTCAGCTGTGCAGCTAGAGGCTGCTCACAGTTAAAGGGAGTTAAAGTGACCTTCAGCATATGACCAAGAACGGGGCTCTGTCCTGGAAATGTTTGTTAGGGCAGACAGGCAACAGCTGTAGTTGCCTCTGTTATGGGGATATACAATATTGGATGATGGCCTGTAAGTCCTGCAGACGCTATGCCTCTCACCGCCCAGCCCAGGGGCGACCCCAACATCTGACCAAGCCGACCACCCCTCCCCCGGGGGGGTACCCCACCCCCTGAGCACTGGGCAGCAGCTCCAGTGCCCCTGGGCTGAATGCCGGGGATTGGAAATGGCTACTCATCTCCTTGTGCCCCTTCAGCATCCATTGCACTAGCTTCCATTTTGAACCAGGAGTGCTAATCAGTGCTCACGTGATCGGTCGCTAGGGACCGGTTAGTTCCCGGAAGGCCATTAGATTACATCTCACTGATGAGATGGAGATTAGTCTTAATTGGGGTCAACTGATGTCTCACCACGTCTGGATGGGATCTGGAGCCCGCCCCGGGAAGAGACCAGTTAGATCTCAAATTGATTCACGCCTGCCGCGAATCCCAATTTTGGCCTCTTGGGCTATTTAACTGTCATGCCTGGATACGCGCAGGGCGCAACGCAGCCGTTAAATCACACCCACTCAGCGGAATTCTCCATCGTCGGGATTCTCCACTCCGCTGGCATCGCACCCAAGGATTGAAAGTACAAGTTCTGTGAGAATAGAATAGGAGAGCAACTAGGGGTCTAGATACAGAAATCACAAAAGGGAGCAGCACATATCTTTAAGCCATAAAAAGCCAAAGCACTGGGCTTCTTTTTGGCAGAATAGAGTTGGAAAGCAGGTTGGCCGGAATTCTCCGGCTGCCTGCCGGCGGTGGGTTTCTCTGATTTGCCGGCAGCGAGGGGTGGCTTCAATGGGAATTCCAATGGGAGCAGCAAACGGCGGGCCACCTCTCGCCGCCACGAAACACGCCCATTATGTTAAACCTGTACAAAATCTTGTCAGGCTGATACCTTCCCTTTTTATAAATTTGGAACACACCTATGTTTCGAACTTTTAATTGTTCCTTCTGGTTACAGAATTTTGCAGCAATTCCCATTTCCTTCACCTGAAAATCCACAGCGAAGCAAACCATTCTCATTTGTAACGTACTGATAATCACAAAATTTATGTCACTTTCCCATCTGTCCATTTGTGAGTGGTTTGAAAATAATGTTAGTAGAACGGGCTGATAATTTTACAAAATATATCCTGCTTACTGATAACCTTTTCCTAAGATCAGCTAAAGGAAGAAAGATTTTAAGATTTATTTCAGGCTTATGTATTGGTATCCATACAAAGTAAAATAGTCTGCGGTCTGTGCCTCTGAGATAATTGGAGAGCACAGAGGATTTTTCATGGTCCAAATCACAACGAAGCCTGCAGAAAATTCATGGGGGCGGCTGCGCCTTGTAGATAAACAGATCCTTTTTGAGTTTTGTCGACCAAGCTTTGTTAACTTCAGCCAATATATTTCTTGCTTTTAAAAATATGGTGGTGTAATACATAGGTTATTGTGAAATTGCTTTTATGAGTTCTGTTATCTTGTCGTGACCTTGAGGATACATTTTCGAAAAGTGTGTTCTTTGCAATGGTGTTCAATTAATGGTGTGTAATTATTGAAATTACTCACACATCAAAGTAAACTATAGTTACTTCAGATGCTAATTTTATTTTAAAAAGACATTTCAAACAGAAACAGAAAATGCCGGTACAATTAGCAGGTCAACAGCATCTGTGGAAAGAACAGACATTAGAAGAACTATATTTGGAACAAAAATAGAAAACGCTGGAAACACGCATAAAGGCAGGCAGCATCGGTGGAGACATTCAACCTGGCAGTGCCAACCCTGTGCCAGGGGCCCAAAGAAACTGAAAACAGAAACAAAGCAGCATAAAGATGATTTCTTGAGGTGTGGGTTTATTAATTGTGCCACTGCAAATCAGGATTCAAAGTTCTTGTGTGTGAGATGCAGGGAAACACTGGCAAATGAAAGATTAATTAAAACCCTCAAAACTTCAAAGACATTCGAAGACTAAACACTACACTTCCGGGATCTGCCCAGCTCACCACGCCTCGTGAGATTGATGTCGCAATGTGAATCCCAGCACTTGTGGGCAAGATCACTTTCTGGCAAATCTGCGTATTAAACTGAGGCATCTAACTCACTTGGAGATCTTGGACAAACAGTGCTGGGCTCCACAAATGGGGATCAGATGGAAAGGCACTCGTGGGGGTCTCCCAGGGGGTCAGAGGACCCCAGGCTCTTGGCTTCAGGGCAGGGTGGCACCCTAGCACTGCTAGTGCCATCTGGGCACCCTGGCAGCTGACTGACACTGCCAGACTGACATTGCCAAGGTGCCAAGCTGTCTTTTTTCATGCAGTGGGGATCAGGTTGGGGGGTGCATGAGGACTGAGGACCCCTTTATACCATTTAAAAATTGTGTCCTGATCTCTCCCTGCACGGAGGAATTCCGGCGAGCGGAGCTCTTCAGTGCAGAGAACGGGGCTAAGTGTGGTCTCAGCCATACGTTTTCTGCCGAGACCTCCCCGACTGCCTGGATAGGTGTTAGTTAGCAGGGTGTTTTTCGGCGGTCCGAATGCCAGGAAACACCTGGCTAATCGTGCACACTACGGCACTCTGTCCCCATTCGTGTAGATCGCTCCCTATGTTGGTGAAAGCTGCTGTTTCCAACAGCGGCTTCAACACTGCTTTTCCCACCCATTATCAACCATCGTCGAATCCCGGGAAATTCCACCTGTGGTCCCATGAGTGTATTTTTCTGGTGAAATGGAATAATTGTGCCCCGGGATTCTAGAGTAATTCAATTCCCAATTTAAAGTTTGGGGGCAGCAATGGAGGTGGCAGTTCTGAACTTGAATGCCTTCAAGAGCTGTGCACCACACTGCCAACTGCTTCCAGCACAACCTGCACAATACTCCCACATTAGAAGAGCACTTGTGTGCGATTCCCTTGCAAATGCCGTAAGCAACTAACCAATATTGAGCATTGCGTTAGTGTCCGGTTTGTGGATACTTTTGCTTGGCCTAGTGTTCCAATGCAATGCTGCCCCAATGGTTGGTGAAAGGCTGCTGCACTGGGGGAACTGCAGATGGCCTTGTGCAATGACCGTGAAGCTCTGGAGCTTGTGGGTCAGGCTTCTGACTCCCATCACAGCAGGGGTGAAGGCAGCCTGTGCTGGCTGATGTGGAGCAGGAGAGGCAATGGTAAAGTGGCAATGGTGAGAGCACGGAGTGTGTCACCCTGAAAGAGATCACTCATCGTGGGGCACTGTCATTCCCCTGGGATAACCCTCAGTGATCCCAATAATCTGTTGCGCAACAGATTACTGACTCGTTGCGAGACATTGCATGCCCTGTTGAGCACTGAGATCCATAATGATAGCAGTCTGAACCTCCATACAAGCCACCATGGATCTCATGACTTTCATCTGAGCTTTACCCACAGCACTGACACATTAGAAGACAAAGATAATATCCATGCACTGTTTTTTGACTATTTTGAACTGGTCCGAACTGATTTTTTTCTTCTCGTAAGCTGAAATAGCAGGCAACAGTCACAGCATTGCTGCCGAGAAATGAACCGCCATTTTTACAGTGGTTCCATTATTTGTGTGATGAGCTGTACCATGTTGGAGCAGGACTCCTCCACGATTCTTTATAATAAAAGGAGACTCTGTGACAGGTCTGCCAATTCACCAAACATTTTCCTGTGCAGGCTTATGAGCATTTTCTTGTACACTGCCACATCAAACTCCTCAGCTCAGTCCCCTGCAGCAGAACACACATGATTTCACTCTCTGGAGTGCTGGCACATAAACAATCCTTTTTCTGTGGGCTAGCTGCAGCCCTCTCATGCCCATTGATTTACCATATGTAGTTTCTGACTCTTTACTAGCCTCTAAGTGCCAGTATCGGGGTTGGTTGTTGGGAATGTCATATCAAGTGATTGTGCTTCTTTATCACAGATGTTGGTTGCTCTCCCTCATCTCACAGGTGCCAAATCTTAATATCTGAAAACATAGTGCAATAGTTAATAGAGGCGATGGGGATCTTACCTGCCAGCCAGAGAGCCAGTGAAAGCCTTGTGTCTCCATTTTTAGATAAGACTTGCCAAATTAAGTGCCAGTCAGGTATTTAACTGGACATCAGTTGGCTTTCCCGAGGATCATGGATCTCTGGGTGGAAGTCCCACTCGTGCACACTAGTGGCCAATTGGGCCTGCAGCTCTGTTGAATGTCAGTGCCAACAGGGAGGCAATGTTTGCTGCTGCTACAACACCTGCCAAAAGCTTAAGATCGGGGCTAGATCTCTGGGCAAGGTGAATGATGGCAGGAAAGGGGTTATGGGGGAGTTGGGGGCAAGAGAGCCAGGGGCAGGAGCATGGCTCCCAGCATGCACCCTCTACCCAAGGCGGGGTCCTTTGTTCAACCACAGAATGCCTTTGAACCAGGGATACTCGAGTAGCCCCCCCCCCCCAAGCATATGGGTTGGCTTGTCATACTCCCAACCCGCTGCTGGGTTGAGATTAGCAGAGGCAGGATGAAGTCTACTTAAGGGTCTCAATTGGCAACTGGGCAGGAAGCCTGTTCATGGATCTTTCCACCTCGGTCATCATCAGTCTGGAAGCAAGAAGGCTGTGGGGCCCCTATCTACCACTCTCTTGATTAAATGCCCCCACCACCAAACTTTCCAATTGCTGCCAAAGTGGACAACCTCACAGTTTCCCACATCATACTCCTTTCCCAATATTTTGTCCACTTATTTATCCTATCTGTATCCCTATGCAGACTCTTTGTATCCTCTTCACAACTTGCTTTCCTACCTATCTTCGTATTGTCAGCAAATTTGGCTACAATAGTGTTGGTCCTCTATCCATGTCATTAATATGGATCAGAAATATTTGAGGCCCCTGCAGTGATCATTTTGTCAGACCACTAGTTACCGTTTACCAGACTGAAAATGATCCATTTATTCCCACACCCTATTTCCTGTTAGTTGGCCAGTACTCTATCCATGCTAATATATCACTCCCAATACCACATGCTCTTGTATGTGTAGAAACCTTTTAAGTGGCACCTTATCAAATATCTTTTGGAAATAAAAATACACTACATTAATTGGCTTCCCTTTATCCACCCTGTTAATTACATCCTCAAAGAACTCTAATAAATTTGCCAATGTGATTTCCCATTCACAAAACCAAGTTGATTCCACCTGAGAGTATTATGATTTTTTAAATGTGCTGCTACTACCTCTTTAATAATGGTTTCTAGCATTTACCCAATGACAAATGTTGGGCGAACTGGCCTATAGTTTCCTGCTTTTTGTCCTCCTCCTTACTTGGCCAGAGGAGTTACACTTGCAGTTTCCAATCCTTTCCAAAATCTAAGGAATTTTGGAAGACTACCACCAATGCATCCGTTAACTCTGCAGCCATTCTTATGAGGCTCCAGGATACAGGCCATCAGGTCCATGGGACTTGTCACTCTTTGGTCTCATTCATTTTCAGGGTACATTTTCTCTAGTGACAGTGATTGTTTTAGGTATTTTTTATCTTTTGCCACTTGATTTTCTACTTTTCTTGAGAATACATTTTGTGTCTTCTACCATGAAGGCAGATACAAAATGTTTGCTCAAAGTTTTTGCCATTTTCTCTTTCCCCATTATTAATTCCCAGTCTCAGCCTCTAAGCTCACTTTAGCTACTCTTTTCCTTTTTATATACTCATAGAAGATTTTACTGTTTGCTTTCGATTCTTGGTAGTTTTCTCTTGTACTCAGTTTTCTGACTCTTTATTATTTATTATAGTCACGCTTTGCTGGTTTTTAAAATGGTCCCACCCATCTGCTCTGCCACTAATCTTCACAGCCTTAGTAAGCCTTTTCTTTCCATTTGATATCATCCTTATTAATCCAAGGAAGGGGCATCCTTCCCAGTGTCTTACTTTCTCAATGGAATGTATCTTTATTGAGAGTTATGAAATATCTCCTTAAATGCATGCCACGGCATCTCCACTGTCTTATCTTTTAACCTTTGTTCCCAGCCCTTTTAGCCAACCCTGTCATCATACCCTTGTAATTGTTGTTATTTAAGTTTAAGACACTAATTATGGACCCACATTTCTCACCGTCAAAATGAATGTGAAATTCCATTGTGCTGTGATTAGTCTTTCCTAGGGAATCTTAAACTATGAGGTTATTAATTAATCCTGTGTCATTACTCATTACCAGATTCAAAATAGCCTAGGGCGAAATTCTCCGGTATCGGCGCGATGTCTGCCGACCAGCGCCAAAAACGGCGAAATCAGTCGGGCATCGAGCCGCCCCAAAGGTACAGAATCCTCCGCACCTTGGGGGGCCGAGCCCTAACGTTGAGGGGCTAGGCCCGCGCCGGACTGATTTCTGCCCCGCCAGCTGGCGGAAGTGCCCCGCCAGCTGGCGCGGAAATGACATTGCCGAGCGGCGCATGCATGGGAGCGTTAGCGGCCGCTCACGGCACCCCGCGCATGCACAGTGGAGGTAGTCTCTTCCGCCTCCGCCATGGTGGAGACCATGGCGAAGGCGGAAGGAAAAGAGTGCGCCCATGGCACAGGCCCGCCCGCGGATCGGTGGGCCCCGATCGCGGGCCAGGCCACCGTGGGGGCACCCCCCGGGGCCAGGTCACCCCGTGCCCCCCCCAGGACCCCAGAGCCTGCCCGCGCCGCCTTGTCCCGCCGGTAAGAGAGGTGGTTTAATCCACGCCGGCGGCACAGGCATCCTAGCAGCGGGACTTCGGCCCATTCGGGCCGGAGAATCGCGGGGGGGGGGGCCCACCAACCCGGCGGGGGGTCGGAGAATCTCACCCCTAGTTCTTGGTGAATTCCAGAACATAACAGACCGGGATTCTCTGCTGGCGGGATTCTCCGTTTTGCCGGTGCCTGGGGGTTTCCCGACGGCGTGGGGCTGCCCCACAATGGGAAACCCCATTGACCGGCTGGCGAAAAGGAGAACCCCGCCGGCCGGTCGGGCCAGAAATGTGGCGCGACGCGGCGGAGAATCCCGGCCACAATGTCCCAAATACACTCTATGAAATGAAATGATAAATGATAATCGCTTATTGTCACAAGTAGGCTTCAAATGAAGTTACTGTGAAAAGCCCCTAGTCGCCCACATTCCGGCGCCTGTTCGGGGAGGATGGTACGGGAATTGAACCGTGCTGCTGACCTGCCTTGGTCTGCTTTCAAAGCCAGCGATTTAGCCCTGTGCTGAACTCACCCTTCAGATTAAAGTTGTTAATTTGATTTGTCCAATCAGCGTGAAGATTAAAGCCATCCATAATATATTTCGAGCAAGTCCCAATTATTTCTTAAGGTATACTTTTCCCACTGTGAAGCTACTGTTAGGGGGGGGTGGGGGTGGGGGGCGGGGGGGTGGGGGGGCGCTATACACTACTCCCACCAGTGACTTTTTCCCTTTGCTCTTTGTTATCTCCACCCAAACTGATTCTACATCTTGATCTTGTGAACCGTGATCATTTTTCACGATTGTACTGATCTAATCCTTTGTTAGCAGAGTTACCCCATTTACTTTTTTCTTGTCTTTCCAATATGTGAAATACCCTTAAATATATGGTCCCAGCCTTGGCTACTTTGCGACCATATTTCTTTTAAAGGCTTATATTTTCATATTCATTTATTTCTATTTGTATTGTCAATTCATTAATGAGCCAATTGATATCTTGCCACAAGCAAGTGAGTTTCTTTCACCGACTCTTCCCGTCTCTGACTTAATTGTGGGAATCCTTCCCACGGCCAGGATGCCTGCCCTCTCCTTTGTGCCCAGTTGTCACATTTCCCACCACGACGAGTTGGAATAAATAGCAGGCATTGTGCATGCAGCCAGTCAGTAGCACGGGTCAGGCTTGGCTACACAACTCAAGAATGTAAATGAGGAGGCAGCATGAAATTTAGGTGATACTTATGCCCACTGGACGAATGCAGCAGGTCACAAATCATGCCTGAAAAATGAGATAGTCATATTTCTAGCCCATATTTTCTGTCCTTTTTTATTGCAAATTAGGTAGCACAAAATTTGGTGCTGAAACATTTCTCTGCTGAAGTAGCTGAGGAGTTGAGGGATGTAAAACTGAGATATCACCACACCATCACTGTTGGGAGGGAATAATGCCGCACAATTAACATACAAAGGCAATTTCTTTCATAATGGTGGACCCAGGAGTTTATAATGGAAAAATATTGGTACACCAAGTATGTACAGTCTTTTGGGAATGGTCTGAGGGGTGCTAAGGCTGGCAAAATGGCTCAGGAAGATATATTGGGGGGGAAGTGTTCCTGCTGCCATGCCATTTTGCCACCAGTAGGGAGGTTGGCAGATGTGCAATTAAGCAGGAAACCAATTGGACCGCTTAATTTGTCCAAGGACCACTTGCCACATTTACAGGCATTTGGCCCATGTGACATGGCCTGGCTGCCATTTGGGAAATTGCTCAGTGAAACCTGGCAGCTCCACAGTGGCTCTCTGTCCACGCTATGCCAGGAAACAATGCTGCCGATCCTTAACGAACACTCCAACCATATTGCCGGAAACTACCTGCCTGGTCCCAGTATTCTCAAACCCGCCTTATCTTTCTTCAAGGATCCAGACATTTAGGAGCCCTCTCCTGTCAGCTACAGCCTCAACAATGGCCATCACTAACAAAATTCAGACTGACATTTTTATTACGCAATAGATTTGCCACTGAAGGTTCTTATTCCTTAAATTCTCATAAAGCCAAATTTTCTGCAACCTTCAAGATCATTGATATGACGGCTGTGTCAAACACTTGAGGGAATTTTAATTGGCTGCAATTTTCAGATGACAGGTGAACAGGGCAGATGGGGATGGCAATCCATCTGCCCAACATCATTAGTATGAGACCTGGTGGGGCTCATTTAAATACAATTGGCAGGCTGCCTTGCCAGATTGTTCCAGTGACAGATTTGAAGGCTGGATATCCTGCAGGCCCCTGGCTCACGGTTTGAAGCCTGAATGCACCTCTTATAGGGAGGTTGTATGTAAGTTGTTGAAATGTCTGTGTGAAGTTGGACAGCTGTAAAATGAATCATATTAGAGCAGACAGGTTGTCAGACAATACTGTGGAGGTGCTGCTTAAGTCAAGAAAAACAGATATGGATCCTTGCAGAGACTTTTTGTTTCATAGTTAAACACCAGAATATTTTTTAGGTTAACTGCACTTGGTAAATTAATGGCAGTATTTTGCAGCTTGTTTTTGTTTATCTAATTTTCTTTTGTGTCTCAAGGCAATAGAAGCTGCCCTGTCTATAGCAGCACAGTCGGTGACATTATGGACAGCATCCCATTTGTTAGTAGTTGTTTCGGCAGCCTGCAGTTTATTGTTTTAATGATCCTTACATGACTTCTCTGCTAAGCTACCCAGGTCCTTCAGTCCATATGGCCGCATTCTTATAATAGTTTCCTCTAACTTGGAAGTTTATCAAAGTACAGGTAACGTAATGTGAAAAATGGTCAAATGAAACCGAAACGGAAAATGCTGGAAACACTCAGCAGGTCAGGCAGCATTCACAGAGAGAAGAAAGCAGAGTGAACATTTCAGCTTGTTGCTCTTTCAGCAGAACATACAAAAATGAGCTTGAAGCCTCACAGTCCATTCTACATTTACATTACAATTTTAATTCATTGTTATGTAATACAGCAGTTGTGGCAGGGGGCGGAATTCTCCTCAATCAGCGTGATGTACGCCGACCGGCGCCAAAAACGGCGCGTATCAGTCCGGCATCGCGCCGCCCCAAAGGTGCGGAATCCTCCGCATCTTGAGCGGCCGAGCCCTAACCTTGAGGGGCTAGGCCCGCGCCGGACTGATTTCTGTCCCGCCAGCTGGCGGGAAAGGCCTTTGGTGCCCCGCCAGCTGGCGCGGAAATGACTTTGCCGGGCGGCGCATGCGCGGGAGTGTCAGCGGCCGCTCGCGGCATCCCTGCGCATGCGCAGTGGAGGGGGTCCCTTCCGCCTCCGCCATGGTGGAGACCGTGGCGAAGGCGGAAGGAAAGGAGTGCCCCCACGGCACAGGCACGCCCGCGGATCGGTGGGCCCCGATCGTGGGCCAGGCCACCGTGGGGGCACCCCCAGGGGCCAGATCGCCCCGCCCCCCACCCCAGGACCCCGGAGCCCGCCCGCGCCGCCTTGTCCCGCCGGTAAGAGAGGTGGTTTAATCCACGCCGGCGGGATAGGCATTCCAGCAGCGGGACGTCGGCCCATCCAGGCCGGAGAATCGCCGGGGGGGGCCCACCAACCAACGCGACGCGATTCCCACCCCCGCCAAATATCCGGTGCTGGAGAATTCGGCAACCGGCGGGGGCGGGATTCACGCCAGCCCCCGGCGATTCTCCGACCCGGCAGGGGGGGGTCGGAGAATCCCGCCCATAGTTATTCAAGCGAAAGTAACCATATCTTCACTAAAGCCAGTGAGTAATGTCGTGATGCTCCTTTGGGGTGATTTTACCTAGGCCCATCTGGCAGAAACATTCACCTCATACTATCCTATCATATTTATTTGGGTGCTGAACTGGGCCCCCCAGGTGGCTGGAGTCTGTTAATGTGCAATTGGGGTTCTAGAACATACACAAGACCTTGATACAATGTTGAGGGTGTTATAACCCAAGCGGAGGTCATGGGATAGGAACCATCAGGGGAGAGACAGGGCTCCCACTTAACAGGTGCAGCCCCTCTAGTAAAACAACCCCAACCTGGGTACAGGTTGGGGAAGGAGACCGTCCGGGGAATGGTGGTGGTGGTGGTTAGGGTAAAGTACTAAAAGTTTCGGAAGGTAAGGAGAGAAACATTTTAGTGTGGCTAGGAAGGACAGCAGGTCCCTACAGGCTCCACAAGAATGCTGTGGATTGTGGATGCCCCTCCAACATTGATTTCTCCCCATATCTACCTGCTTGCTGCCTGTACCTGCCCAATATTGGAAAAGCCCTCAGTGAGCAAGAAGCAGCAACAGGATTCCCCAGGGTTGCGGTTTGCCAGACCCAAGGCCGTGACACAGCTTCAAACTACAGGAATAGGCAGGCAGTTCACCCACTCTGCCAAACGATAATCAACCCAAACGTGTTTGTATCAAATTCTTCCCTCTTGTTACTTTAACAGAGCTGTTTACTCGAGTTGTAGAGATATGAGGAATTATCAGAGGGCAGCACGGTAGCATTGTGGATAGCACAAGTGCTTCACAGCTCCAGACTCCCAGGTTCGATTCCGGCTTGGGTCACTGTCTGTGCGGAGTCTGTACATCCTCCCCGTGTGTGCGTGGGTTTCCTCCGGGTGCTCCGGTTTCCTCCCACAGTCCAAAGATGTGCAGGTTAGGTGGATTGGCCATGATAAATTGCCCTTAGTGTCCAAAATTGCCCTTAGTGTTGGGTGGGGTTACTGGGTTATGGGGATAGGGTGGAGGTGTGGGCTTGGGTGGGGTGCTCTTTCCAAGAGCCGGTGCAGACTCGATGGGCCGAATGGCCTCCTTCTGCACTGTAAATTCTATGATAATCCTATGAATTCAATACAAAGTTTTGGGATGACAATTGCTCACGTTAATTTTCAGATGAATTAATTTCTGGATTTATTGGGGAGGATTCTCTGCTCCGCCACACCCGTTTTCTGGTGCGGTACACCCTCGCCGGCAACGGGCTGCCTCCATCCCGGCAGCTGGCCAATGGGGTTTCCCATTGTGGGCACCCCCACGCCATCGGGAAATCCACGGGTATGAGTGCGCTGCCGACGAAACGGTGGATCCCGCCAATGGAGAATACAGCCCTTTATTTTTTTTAAATGGAGATGAGGTAGAGATTAGAAGAGATAATAATAATCTTTATTGTCACAAGTAGGCTTACATTAACAATGCAATGAAGTTACTGTGAAAAGTCGCCACATTCTGGTGGCTATATGGGTACACGGAGGGAGAATTTTAGAATGCCCAAATTACCTAACAGCACATCTATCAGGACTTGTGGGAGGAAACCCACGCAGAGATGGGGAGAACGTGCAGATGCCGCACAGAGAGTGACCCAAGCCGGGAATCAAACCTGGGACCCTGGCGCTGTGAAAAAACAGTTCTAACCACTGTGCTACCATGCCGTCCAAGCATGATTAAGAACTTTACTCTGTTTTGATAGAACAAAATAATTAATTCATATTAGATATTCTTCAAAATGTGTGAAAAGACAACAAATTTAAGACCTTGGCTGATTAGTATATGTGTAAAACCCGGTCCCAAGTACTGCCAGTATGTCTCCATCTGGTTTAACCACAGCAGGTTTAGTGCAGCCTAGTAAATCATTCTGAAGAGACAAATCTAATACTTAAATGATTTTGGGAGGCATTTGAATTTAATGACTGCTACAAAGTTGTTACAACAAGTAAGAACCAGACTGAATATAGAAAGTTCAGAAGAGAAGTGCAAAAGGAAATAAGAGAGTGAAAGAGAGAGCATTATCAGACAATGGCAGCTAAAGGGAATCCAGAAGTCTACCATAGTGATATAAATAATAGATGGTCAGTAAGATGAGGAGTGGGGCATATTAGGGACCAAAAAGGAAAACATACACATGGAGGCAGGGGAATAGCTGAGGTATTAAATGAATACATTGCATCGGTCTTTACCAAGGGGAAAAGATACTCCCAAAGTCACTGCAAAAGTGGAGGTAGCTGAAATTTTACATGAAATAAATAAAATGAAAAACAGGTGCTGGACGTGTTGGCTGTACTGAAAAGTTGATAAAGCACTTGGACCAGAAGGGACCAGCAGGATGCTGTTGGAAGGAAGAAATTGCTGAGGCAGTGGCCATAATTTTTAATCCTTCATAGATACTGCAGTGGTGCCAGAGGTCTGGCGAATTGCAAATATTACAGCCTTGTTTAAAAAAGGTGTAAGGAGTAGGCCAGTAACTCCATGCCAATCAGTTTAACATTGCTGATGGGAATGCTTCTAAAAACAATAGTCCCAAATTAAATTTATAACCATTTGAATACATGGATTAATTAAGGAAAGAACAAAGAAGCATACAGCACAGGAACAGGCCCTTCGGCCCTCCAAGCCTATGCTGATCATGATGCCCTAACTAAAAAACAACCTACTGCCAACATAGATTTCTTTTAATACCTTTAATGGAGCTTTTTGACGAGGTAACAATGAGGTTGATGACAATAATGAGGAGTACATGGATTTCTAAGAAACAGTTGAGAAATTGCCACGTAACAGGCTTGCCAGAAAAGTTAAGCGTGTGGAACAAAAGGGATAGTGGCATCATTGATATCAAATTTACTGAGTGACAGGAAGAGATAAGTGGTGAATGATTATTTTTTTTGAACTGGAGGAAGGTATGCAGGTTTCCCAAGAGAATGGTATTAGGACTATTGCTTTCCTTGATCTATATTGATGATTTGGACTTGGGTGCAACAGGGCACAAATTCAAAATTTGCAGATGGCACAAAACATGAAAGAATCGTGAACTGTGAGGAAGATAATAATGCCTTCACGAGGGTATAGACTGCTGGTGGAATGGGCGGACAGGTAGCAGATGAAGGTTAATGCTGAAAAGTGGGGAGTGAGGAGAAGCAATGGGCACGATTCTCCAGCTCATTACGCTCTCGCTCAAGTGAAACAAGGTCAGTGAATAGCCAAAAGAGAGGCCAAAAACGAGAACCGCGGCAGGTGCCAAACAGTTTGCAATGCAACCGGCCAGCTCCCGTAGGCGAAATCGGAATCTAGTCGTAGCGAAGCGAGAAACCAATTATCACCACTTATACCTAATTTCCAGACAATTAACAGGAGCCAACCCTTAGCCAAAGGTCTCCTGTCATTCCGCGGCCTCCCCAGCAAGTGGTCACGCTGGCGCCGATTAGAACTCCTCTTGAAAAACATGAACCTGGTGGAAGGGCTTCTATGGGGAGCCGAGAAGGTAAGCATCCATCTTTGCTCACAGGCAAAGAGCTCGAGGGCACTGGGCTTGCCACCACAGTGCTTGGTGGGGGGGGTGTGGGACGCTCAGCTAGGGGTGGGGGACCCTCCGCAGGGGTGGGCTGTCATAGGAGGGTGGGGGGTGCTGGGGGGGGGGGGGGCGGGGGAGGGGGCAACTGGCAGGCAACTGTTTGTGGCACGACCCGCAAACCCCTGGATCATTTACCTGTTCCGTTGTTTAAATAAATTTAGAGTACCCAATTCATTTTTTCCACTTAAGGGCCAATTTAGCGTGGCCAATCCACCTACCCTGCTCATCTTTGGGTTGTGGGGGCGAAACCCATGCAAACACAGGGAGAATGTGTAAACTCCACACGGACAGTGACTTAGAGCCTGGATCGAACCTGGGACCTCGGTACCGTGAAGCAGCAGTGCTAACCACTGCGCAACTGTGCTGCCCTCTGTTTACCTGTTCCGAGGCAACTCTTGTCCCTGGCCGTCTGCCCCAACGACCACCCATAACTCCCATTGACAGCTGAGGTCTCTGTCTGTGCTGCTGAAGGCTATTGATAATAGGAAATTGGCAATCGTGGTTAAGTGAGCACTTCACACATCTTAAATGGATTCCCTTGAGTGGGCGGGTAATGTAGCATGTGGGAGTCATTGCCAAGCATCACAATCACACCTTGATGCATGGACACTGTGCCTGAACACTGCAGGAAGCAACACCACACACGCAGCAGCCAACATCCGAACACCCAGGGGATGGGACACAGCTCCGGGGACATGTCCACGGCCGGACTTTGGTTGACTGCCACGGAGAGAGAGAGAGAGAGAGAGAGAGAGAGAGGGGGTGGGGGGGGGGGGGGGGGTGGGGGGGGGGGGGGGGGGCGGAGATGCCTGGAAAGATGGGCAAAGGGTTCGGAAGTCAGCCCGCATCGTGGAAAAAATGACAGAGGCATCATAATGGTTGTGAAAAAAGGTGTTTAATGTATTTTGCAATCCCCCTCTCTCCCGATGGTGTCCAACCCTCCTCCCTCCAACCCCCACCCACCTCTCCCAGTGTCCTCAGTGATCCTTTGCCCTCCTAGCTCTACCACTACATTTAGGCATTTCCTCCACATATCTGAGGTGGAGGCAGTCAGATGCCTACCTCCTCTCATGGCCTTCGATGCCCCTGGCGGGCGTCTTCTCGGGGCTCCGAGGCCGGAGGGCCCCGGCGCATTTGTCGGCGGCACATGCACAGCTGTGCCACTCTGTCCCGTGTGCTGACCCTGAGACACGGCCTCATCAGAGGGGTGGAACTCGGGGGAGCTGTTCGCCACCGTGACCACTCCGCCACCGTGACCACTCCATGGGACGGGTCCGGGTTGGCACCCAGCACCCCCTCCTTCCGGTCGGTGTCCCAAGGGCCCTGGGTTCACCTTGGGATGGAGAAGCCAGGTTGCCCCTGCACCATCTGGCTCTGCCAGCCCTGCCGGCTCCCCAAGGTCTGCACCATCGTGTCGACGCCCTCGATGATGCTCCTCGGTAACTGGGCCACACTCTGCAGCGCTTCAGCAAGCCCACCTGTGACTGGGACAAGTTCCGCAACACCTCGGCCATGCCCATCTGCGAGCGAGATGTGTCCCGCAGAATCTCATCAAGGTCAGCCTGGTACTGGGTGACATCCCAAAGCGAGTTGGACATTCTGCCAAGACCCTCAGCCATGGCCGTCACCGACTGCATGACGCCTTGGATACCTTCACTAATGGTGCCAATGTCGTGCACCAGGCTCTCCACTGCGGTCGCCACCCTAGCAGTGTTGGCCTCGGTGCCACGCATTGCCGGCGACATCCCCTGCGCCCCTAGCCTCTGGGACTTCTCCATGCGGCAATGGATCTGCTGGAGTGACGCTGACATCTCCCTCTGAATGTCCCGGCTGCTCCCTATCGTCTCCATCAGCTCCGAGTACCTCTGTACCACAGGCTCAGAATCAGACTGGGATCCAGCAGACCTCTGGCTGCTGCCTTGCCTGGGGTTCCAACCTCCATCTGATGTGCATCATCAGCAGTGTGGTTCTCACCAGATTGTGCTCCTGACCACTAACGTGTCCACCGAGGTGTGTGTATTTGCTGCGCTGGTTGAGAGTCGGGATGACAGCTGTGCCATGACGATAACAGTTGCATCCTCGGAGCTCTCCTCCAAGGTGTTCTCCTCAGAGTCAGGAGAGGGTTCCTCCTGGGATGGACCGGCGCCGTCAGCTGGAGGAGCTGCGGGAAAATGGACATGTGGTCAATGGGAGGGATGGGTCAGTCAATAAGGCAATAACAACTCGAATTTGGCAGGTCACCTGTGTGGAGCCCAGTGGTTCATCACCTCTGTGGCATATGCCAGCCGCCACATGGGTGGCCAATCTGTCCTCAGTCACACCAGCCACCTCCAGGGCCGAAGAAGGCGAGGATTCTTATGTCCGGCACGCCTCTGCCAGTCTGGGCCCTCTCCTGTTGATTGTGGGAGAGCTTTTCCTGAGAAAACACAGAGAGTGCATCATTAGCCACATACGTGCTTCACAATGGTGGGAAGTGGGGTGTGAAGGCAGGGTTGGGGGTTGAAGGGGGAGGGGGTGGAGGGGTAATTGGGGGTCGCATTGGTAGTTGGGGGGTGGATGCTGTTATGGGCGAGGCGTTTTCAGAACCCCAAAATGTATCATGGAGTTCAACCAACCTCTCCCTTTAATGGATTTGTTGCTTTTTCTAGCACACGGCTTGTTCCTTAGGTGTGGTATTTCAGTTATGGACACGTGGGTTTTTAAACACAAAACACTGTTTATTCCATGAACTCAACTTAACATCTTAAATAAACATTGGATCTCTTAACACCCCTTACTTCAAAGATAACTCAGAAAATATTGCAACAGTAAATACTTCCTTAAAATGTTCCTTCAAACTTCCAAGAGACTTAACACCTTTAAACAGTATCACATCAGGTTAAAGGATATATATATTTTCTGTAGAATGGCAGAGACATATTAGCTTGGTTGCCTTCAGCTCCAGCAAAACAGCCAGGCACTTTTCAGCTGCTCTCAGCAAAACCAGCCAGGCACTTTTCAAACTGAAATTTAAAAACTGCAAAACCAACCTGCAAAACTTGCAGCTCTCTGGAAACATATAGACACACCCACACTACTTTTAAACTAAAACTAAAAACCTGCAAAATACAGACTGCAAAATGGCTGAAATGAGCTGAGCTCCATCCACTCTATGACATCACTGTTTTCTTAAAGGTACATTGCTTAAACATCCAGTTCTTAAAGGTACTCTCACATGACAATGCTCCCTTGGAGGGTTGCGGGGTGGGACATTGGTGTCTACTCACTCGTGCTGCTCGGTGTAGGTCGTTGCCCTTCTTACGGCACTGGAGGCCAGCCCTCCTGGTCACACTACCCAAGCTGACAGCTGCTGCCACCTCATCCCATGCAGCACTGGCTACCTTGTGGCTGACTCTCCGGGACCCTCGGGGGAACAGGAGATCCCTCCTGGCCTCCAGGGAGTCTAGCAGCCTCCCCAGGTCAGCATCCCCGAATCTTGGGGCCAGTCTCCTCAGCGTCATTATTGTGAGCTGGCTGGGGCTGGCTGAGCAAGTGCTGCTCGACCTTACTAGCGGGGGTCTGGCGAGCGCGGTCCTGGCGAATCAGCTGGTGAGTTTTCATTTGCGGCAAGAAGCCAGTGAGGTCTTGTTAAGTGGACCAATTAATGTTGAATAGCGGTGCGGACCTCGCTGGGCCGAGTGCTGGGAAGCTCGCGGCAATTCCCACTCGCTACCACACTTGGAAATCTTTCTTGAAAATTGCCCCCTACATGAAGTAAAGGGTACATTTCTAAACAGGGTGCAGGAACATGGATGAGGGACTTCAGTTCAATGAACAGATAAGAGTATCTGAGGTTGTTCTTAGAGCAGACAAAGTTGAAAGGTGATTTGATAAAGGTGAGAGGACTAGACAGATTCGATCGGGAGAAAACAATGCCATTGATCGAAGGATTGAGGGCGAGAAGACTGGCCAAAAAAACAACAGGGATGTGAGGAAGAATGTTTTTTACACAGCGAGTGGTTAGGTTGTGGATTGCGCTACCTGAGAGAGTGGTGGAGACTGACTTAATTGTGGTGTTCAAAAGTGAATTGGATAAGCCCCTGAGGAAAAACGAAATGCAGGGCTAGGGGAAAGGGCAGTGGAGTAGGATTGGCTAAATTGCTCTCGAGACCCAGCATGAACCAGACAAGCCAAACGACCTCATTCCATGTTGTAACCATTCTATGATTAATGGTTGCTGGCTGGGTTTCCCATTGGTAAGCCCAGTAGCAGAAGGGAGGCAGGTTGAGGCACGATCAATTGAACAAAGACTAGAGTTGGATACAACTGAGGCTTTTTTGCCCTAAGATGTGTGGCCTCCCACAGCAGCTGGTGAAATGGCTGCTAATGGAGGACACGCATATTTATACTCCGCCTACTGGGCAGAGCCAGCAGGCAGGGACTACCAGCGAACCTGTAGTACAGGTCCTACCATACATCACCTAATACAGGTGCAATGGTGGTTTACCACATTCACCCCCCTGTTAAAGCCGGCTGGGGTGGTGGAGAATTATATACAGCAATGAATTTATATTTACAGTATTTGATCAGGAAAAAAAATGTCTTTTGAAGTCCGGTGCCAGTTAGAGATTTAACCGGTCTGGTGCCTTGATGTTCCACTGGGAGCGATGTAGCGCTGGCGGCGATGGCGATGCTGGTCTGATGTTCGGTGACTCTGGGAGCGTGCCAAAATCCTCTTCATCCTCGGGCGTGGGCAGGGGAAGGACGGATGGTCCTGGTGGGGTTAATGCTGGGAGCGCCGGGGGAGGAGAGGGTGGCGCCGGGCCGGAGAGGTGTGTGTGTGCGGAACCTGCTGGTGCCAGGTCCCTGAGGGAGACAGTATCCTAGCGACCGTCGGGGTACGCCACGTAGGCATACTGGGGGTCGGCATGGAGCAATTGCACCATTTCACCAACGGGTCCACCTTGTGGAGGCGGACGTGCCTACGGAGCAGGACTGGTCCTGGGGCTGCGAGCCAAGTCGGGAGCGACACCCCGGATATGGACTTCCTGGAGAAGGCTAAAATATGTTCATGGGGTGTGTTGTTAGTGGCGGTGCACAGCAGTGAGCGAATGGAGTGGAGTGCATCAGGGAGGGCCTCCTGCCAGCAAGAGGCTGGGAGGTTCCTGGACCGTAGGGCCAGTTGGACAGCCCTCCATACCGTCCAGTTCTCCCTCTCTACCTGCCCATTTCCCCAGGGGTTATAGCTGGACGTCCTGCTGGAGGCAATACCCCTGCTGAGCAGGAACTGATGCAGCTCATCGCTCATGAACGAGGATCCCCTGTCACTGTGGATATAAGCAGGGAAACCGAACAGAGTGAAGATAGTGTTTAGGGCTTTGATGACAGTGGCAGACGTCATGTCGGGGCATGGGATGGCAAAGGGGAACCTGGAGTATTCGTCGATCACACTGAGAATATACATGTTACGGTCGGTGGAGGGGAGGGGCCCTTTGAATTCCACGCTGAGGCGTTCAAAAGGGCGGCACCAGGCGTGCACGGTCCGGCCGGTAGAAGTGCGGCTTGCACTCTGCACAGACCTGGCAGTCCCTGGTGATTGTCCGTACTTTCTCGGCAGAGTAGGGCAGATTGTGGGCCTTTATGAAATGGTACAACCGTGTGACTCCCGGGTGACAAAGGCTGTCGTGCAGGGTCCGGAGTCGGTCTACTTGGCACATGTACCTCGGGATAGGGGTCTGGGGGCTCGTTGAGTATGCCGGGCTGATACAAAATCTCATAATTATTGGTGGAGAGCTCGATTTTATCGTTTTTGATCTTGCCCCGCTGTGTGTTGTTGAACATGAAGGCTACCGACCGTTGGCTGGTGAGGAGAGTGAATCTCCTGCTGGCCAGGTAATGCCTCCAATGCCGCACAGCTTCAACAATAGCTTGGGCCTCTTTTTCGACGGATGAGTGCCGAATTTCTGAGGCATGAAGGATGTGGGAAAATAATTCCACGGGTCTGCCTGCCTGATTGAGGGTGGCGACTGCGGCGACGTCCGATGCGTCGTTCTCTACTTGAAAGGGGAGTGTCTAGTCTACTGCGTGCATCCCGGCCTTGGCGATATCGGCTCTGATACGGGCGAAGGCCTGCTGTGCCTCGGCCGTCAGGAGAAAATAGGTGACTGAATGAGTGGGCGGGCCTTGTCCGCATAGTTTGGGACCCATTGGGCAGAGTACGAGAAGAACCCCAGGCAGCATTTGAGGGCCCTGGGGCAGTGGGGGAGGGGAAGCTCCATGAGCGGGCGCATGCGGTCGGGATCGGGCCCCAGAACTCCGTTCTGGACCACATAGCCAAGTATGGCTAAGCGGGTCGTGCTAAACACGCACTTTTACTTGTTGTAGGTGAGGTTGAGGAGAATGGCGGTGTGGAGAAATTTCGCAAGGTTGGCATCGTGGTCCTGCTGGTCATGGCCGCAGATGGTGACATTGTCTAGGTATGGGAAGGTGGCCCACAAACCGTACCGGTCGACCATTCGGACCATCTCCCTTTGGAAGACCGAGGCCCCGTTAGTGACGCCGAAGAGAACCCTGAGGAAGTGATAGAGACGACCGTCCGCCTCGAAGGCGGTGTATGGACGGTCTGATTTACGGATGGGGAGCTGGTGGTAGGTGGATTTCAGGTCTACCGAAGAGAAGACCCGGTACTGTGCAATCTGATTGACCATATCAGATATGCGTGGGGGGGGGGTACGCGTCGAGCTGCGTGTACCGATTGATAGTCTGGCTGTAGTCCACGACCATTCTGTGTTTCTCCCCAGTTTTAACGACTACCACTTGGGCTCTCCAGGGGCTGTTGCTGTCCTCGTTAATGCCCTCCGAAGCATCCGCTGGACCTCGGACCTGATGAAGTTCCTGTCCTGGGTGCTGTACCTCCTGGTGGTGACGGGTCTGCAATCCGGGGTTAGATTGGCGAAGAGGGAAGGCGGATCGACCTTTAGGGTCGCGAGGCCGCACACAGTGAGGGGTGGTAGGGGCCCGCCGAATTTGAGGGTTAGGCTCTGGAGGTTACACTGGAAGTCCAGGCCGTGTAGTAGGGCAGCGCAGAGGTTAGGGAGGACGTAGAGGTGGAAGCCGCTGAATTCTACGCCCTGGACCATGAGTGTGACTGTGCAGAACCCCCGGATTGTGAAGGAATGGGATCCGGAGGCCATGGAAATTCTTTGGTTGGCGGTGTGTACCGCGAGGGAGCAGCGCCTTACCGTATCCGGGTGTATGAAGCTTTCAATGCTCCCGGAGTCCAGCAGGCAAGAGGTCACGTGGCCGTTGATTTTCACACTGGTCGATGCGGTGGCCAGGTTGTGCGGACGAGACTGGTCGATCGTCACTGAGGCGAGTCGTGGTCGGTCGTCGCTGACGTCGGATGATGGGCAGCCTGGGGGGCCCAGGTCCTAGAATGCTGTCGGTGTCCATGACCTGAGGGGGAGACAAGATGGCGGGGCCTGAAGATCCTGTGGGGGACAAAATGGCGGCGCCTTTGGGCCGCATGTTGCGGGGGTTGGACAAGATGGCGGCGCCCATGGGCTGCACGTGGACTGAGGGGGAGAAGATGGCGGTGCCCACTGGCCGCGCATGGCTCCGGGAGGTGAAGATGGCGGTGCCCACTGGCAGTGTGTGGCCCCGGAAGGTGAAGATGGCGGCGCCCACTGGCAGTGTGTGGCCCCGGAAGGTGAAGATGGCGGCGCCCACTGGCTGCGCGTGGCTCCGGGAGGTGAAGATGGCGGCACCCACTGGCTGCGCGTGGCCCATGGAGGTGAAGATGGCGGCGCCCACTGGCCACGCGTGGTCCGGGGAGATGAAGATGGCGGCGGCCATTGTGTGTAGGCTAGGGGGATGGGGGCAATAGCAGCGACTGCGCGGGCCTGGCACACCGCAGTGAAGTGCCCCTTTTTGCCGCAAGCCTTGCAAAGGGCAGCGCGGGCCGGGCAGCGTTGGCGAGGGTGCTTCTGCTGGCCGCAGAAGTAACATTGGGGACCCCTGGGGTGCGCGGGCTGGCGTGTGGCGCAGGCGTACTGGCTGGGTAAGGCCCCCACTGGGGCGGCCGTCTGTGGGGTCTACGAGGGGTAGGAGGGGTTGGCCGCGTGGCTGGTGGGGTAGGCCTGAATGTTACGTGAGGCAACCGTCATGGAGAGCGCTAGCTTCTTTGTTTCAGCTAGGTCAAGCATGGCCCCTTCTAACAGTCTTTGGCGTATGAGGTCCGACCCAATCCCCATTACGAACGCGTCCCGCATAAGAAGGTTGGAATGTTCGGTGGCCGTAACAGGCTGACAGTCACGGTCCCGGACGAGTGGGATTAGGGCCCGCCAGAAGTCTTCTATGGACTTACCAGGGTGTTGAGAGTGAGTGGCGAGTACGTGGCTGGCGAAGAGCGTGTTCGTTTTCTGTGCATAGTTTTCTTTGAGAAGCGCCCTGGCGTCGGCGTAGTTCGGGGCGTCCTGGATCAGCGGAAACACGTTGGAGCTCAACCTTGAGTACAGGATCTGTATCTTCTGAGCCTCCGGAACAGGGGTGGTTGCTGAGTTGATGTACGCCTCAAAGCAAGCTAGCCAGTGATTAAAGTCCTTTTTGTCGGCGCTTGATTGCGGATCCAGCTGCAGGCGATCTAGTTTGACTCGGAGGTCCATCTTTTAGAAAATCTTAGAGCAATAAATTGAGGCACGATCAATTGAACAAAGACTAGAGTTGGATACAACTGAGACTTTATTGCTCTAAGATGTGTGGCCTCCCACAGCAGCTGGCGAAATGGCTGCTGAATGGAGGACATGCATATTTATACTCCGCCTGCTGGGCGGAGCCAGCAGGCAGGGTCTACCGGCGAACCTGTAGTACAGGTCCTACCTTATATCACCTAATAGAGGTGCAAAGGTGGTTTACCACACAGGTGTTGCCCAATCCAGCAGATAGGTGATTTGAAGAGTACTCTGCAAATCAGGAGAAGCAGGAGTGCATTCCCTCAATCCTCAATCAAATCTATAGGCCCCAAATCTTCCATGGTCTTCCAGCCTCCCGTAAATATCAGACAACCCCCTGTAACTTTGACCTTCATGAAATCTCTCTTGTGAAACACGATGGGAGAGACGTCAGGGACGGACTGTAGGGGAGAAATGAACAACTGTTTTTTGTGGTGTACACAAATAACGAAACTACAACTCCTCTCCCCGAAGGCCCCCCTTCCTTGACCTGCACCCAGGTCAGAGTTTTTATGCTGAGTGGCTCCTCCTTGTTAAGGGGACACCCCGCACCTAATTCCCGGGGCAGTTCATACTCAGCTCTGTAAGGGGGGAATCGTATACAGCACAATCCTTCGACCCCAAAGGGGTTGTAACATCTCCCTTTCACTTAGCTTGCATGATCCAAGCCGCCACCAGGCCATAAACCTTTCTTCAAAGCCTTGTACTGTTGGCTTTCCTGTTGGAAGCCAACCCCTAACTTTGGTCAGCTGCCAATTTTGAAGTGGAATTTTTTAATTGTCCTGCCATTACATTTAGCAGGACTCTTGCATTGCTGCCATTTCTGGGTTTCCTGGTTGTAAGCCTGAGTCATCCTCTCCCTTCCCACCTTCCCTTAAACATTAGGATTTATGACAAACCTTTAAGGTCTCGAGTGTTTCATCGTGACCATTGGACCTCCCATGTGGCAACAAACAGACCTTTTCAGAAATGCAAACCGTTTTCTTCCAGATTATCATAGAATTTACAGTGAAGAAGGAGGCCATTCGGCCCATCGAGTTTGCACCAGCTCTTGGAAAGGGCACCCTACTTAAACCCACGCCTCCACTCTATCCCCGTAACCCCACCTAACCTTTTGGACACTAAGGGGCAATTTAGCATGGCCAATCCACCTACCCTGCACATCTTGGGACTGTGGGAAGAAACTGGAGCACCCGGAGAAAACCCACGCAGACACGGGGAGAATATGCAGGCTCCACACAGACAGTCACCTGAGGCCGGAATTCAACGCAGGACCCTGCAGCTGTGATGCAGCAGTGTTAACCACTGTGCCACCATGCCGTCAGAGACAGGCAGGGATACACCCCATGGAGTTTCTAGGCCTATGTTAATAGGAAGACGTCTCTGATATTAATTAATGATTTTAGTGATATACATTCAGGTGTAACTGGTAAGACTTCCTCTTATTATCCTGCTCTCGTTGCACTGAAAAGTTAATTGTGAGCTTTCGTGAACAGCTCTGGGCGATGTAGTGAAGGTATGCCCACCATGTTGTTAGGTAGCGAATTCCAGAATCCTGAATCAATGAAGGTGAGGGAACAGTAATTTCTGTTCAAATCAGGCTGGTAAATGAAAGGGAGCTTGGAAGTGATAATTTTCATGTAGTTGCTACCACCCTTGTCCTAGATTGTGAAGGTCATCGGTTTAGAAGGGAAAATAAACAATTATCCTTCCAATGGACTGCTTTTAAACATCTTATAGAGGGTCATTATCAGTGAATGACCCTTTATCTACTGTTATTGGTTTCTCCTCTAATAAGGTTCAGCAGACATTCTATTTGCAGCTTTAAAAAAATCAATTGACCTGCATCTGCTGTTCTTATTCCTCTGATGGCAAATTCTTTTTGTCTTTGCTCTTTCTTGTTTACTCACCTGGTGAGACAGATTGGAGAGCTATTCCCACTGTCTGATAGAAAGAAGTCTAAAACAATCAATACGCTGCACCAGTGCATGCATTGCCTGATGAATTAATGTAAGAAGTCTTACAACACCAGGTTGAAGTCCAACAGGTTTGTTTCAAACACTAGCTTTCGGAGCACTGCTCCTTCCTCAGGTGAATGAAGAGGTATGTTCCAGAAACATATATACAGACAAATTCAAAGATACAAGACAATGCTTAGAATGCGAGCATTTGCAGGTAATTAAGTCTTTACAGATCCAGAGAGAGGGGTAACCCCACGTTAAAGAGGTGTGAATTGTCTCAAGCCAGGACAGTTGGTAGGATCTGCTCAGACGAGGAGGAGCGTAACAGACATCTACAGACGCTGAAAGATGCCCTCATACGAACGGGATATGGCGCTCGACTCATCGATCAACAGTTCCAACGTGTCACAGCAAAAAAACCGCACCGACCTCCTCAGAAGACAAACACGGGACACAACCGACAGAGTACGCTTCGTCGTCCAGTACTTTCCCGGAGCGGAGAAACTACAACATCTTCTTCGCAGCCTTCAACACGTAATCGATGAACACCCTGCCAAGGTCATCCCCATACCCCCACTACTTGCCTTCAAACAACCGCGCAACCTCAAACAAACCATTGTTTGCAGCAAACTACCCAGCCTTCAGAACAGCGACCACGACACCACACAACCTTGCCATGGCAATCTCTGCAAGACGTGCCAGATCATCGGCATGGATACCACCATTACACATGAGAACACCACCCACCAGGTACGTGGTACATACTCGTGCGACTCGGCCAACGTTGTCTACCTCATACGCTGCAGGAAAGGATGTCCCGAAGCGTGGTACATTGGCGAGACCATGCAGACGCTGCGACAACGAATGAACGGATATAGCGCGACAATTACCAGGCAGGAATGTTCCCTTCCAGTCAGGGAACACTTCAGCAGTCAAGGGCATTCAGCCTCTGATATCCGGATAAGCGTTTCCAAGGCGGCCTTCAGGACGCGCGACAACGCAGAATCGCCAAGCAGAAACTTATAGTCAAGTTCCGTACACATGAGTGTGGCCTCAACCGGGACCTGGGATTCATGTTGCATTACATTCATCCCCCACCATCTGGCCTGGGCTTGCAAAATCCTTCCAACTGTCCTGGCTTGAGACAATTCAAACCTCTTTAACCTGTGGAAAACTAAGCACTTCCTTGACTGAAGTTGTAGTACATGGCAAGATTTATATGGGCTCTCTGTCATCACATGGTAGCATTAGCCATGAACATACATTGTTATTCTTTCTCTATTTTTGATGTTGGAAGAAATCTTGTTGGTTATTCCACAACCACTGTTGAGAAAGAAAATAAACTGATAGAAATCACAATTAGGAACTGAGAAATGTTGTTATGTTCAAAGTGATAAACTCTAAGGTCTGTGGCTATTTGCTTCTGATTACTCTTTTGGTTTCCAACATGGATTTCTTGCATGTTACATGTATCATATCTGATCCCGAGATGAGCTCCTGATCACTAAAACCACCTTTATAACATCGTCCAACCCACCCTCTGCCTCAGCTCATTCTCTGCTGAAATTCTCACCGTGCTTTTGCCAACTTTTTACACTTGACTCTCCCAGTGCACTCGTGGCCAACCTCCATGCTCTTATCATCATAAACTTGAGGTCATGCAGAAATCTGCTGCCCATGTCGTATTCCCCACGAACCTCATTCGGCCATCACCCTGGTGCTTGCTGGCCTGCACTGGCTCCTGGTTAAGTTAGGCCTCAATTTTAAAATTCTCACTTAATAATAATCACTTATTGTCACGAGTAGGCTTCAATGAAGTTACTGTGAAAAGACCCTAGTTGCCACATTCCGGCGCCTGTTCGGGGAGGCCGGTATGGGAAACTTTTGTTTCCAAATCATTCCATGGCCTCATTTCCTCCTCCCCCATCTCTGTAACCTCCTCTAGTCCTCAATCCTGAGTTACCTGCACTGCTCCAATTCTGGCTTCCTAAGCTTTTCCGATTTCAAGTGCACCACCATTGAAGGCTTAGACCCTAAACTCTGCTATTCCCTCTCTAAATATTTTCATCTCTCCATGTCTCCTCCTTCTTTACAATACTTGTGAAAACATACCTCTTACTAAGCATCTGCCCTAATATCTCTGTATGTGGCTTGGTGTTCATATTTTGATTAATATCGCTCCTGTAAAGCTCCTTGGAATGTTACAGGTGCTATATGAATGTTTTAATATGTGGGTGAAATTTTACTTGAAAAGATAGTTTGACAAAAGCTCACAGCAAGTTTTTCCATGAGGAGAAGTAACCTGTTATGCTGCAATCTGTACTACATTGTCAAGTGTTGGTTAATATTGCATCATTATGTACTTCATGTGTGGTCATATACATCACTGTAAGTACACAAAGGGTTAATGTATATACAGTACACCTAGCTAGACACTAGGGGGAACACTAGATACATGACACACAGACAGTCAACCAATAGGTCAGTAAGATAGGACACGACCAATGGGCAGTCACGATACACACAGAGTGACACTACCAAAGGAGGGCATTACACCAACCCATATAAAAGGACACATCACACATGCTCAGTCTCTTTCCAGTGGAGACACTTAGTGAGTACAGACACAGGGTTGATTGAACATCACTTCCACCACGTGGATTGTAGCAGACTGGTTCGTCAGTTTGAGTAACTATAGCAGGACTAACAGTAGCGGCGAATCCAAGTCGGAGAATTGTTAATAGTTTAATAAACGTGTTAAAGCTATCTCCAAGTCTAAACCTTCCTTTGTCAGAGTGCACATCAAGGAAGCAGCTTATGCTACGTCAAGAGCATAACAAAACATCATGCTTTCAAATCAGTGCACTTATTGAGTTACAAAATCTTTGAAAAAATTATTTCAGTGACTTTACTGGGTGTGTCAGCCATTTGTGAATGCTTTACAATTGTATCATGCAGTTTTAGAATTATGGAACATATTATGATATGTTTCCATTAACTACTAATAGCTAACAACTCACCAAGAATCTTTTGATAATACCTTCCAAACAAGTATCCCCTACCACCTTGAAGGTCAAGGACAGCAGATGCATGGGAACACCATCCCCTGCAAGTTCTCATTCAAAGGGCTAGGCACCAAACTTGCAGGTAAGATAATTTTGAGTAACCCCCACAATTGTAAAGTCTCTGGAAATACTGTGAAGTGCTTTTGGAGGGGTTGTGGTGAGTTCCTGGATTTGGCAGGGGTTACATAGTTCATCTAAGATAGGAGCAAGAGGATGCTTTTTGGCCCTCGAGCCTGCTCCGCCATTCATAGATTTCATAGAATTTACAGTGCAGAAGGAGGCCATTCGGCCCATCGAGTCTGCACCAGCTCTTGGAAAGAGCACCCTACCAAGGTCCACACCTCCACCCTATCCCCATAACCCAGTAACCCCACCTAACACTAAGAATAATTTTGGACACTAGAGGCAATTTATCATGGCCAATCCACCTAGCCTGCACATCTTGGGACTGTGGGAGGAAACCGGAGCACCCGGAGGAAACCCACGCACACACGGGGAGAATGTGCAGACTCCGCACAGACAGTAACCCAAGCCGGAATCGAACCTGGGACCCTGGAGCTGTGAAGCAATTGTGCTATCCACAATGCTACCGTGCTGCCCTATTCATCACGATCATGGCTGATTATCCAACTCAATAGCCTAATCCTGCTTTCTCCCCATAGCCTTTGATCCCATTCTCCCCAATTGGTATATCTAGCCGCCTCTTGAATATATTCAATGTTTTAGCATTGACTACTTCCTGTGGTAATGAATTTCACAGGCTCACCACTCTTTGGGTGAAGAAATGTCTCCTTATCTCTGTCCAAAATGGTTTACCCTGAATCCTCAGACTGTGACCCCTGGTTCTGGACATACCCATCATTGGTAACATCTACCCTGCATCTACCCTGTCTAGTCCCATTAAAATTTCATAAATCTCTATGAGATCCCCCCTCATTCTTCTGAACTCCAGCTAGAACAATCCCAACCTAGCCAATCTCTCCTCATATGACAGTCCTGCCATCCCTGGAATCAGTCTGGTAAACCTTCCGCTGCACTCCCTCGAGAGCAAGAATATCCTTCCTCAGAGAAGGAGAGCAAAACTACACACAATACTCCAGGTGCGGCCTCACCAAGGCCCTGTATAATTGTAGCAACACATCCCTGCTTCTATACTCGAAACCTCTCGCAATGAAGGCCAATATACCATTAGCCTTCGTTACTGCCTGCTGCACCTGCATGCTTACCTTCAGCGACTGGTGCACAAGGACACCTAGGTCGCGCTGCGCACTCCCTTCTCCCAATTTACAACCATTCAAGTAGTAATCTGTCTTCCTGTTTTTGCTTTCAAAGTGAATAACCTTACACCAAATTGTACTGCATCTGCCATTGATTTGCCCACTCACCCAACCGATCCAGATCATGCTGTAGGATCCCTGCATCTTCGTCATAGTTCACCCTCCCACCCAACTTGGTATCGTCTGCACACTTTGAGATGTTACATTTTGTTCCCTCATCCAAATCATTAATATATATTGTGAATAGCTGGGGTCCCAGCGCCGATCTCTGTGGTTCCCCACTAGTTACTGCCTGCCAATTTGAAAAGGACCCATTAATCCCTACTCTTTGTTTCCTCTCTGCCAACCAGTTTTCTATCCACCTCAATACATTTCCCCCAATCCCATGCGCTTTAATTTTGCACAATAATCTCTTATGCGGGACTTTGTGAAACACCTTCTGAAAGTCCAAATATACCACATCGACTGGTTCCCCCTTGTCAACTGTACTGGTCAGATCTTCAAAGAATTCCAACAGGTGTGGCAAGCATGATTTTCCCTTCATAAATCCATGCTGACTCTGACTGATCCTGCCACTGCTTTCTAAATGTTCCGCTATAAAGTCCTTGATAATCTATAGGTATGTCAGGAATAAGCGAATGACTAGGGAAAGAGTAGGACCAGTCAAGGACAGGGATGGGAAATTGTGTGTGGAGTCTGAACAGATAGGCGAGATACTAAATGAATATTTTTCGTCAGTATTCACTCAGGAAAAAGATAATGTTGTGGAGGAGAATGCTGAGACCCAGGCTAATAGAATAGATGGCATTGAGGTACGTAGGGAAGAGGTGTTGGCAATTCTGGACAGGCTGAAAATAGATAAGTCCCCGGGTCCTAATGGGATTTATCCTAGGATTCTCTGGGAGGCCAGGGAAGAGACTGCTGGACCTTTGGCTTTGATTTTTATGTCATCATTGGCTACAGGAATAGTGCCAGAGGACTGGAGGATAGCAAATGTGGTCCCTTTGTTCAAAAAGGGGAGCAGAGACAACCCCGGCAACTATAGACCGGTGAGCCTCACGTCTGTAGTGGGTAAAGTCTTGGAGGGGATTATAAGAGACAAGATTTATAATCATCTAGATAGGAATAATATGATCAGGGATAGTCAGCATGGCTTTGTGAAGGGTAGGTCATGCCTCACAAACCTTATTGAGTTCTTTGAGAAGGTGACTGAACAGGTAGACGAGGGTAGAGCAGTTGATGTGGTGTACATGGATTTCAGCAAAGCGTTTGATAAGGTTCCCCACGGTAGGCTTTTGTAGAAAATACGGAGGCTGGGGATTGAGGATGATTTAGAGATGTGGATCAGAATTGGCTAGCTGAAAGAAGACAGAGGGTGGTGGTTGATGGGAAATGTTCAGAATGGAGTTCAGTTACAAGTGGAGTACCACAAGGATCTGTTCTGGGGCCGTTGCTGTTTGTCATTTTTATCAATGACCTAGAGGAAGGCGCAGAAGGGTGGATGAGTAAATTTGCAGACGATACTAAAGTCGGCGGTGTTGTCGATAGTGTGGAAGGATGTAGCAGGTTACAGAGGGATATAGATAAGCTGCAGAGCTGGGCTGAGAGGTGGCAAATGGAGTTTAATGTAGAGAAGTGTGAGGTGATTCACTTTGGAAGGAATAACAGAAATGCAGAATATTTGGCTAATGGTAAAGTTCTTGGAAGTGTGGATGAGCAGAGGGATCTAGGTGTCCATGTACATAGATCCCTGAAAGTTGCCACCCAGGTTGATAGGGTTGTGAAGAAGGCCTATGGAGTGTTGGCCTTTATTGGTAGAGGGATTGAGTTCCGGAGTCAGGAGGTCATGTTGCAGCTGTACAGAACTCTGGTACGGCCGCATTTGGAGTGTTGCGTACAGTTCTGGTCACCGCATTATAGGAAGGACGTGGAGGCTTTGGAGCGGGTGCAGAGGAGATTTACCAGGATGTTGCCTGGTATGGAGGGAAAATCTTATGAGGAAAGGCTGATGGACTTGAGGTTGTTTTCGTTGGAGAGAAGAAGGTTAAGAGGAGACTTAATAGAGGCATACAAAATGATCAGGGGGTTAGATAGGGTGGACAGTGAGAGCCTTCTCCCGCGGATGGAAATGGCTGGCACGAGGGGACATAGCCTTAAACTGAGGGGTAATAGATATAGGACAGAGGTCAGAGGTAGGTTCTTTACGCAAAGAGTAGTGAGGCCGTGGAATGCCCTACGTGCTACAGTAGTGAACTCGCCAACATTGAGGGCATTTAAAAGTTTATTGGATAAACATATGGATGATAATGGCATAGTGTAGGTTAGATGGCTTTTGTTTCGGTGCAACATCGTGGACCGAAGGGCCTGTACAGCGCTGTATCGTTCTATGTTCTATGTTCTATAATAGATTCAAGCATTTTCCCCACTACTGATGTTAGGCTTACTGGTCTATAATTCCCTGCTTTCTCTCCACCCCCCTTTTTGAATATTGTAGTGACGTGAGCTATCCTCCAATCTGCAGGGACTGTTCCAGAGTCTATAGAATCCCGGAAGATGACCACCAACGCATCCACTATTTCCAGAGCCACCTCCTGAAGCACTCTGGGATGCTGATTCTCAGGCCCTGGGGATTTATCTGCCTTCAATCCCATCAATTTTCGCTGCACCATTTCTCTACTAATGTTGATCTCCCTAAGTTCTTCCCTCTCACTAAACCTTTCATTCTCCAACATTTCTGGGTTGTTGCTGCATCCTCACAGGCAGTGGACGATTTAGTCGTGTGTTTACACAAAGACTGCGACTGGTGTGGGGGATCCCGTTGCAGGATGTCTCAGCCTGCAGCATGATTGTAAGATAAAGCAAACTTGCAGCCAGGAAGGCTCGGAGTGTTGTCTTCTGTCAGCGTGGTACTGGACTCCGCCATGCTCCTTGACATCGACAGGAAGATGAGTGACAGGCCAATCATGCAGCGAGTCAAGGTTCAAACGAAAAAGGCCCTTGTGTTTCTCCTGTTTCCGGATACCTTCTTCCCCATCATCCCTGCACAGCTCCCCCCCACCACCACCCCCAATCATGCATGTTTAAAAAAGTAATTCCTTCAATTTATGTTTCACATCTTATCCTGAAGCTAATACATCTAAAAGGTAATTCCTTTTTATGTTAAGCTGATTTTGACAAGCTTAGGGATGTGCATTTTGAAACACCACCAGTTTACATGTCATTTACAGCACGCTGAAGTATCATTCATTTTCTGTTTCCTTACACACTTTATATCCCGAGGTGAGAGATATTGGCAGCTCCACGCCTTCACACCCCTCCTCCTGCATTTATTATTTTACAGCTTACACTGACTGAATTCCAATATAAAATTAACTTACAAATCCTGAACTGCACGTTTTACCTGCTACATGAACTCTACTGAAATCTTTATTTCCAACAGATTGTAACACAGAAATGGTAATTAATTGACAACCATTTAATTTAGTTTGCAGACTCGGAGTTAAATTTTAGACATGTAATGTCCCTCATTTAATTTGTGTTAATTTGGATACAATAGATTAAACTCATTCCCTTCTTCAGTTATGAAGAAGAGTTGTATTGGTCTAGAAATGTTGGGCGTGATCTAACCAAATTTGCAACAGAGTCCCATGCCGAGCATGTTTAGCCGGATATTTACCGACGCTCGCAACGCTGAGAAAGACCATGCTGTCGTATGTAACTCTGTTGCAATCCAGGGCCTCAGCGGGGAACACCCCGCCAAGGCCGCACTCAGTCCCGTTTCCTGCAGGGAGGAGCTGGGCTTGCCAGTGTCATGATATACAGACACACAGATAATGATATACAGACAAGAAGCTAATGGACACAGAGAACAGGACAAGACCAATGAGCAGGCAGGACACTCAGGGGTGGGACCTGACTATAAAAGACACGAGGCACTCACACTCTGCCTCTTTCCCCTGATGAACATTTAGAGAGTCAGTCAAGGGTGTTGTTACAATTTCACACCTCAACCACGTGGCTAAGAGCTAGTCTGGTTCAGTCAGACAGAGTAACCATACTTAACTTAGCAGAGAGTCGAACTCACAGAGAACTGTGCTAACTGTGCTATTAGTTCAATAAACCTGATTGAACTAACTTCAAGGTCTGGAGTATTTTTCTGATCTAAGCTGCATCCAGTTGCAGCCAGTGTTAGACCAGTGTACCTAACACAACATGATACCAGGAGGGTACTAATTTAAGGTGGCTTACCTCAGTCCATTCCATGACGACCAGCAAATGTATCCCGGCACCATGGAGAAGATTCAGGCTCCTCACCAGCTCATGACCTCCGGCAAATCAGTGCCAACTGGCGGCTATTCAAGCAAACGTTTCTGCTGTACATCAAAGCCTCAGACCTCGAGGGTGCGTCTGATGCAAGAAAGATCGTGCTTCTCCGCTCAACAGCGGGTGATCAAGCCATCGAACTCTTCAACTCGTTTAACTTCACCGAAGGCCAGGACAAGACAAAGTTTCAGACCATCCTGGACAAGTTCGATAGTCACTGTGAAGTGGACACCAATGAAATCTTCGAGCGCTACATATTCAAACAACGCCTTCAAGGTAAAGATGAATCTTTCAATGCCTTCTTAACTAGCCTTCGCCTGCTAGTGCTGTCCTGCAACTTTGGTGATATTTCTGACTCCATGATCAGAGACCAAATCGTGTTTGGAGTTCACTCTGATCCTCTGAGAGAGCAGCTCTTAAAAATCAAGCATATGACCCTGCCAGTCGAGATTGAGACATGTACAGTGCAGGAGCACACAAAAAATTGGTATTCCCAATACAAATCGGCTGAAAATGAGAAACCTACCTCCCACGAAGCAGTGAATGTGCAGGTCATCTCCCGGATGCAGCGCCTCAGCATTGAAGACAGTGGCCATCTCGCGTGCTTTTCCCGGAGCCCCACGCACGCACGATGCGAACGGGATAACGAAGCGGCCGACACCCACACGGCGCAGGTGCAGATGTCTGCCGACTGCATTGCGCATGTGCGACGGCGTACACCGCGACACGACGCCGATGTCATGACGTGCCCGAACTGTGGCAACGCCCACTTAAAGGGACACAGCCCTGCAAGAGGCAGGCAATGTTTAAACTGCGGGAAGCCTGGACACTATGCAGCCTTGTGCAGGTCTGCACCACCAGTCAGGGGCCAGCGCTCCCAATTCCAACGACGGCACGTCCAAAATGTGCAACGACGACTACAGGATTCTGATCCTGGCAGTACAACAGATCCAGCGGACCAGTGCCTGGAGTCCGCCTACCGAGTGGGCATCATTACCATACGTGACCATGCCACACCTAACTCATCTCGCATTCAGTCCATCCTCGCTGTGGATTCGGAGGATGAATGGCATGCAGTGATGCAGGTCAACAGCTACTCCATTCAGTTCAAGCTGGACACAGGTGGTTCTGCCAACCTCCTCTCACAGGCAGACTTCAAACGCATCAAGAAGCCCCCCAAAGTCCTTCCAGCAGCCTGCAGGCTCATGGACTATAACGGTCATGCCATCACGGCACTGGGATCCTGCCATCTCCTCGTCTCCAACTAGAGTATCCATGCACAGCTAAGGTTTGAAATTCTCAAGCCAGACAGGGCATCCCTACTGGGCGCGCATGCCTGCAAAAAACTAAACCTGTTGCAGCGGGTTTATTCAACCACATCATCCAACGTGGATCTTCAAGCTGGCATTGACGACATCCTCGCTCAGTATCCAGATGTGTTTTACGGGATGGGCACTTTGCCATATCGGTACAAGATCCTACTGCGACCTGATGCCAAGCCAGTGGTCCATGCACCACGCCGGGTCCCGGCTCCGCTGAAGGAGCGCCTGAAGGAACAGCTTAAGGAGCTGCAGCAGCAGGGGATCATTTCCAGGGTAACCGAACCGACTGACTGGGTCAGCTCGATGGTGGTGGTTAAAAAACCCTCTGGAGACCTGCGCATCTGCATTGATTCCAAGGATCTCAACCAGAAAATAATGCGTGAACACACCCCACCCCGAAGAGGGAGAAACTCACCAGTGAGATGGCACATGCACGGTTTTTCACAAAGTTAGATGCGTCACATAGATTCTGACAAATCCAGCTGGATGAGTCCAGCAGAAGGCTCTGCACCTTCAACACACCATTTGGCAGGTACTGCTATAACTGTATGCTGTTCAGCATCGTCTCGGCATCGGAGATATTTCATCGCATCATGAAGCAGATGATGGAGGGCATCAAAGGGGTTTGTGTGTACATGGACGACGTCATCATATGGTCCACGATCCCTGAGGAGCATGTTTCCCATCTCCAGCAGGTATTCTGTGTCCACGCCTACGGCCTGAAGCTGAACAGGGCCAAATGTTGCTTTGGCATGTCGACAGTTAAGTTCCTAGGAGACCAGCTCTCTCAGCAGGGCGTGTGCCCCGACACAGACAAGGTCAAGGCCATCGCAGCCATGAAGGTCCCAGAAGACAAGAAGGCGGTATTGCGCTTCCTGGGCATGGTCAATTTTCTGGGCAAGTTCATCCCAAACATGGCCTCACACACCACGGCCGTACAAAATCTAGTGAAGAAGTCCACTGTCTTCGAGCGGAAGGCGGCCCATCAGGTAGAGTGGTTGGAGCTGAAAGCCAAACTCACCACTGCACCCGTATTGGCATTTTTCGACCCAGACAGGGAAACAAAAATCTCGACAAATGCGGAACCAGGATGGCATCGGTGCAGTCCTGCTGCAATGCGATGATACTTCATCATGGGCACCGGTTGCCTACGCATCAAGGGCAATGACGCCCACCGAACAAAGGTATGCACAAATCGAGAAGGAATGCCTGGGCCTCCTCACTGGCATTCTCAAGTTTCACGACTATGTCTATGGCCTGGTGACATTCACAGTTGAGACGGATCACAGGCCCCTGGTCCACATTATCCAGAAGGACCTTAATAACATGACGCCTCTGTTGCAGCGCATCCTCCTCAAACTCAGAAGGTACTTCTTTGACCTGATCTACAAGGAGCTCATCATTGCCGATACACTGTCCCACTCCATCACCGTGCCTAGTGAACCACTGAATGTCATCCGTCAAATTGAGTCACAGGTTGAGTCACAGGTGCAGATGTGTGCTAGCACCCTCCCGGCATCTGATGAGAAGGTGATTCGTATCCGTGAGGAGACAGCCAAAGACCCTCTCTTGCAGCGTGTTATGCAACACCTCGCCAATGGCTAGCAGAAAGGGCGGTGCCCTCAATTTTTCAATGTAAAGGATGACTTGACGGTGGTTGATGGTATCCTCCTCAAACTGGACTGGATTGTAATTCCACACAGTCTCCAGAGCTTGGTGCTCCATCAAGTCCATGAGGGCCACCTGGGTGTGGAAAAGTGCAGACGCAGAGCCAGGCAGGCTGTCTACTGGCCCGGGATCAGCCAGGACATCGCGAACATGGTCCTTAACTGTGCGACCTGTCAACGCTTCCAGCCAGCGCAGTGTATGGAGACACTTCAGCAGCATGAAAACAAAACCTCTCCGTGGTCCAAGGTTGGCATCGACCTCTTTCATGCAAATGGTCGTGATTACGTGTTAATCATTGATTATTTTTAGAATTACCCTGAAGTCGTGAAGCTCTCAGACCTCACATCTTGGATCGTCATCAAGGCCTGTAAGGAGACTTTCTCCAGGGATGGTATCCCACTCACTGTCATGAGTGACAATGGCCCATGCTTCAGCAGCCATGAATGGTCTCTGTTTGACCAGTCATATCAGTTCAAACACGTCACTTCCAGCCCACACTATCCGCAGTCAAACGGAAAAGTTGAGAAAGGGGTGCACATAGTGAAGCAGCTCATCTGCAAGGCCGCGGATTCTGCGCCTGACATTCACCTTGCGCTGCTTGCGTACAGGGCGACCCCACTGTCCACTGGCATGTCGCCTGATCAACTCCTGATGAACAGGGACCTGCGAACGACACTTCCAGCCATACACGTGCCCAACCTGGATCACCTCCCGGTGCTGCAGAAGGTGCAGCAATTCCGAGACCGGCAACAACAGGGCTAAGATGCTCATGCCACCGATTTGCCCGTGTTATCCCCGTCAAAAACTGTTCGGGTCAAGATCCCTGATGGAGGCTGGTCAGCTCCAGCTGTCGTTGTTCGAAAAGCTGCCCCCCGCTCGTATGTTGTGCGTCTGGCTGATGGTTCTGTTGTGCGACGAAACAGACGGGCACTGGGCAAAGTTGCCTGCCCGCAACCACATTCTTCTCCATTTCCTTCTGTTGTTTTGCCACCTCCTGATACCTCGACTCACGAGGCCACCAGTCAGGCTTCAATCCCGCCCATCAAGGCGCCGTCGTCCCCACCACCACCTCTCCGGCGGTCGACCAGGATCAGACGCAAGCCACAGAGACTGGACTTATGAACATTTGTTCTGTTTGCTATGTTCTGTGTTCTCGCATCAGACAGCTGTTTTCACATGTACTTATGTTCACATCCACTGCATGTATATATGTTAATATTGGCCTATTCGTGTAAATACATTCACATATGTCATCCAAACATTAAAAAAAAGGGGAGATGTCATGATATGCAGACACACACATAATGATATACGGACAAGCAGCTAATGGACACAGAGAACAGGACATGGCCAATAAGCAGACAGGACACTCAGGGGTGGGATCTGACTATACGAGGCACTCACATTCCGCCTCTTTCCACTGATGAACATCTAGAGAGTCAGTCAAGGATGTTGTTACAATCTCACACCTCCACCATGTGGCTAAGAGCTAGTCTGGTTCAGTCAGACAGAGTAACCACACTTATGTTAGCAGAGAGTCGAACTCACAGAGAACTGTGCTAACTGTGCTCTTAGTTCAATAAACCTGATTGAACTAACTTCAAGGTCTGGAGTATCTTTCTGATCTAAGCTGCATCCAGTTGCAGCCAGTGTTAGACCAGTGTACCTAACACGATAGCTAGAATTCTTCAGTGCAGGAGGAGATCAGGACGCCATTTTTAAATGGGACTCTGCTCTCTCGAACCCCCAACATGACCCCGTACCTCAAGTCACCTATAAGGGAGTCCTCAGGCCCCACCCACACCCTATCACACACAGGCAGGGTACCCCTGGGCCCAGACCCTAGCGCAATGCCAGCCTGGCAGTGCAACCTGGTACCTTGACAGTGCCCAGCTTGCACCTGGATGGCACTGCCAGAGTACCAGGCTGGCAGTTCCAAGGTGGCACCAGCAGTACCAGGGTGCTACCATGCCCGGAGGGGACCAGGACTGAACAGCATTCACCTTAGGTCTCTCAGGCAAAGGTGTTAAATCCCAACATCTCGGGTTGATCAAGCAAGCTGCATCTTAAAGGGAGACTAACTACTCGCTCTAATATGCATATTTTCCAAATACTGATCCCGCCCACAATAGATCTCGTGAGGCGTGGCAAGCCGGGTAAATCCCGGAAGAGGCCTCTCTCAGCATTTACCATCCGCTTCGCACCTCTATTTGGGTGGGACACATTGGGTAGATTGCGTCATTTAACTCACAGATACTGTCAAACATTTCAAGTTTTCCTGGCATTTTCTGTGTTTATTTAAATTTCCCAGCATCTGCAGAATTTGCTTTAATTTTAGATTCTGGCCCTTCCTGCCGACGGGATTTCCCAGTGCTGCCGAAGCTGACTGTCCAATGCAGGTTCCCTGGTGGCAGGATGAGCGAGCCATGAAGAAAGCTGCCAGCTGATGGCGAGTCACGTCTGCCACAGGGAAGTCTGCCATGGGGAGGAGGGCTGGGAAATTCTGGCCACTTTTTCGTTACCAAGAATACAGGATGTTTTTTTCTGACCAAAATTATTTTTTCTGTTCATTGGACATGGATGGGACTGGCTAGTCAGAATTTATTGGCTGTCCCCAATTGCCCTTGAAAAGGTGATGGTGAGTGCCTTCTTGAATCACAGTGCTGTTAGGAAGAGGGTTCCAGGACATTGAAAGTGAATAAACAGCGATCTGGCTCGAAGTCAGGATGGTGTGCGACTTGGAGGGGAATGTGTAGGTGCCGCCCTTGTCCCTCTAGCTGGTGAGGTTTGAGGTTTGAAAGGTGTTGTCGAAGAAACCTTGTTAATTTGCGGCAGTTCATCTGTAGATGTTGCAGACCGCTGCTACTGTGTGTAGGTGGTATAGGGAGTGCATGTTGAAGGTGGCAGATAGGGTGCCAATCAAGCAGATTGCTTTGACCTGGTTGGTATCAAGCTTCTTAAATACTGTTGGAGCTGCAATCATCCAGGCGATTGAAGAGTATTCCGTTACACTTCTGATTTGTGCCTTGCAGATGGTGAACAGCTTTTAGGGAGTCAGGAGGTGAGTTACTCTCTGCTGATTTCCCAGTCTCTGACCTGCTCTTGCAGCCACAGTATTTATATGGCTAGTCCAGTTCAGTTGCTGGCCAGTGGTAACCCCAAGGATGTTGATGGTGGGGGATTCTGTGGTGGTAATGCCATTAAATGTTTTGGCGGAAATGGTACTTGCCACTTATCAACCCAAAACTGAATATTGTCCAGGTCTTGCTTCATTTAGACATGGCCTGTTTCAGTATTAGAGGAGGCGCGAATGCTCCTGAACATTATCATCTGCGAACATCCCCACTTCTGACCTAATAATGAAGCAGCTGAAGATGGTTGGGCCTAGGAACTATCCTGAAGAACTCCTGCAGTGTTTTCCTGGGATTGAGAAGATTGACCTGCAACTACCACAATCATCTTCCTTTGTGCAAAGTATGACTCCAACCAGCAGAGAGTTTCCCCCCAACTCCCATTAACCCCAGTTTTGTTCGGGCTCCTTGATTCCACATTTGGTCAAATGCTGTCTTGATGTCAAGGGCAGTCACTCTCACCTTGCCCCTGGTGATAAACTCTTTTATCCATGTTTGAACCAAGGCTGTAATGAAGTCAGGAGTTGACTGACCCTGGCGCAACCCAAACTGAGCTTCAGTGAACAGGTTATGGCTGAATTAGTGCCACTTTTTAGTACTGTTTATGACACCCTTCCATCATTCCAGACCCATGACCACTACCATCGAGAAGGACAAGAGCAGCAGATACCTGGGAACCCAATCACCTGGAGGTTTCCCCTCCAAATTGCTCACAACCCTGACTTGGAAATATATTGCTGTTCCTTCACTGTCACTGGGACAAACACCTGGAACTCCCTCCCTAACAGCACAGTGGGTGTAACTACACCTGAAGGACTGCAGCAGTTCAAGAAGGCAACTCACCATCACCTTCTGAAGGGCAACTAGGGATGGGCAATAAATGCTGATCTAACCAGCGATGCCCACATCCCGTAAATGAATTAAAAAAAAAATTCCTGATGATTTTGAGAGTAGACTGATGCGACGGTAATTGGTTGGGTTCGATTTGTCCTGCCTTTGTGTACAGGACATACATGGGCAATTTTCCACATTGCCGGGTAGATGCCTGTTGTAGCTGTACTGGAACAGCCTGGCTACTGCAGCAAGGTTTCAATCACAAGTCTTCAGCACTATTGCCAGGATATTGTCAGGGCCCAAAGCCTTTGCAGTATCCAGTGCCTTCAGCCGTTTCTTGATATAATGTGGAGTGAATCGAATTGACTGGAGACTGACATCTGTGATGCTGGGTACCTCCAGGGGAGGCTGAGATGGATCATCCACTCGTCAGTACTGGTTGAAGATTTTTGCAAATGCTTCAGCCAGATCTTTTACATTGATGAGCTGGGCTCCCTCATCATTGAGGATGGGAATATTTGTGGAGCCTCCTCCACTGAGCTGTTTAGTTGTCCAGCACCATTCATGAGTGAATGTGGCAGGACTGCAGAGCTTAGATCTGATCTGTTGGTTCTTGAATCACCTAGCTCTGTCTATCACTTGCTGCTTATGCTGTTTGGCACACAAGTAGTCCTGTGGTGGAGCTTCACCAGGTTGGCACCTCATTTTTTGGTATGCGTGGTGCTGCTCCTGGATTGCACTCTTCATTGCACCAGGGCTGATCCTCTGGCTTGGTGGGAATGGTAGAGTGGGGGTATGCCAGGCCATGAGGTTGCAGATTGTGGTGGAATACAATTCTGCTGCTGCTGATGGCCCACAGCGCCTCATGGATTCCCAGTCTTGAGTTGCTCAATCTGTTCGAGGTCTATCTCATTTAGCACGGTGGTAGTGCCACACAACACAATGGGAGGTATCCTCAATGTGAAGATGGGACTTTGTCTCTACAGGGCTATTCAGTGGTCACTCCTACTAATACTGTCATGGACAGATGCATTTGCAGCAGGCAGATTGGGGAGGGGGAGGTCAAGTATGTTTTTCCCTCTTGTTGATTCCCTCATCACATGCCACAGATCCAGTCTAGCAACCATGTCCTTTTGGATTTGGCCAACTCGGTTTTTCATGGTGATGCTCAGCCACTCTTGGTGATGGACATTTAAGTCCACTGCCCAGAATACATTTTGCGCCCTTGCCACCCTCAGCTCTTCCTCCAAGTGGCTCTCAACACAGAGGGGTTCTCATTCATCCTCTATGGGTTGGTGGCACTGGGGTGAAGGGTGATAAATGGTAATCAGTAGATTTCCTTGTCCTTATTTGACCAGATTCTATGAGTCTTCATGGGGTCCAGAGTCAATGTTGAGGACTTCCAGGGCAACTCCCTCCTGACGGTATACCACTGTGCCTCCACCTCTGCTGAGTCTGTCCTGCCGGTGGGACAGAACACAGAGAGGGTTTTAGTGGTGTCTGGAACATTGGGCGAAATTCTCCCCCAACGCGCGATGTCCGCCGACTGGCGCCAAAAACGGCGCCAATCAGACGGGCATCGCGCTGGCCCAAAGGTGCGGAATGCTCTGCATCTTTGGGGGCCAAGCCCTAACATTGAGGGGCTAGGCCGGCGCCGGAGGGATTTCCGCCCCGCCAGCTGGCGGAAATGGCGTTTGTTGCCCCCCGAGCTGGCGGAAATGGCGTTTGTTGCCCCGCCAGCTGGCGCGGAAATGCAGCGCATGCGTGGGAGCGTCAGCGGCCGCCGACAGTTTCCCACGCATGCGCAGTGGGGAGAGTCTCTTCCGCCTCCACCATGGTGGAGGCCGTGGCGGAGGCGGAAGGGAAAGAGTGCCCCCACGGCACAGGCCCGCCCGCGGATCGGTGGGCCCCGATCGCGGGCCAGGCCACCGTGGGGGCACCCCCCGGGGTCAGATCGCCCCACGCCCCCCCCCCCCAGGACCCCGGAGCCTGCCCACGCCGCCTGGTCCCGCCGGTAAATACCAGCTTTGATTTACGCCGGCGGGACAGGCAATTTCTGGGCGGGACTTCGGCCCATCCGGGCCGGAGAATTGAGCGGGGGGTCCCGCCAACCGGCGCGGCCCGATTCCCGCCCCCGCCCAATCTCCGGTACCGGAGACTTCGGCGGGGGCGGGGGCGGGATTCACGGCGGCCAACGGACATTCTCCGACCCGGCGGGGAGTCGGAGAATGACGCCCATTGTCTGTAAAGTATGATTCTATGAGTATGTGTCTGTCTGGGTAACTGGGTATTGCTTGACTAGTCTGTGAGGCTGCTTTCCGAGTCTGATCCCACTGTCGTTGCAATCCGAGCAGGGTAAAACTGGCAATTGGAAGTTTAAACAGGAGTACTGGGGATCTGCCTACATCTGGACTTCCTCAGGGTCCTGATGCATATCAGCAACGTATGTTGAGTTGGCGGCCTCTTCCCACATCGAAAGAGTTGGGCCAATGTTCCTGCTGTTTCCCTTGTTTTTGCTGCTGCTGTCATTGATCTTGCTTCTGCTCCTCAGAGATCCAGGTTACTGCTGCTTAAGCTGCTCTCATGCTGCAGTGAAGGTTGACAACAGGGAAGTTGACATGAAGTTGAGTTAACTAAAGCATATGAAAGTAACTTCAAAAAGTTGAAATTGGCACTCAGTGTAGTTATTTCTTTTTTAAAATATAAATATTTTTATTGAAGTTTACATTTTTACACTGTACAGGAGATGACTGAAACAGTTATTATTTACAATTTACATGTTATTCCTTTTTGACATCCCCTCTCACCCTCTCCGCTTTGTGCCCCCCTCTTTTCTACTCTATCTGGCCCCTATCTTAGGCCTTTTCCTTGCTGTAGGTGGTTTATTTGTCATGCGTTTTGACCCCCATGTCGGCCTCTCCTTGGGTTCCCTCCTGGCGCCTTCTTGGGACTCTCCCCCGTTGCACCCACCCCCTTGTTCCTGATGGCTTTCTGCATCCCTGGTGCTTCCTCCCGCTCCCCCCCCCCCCCTCACCCTGTCCCCCATTTCTATCCAGTGTAGTCTTCAAAAAGTCCTGGAAAAGGCTGATAAATGGCCCCCAAGCTTTGTGGAAGCCATCGTCCAACCCTCGGATGGTGTATTTGATCTTTTCCAGATGGAGAAATTCTGATAGAACTGCCAGCCAGTCTGTAGTGATGGGTGGTGCTGCTGATCGCCAGCCGAGCAGGATTCTCCCATGGACGATTAGGGAAGCAAAAGCAAGGGCGTCAGACCTCTTCCCCATATGAAGTTCTGGCTGGCCCGATACCCTGAAGATTGCCACTCGCGGGCTGGGCTCCACCCTCACCCCCAGAACATTGGACATCGCCTCGAAGAAGGCCTCCTTCACCTCCGGGAAGAACCTGCACATTTGCGTTCTTGCCAGATGTGCTCTGTGCTCCACTTTAAACTGCATGAGGCTTAGCCTTGTACAGGAGGGAGGAATTAGGAGAGAAGAATCCAAGAATCCCTAAGACAACACTGCAGAGAAGGAGAAACATGGGTTTCTTGGCCCTCCCGAACTTGCAATGCTATCACTGGGCATCCATGGCCGGGAAAATGAGGAGATGGGTAAGGTAACCAAACATGGAATAGTGAGGATGAGTTCTCCTGCATGGAAACAGTCCTCTGAACCCTCGCCACGACAGCACTCCCATCCCTGCCAGCAAAACACACATCTAACTCAGTGGTACTAGCAACACTAAGAACCTGGAACCAGATGAGATAACTCTTCAGTTTAACCGATGTGACCACCATGGCCCCCATCTGCGGCAACCACAAATTCCCACCAGCCATGCTCGACGCCACCTTTAAGAGGTGGAGACAGGACGGTGGACGCTAGCGGCCAGGGACTTTTACACGGGGGACAGACTTGCAACCATAGAAGAGTCGACAGAGAGACTGGAACTACCAAACAGATAGGAACTCCGACATTTACAAGTCAAAACCTTTCTCCGCAGGGAGACGCCGAGATACCCTCGAGCCCCAAGAGACAACGTGTTGGAGGAGCTACTGGATGGGGACAGTATGGAAAAAGGGAACTGCGGGGACATATATGGATGAGTTTTAGAAAGGACGCTCTCACCACTGGATGGAACAAGGCAGAAATGGGGAGAAGAATTAGGGACGGAAGTAGGGTGGGGACTCTGGAGCGAAGCAATGTAGTTATTTTAGGTTGGCAGTGGTAATCCTCCAAGCACAAACATTTCATTCTTGCTGACCATCTTAACTTTTCCCAGCCCACCTATTTCATTCATCACTTCCCTTGTGCACTCGTCTCATTTAACCCAGGGAGATGTAGAGTGCTCAGGAAACCCATGCATTTGTTTTCTGTGTATGTATGTGCTGCCTGTTGAAGCCAGAAGGTTGGATTAAAATGAAGATTTATTACCTTGTTGAATATTTTTATTAATTACTCGACCGCTGCTCAGAAGTTCCCTGCTTATCATCCAAGGCTTCAGATCAAAGGCAGAGGTGGGTGGATGTGTCTGCTCCTGACTGATGCCACTTTTGAGGGAAATAATTCTGTTCCCACTCCCATGCCAGGCTGTCCTTCGACAAGGATCTTGCTGTCATAGACTGAATCTTGGTGTCTGGACCAAATGCAGCTCCCAAACCTGCCTGGGGGACAACAGGGCCAGGGAAGCAATGATACCAGCAATGGCCTCAATTAAAGGATGCAGGCTCAGTTTCTATGTTGTTAGTCCAATCGGAGGGCTTGGAGCCCTGCAGCTTTGGCACAGCCATTGATAGAGGTGAGCACTTCTCAGGGCACTTGCATGTTGAGGTTGCCTCAAAGGGCCAGTGTCAGGCAGGCAGACCCTGAGGCATGGAGAGGTGTCAGGGTTGTGGGGTGAGCTATTCCGATCAGGGGGGACATGGAGCATCTGGAAGAGAAGGCCCCTCTCCCCGCCCTCCTCTCCCTCCAGCAAGAAGCCAACGGCAGACTCGCGACGTCGTGAGGAGCAGTTCCAATGCTAATAAAATGCTGGTGGCCCAGTAAAATGGCCATTAATAGATCAGTGAATTGGCAGCCATCCTCCAGGCAATTAATGTTTAAGCTGCAGTTGCGCCCATCACTGGCAACATCCATGTGAATACATCGGGCTTCACTCTGGGCACCTTTTGGTGCTATTATCCAGCCCTTTCACCGTCCCAGAACATCTCCAATAGACTGTAAAATCCCAGCTATAGATTAGCACAGTACAGAAGGAGGCCATTCCGTGTATCAAACATACATCGGCTCTTTCAAAAATCAGTCCAATTAGTTACACTACCCCACTCTTTCCCCATAGCTCTGCAATGTTCTCTCCAATTCTCTTCAATTTTCCCATTAAATAGTATGACAGAATAGTAAAACACATTTTCACCTTCAAACAAGTCAATGCTGACAGTGAACTGAAACATAAATGAATTTGAACACAAGTTAAATGCATTCTCAATCTATATTCCAAACAAAACTTTGGGTCAAATTTTACAACTTGGCTTGAATAGAAATTTGTTTCCCGCGTATTTTGGTTAAGTTTAATTATTGTTTCCAATGATTTCTGCCTGGATGTTGCTTTCAGCAATAATATTTTGCCGTTATTTGTACATTCTTCCTGGAGTTAAAAATGTACTTCATTGAAAGTGTACTATAGAAGTCCATAAATATTATGCAGTGTTTTCCAGCAGTTAGCATCTCAACCTGTTATGATGCAGAATTCCTGCAATAATTCTAATGTGAGTCCAATCTAGCACAGGCCAATCTAGAACAATACAGACTTTCATTTGAACATAGCTTGTTGAAATTCTGCTGTGGCAGAATAATTACTGGTGACTTTATTTTTCTAAAGTCTGAAAAATGTTTTTTTTTTATAATCGAAACTGAAAATTTGGCAAGGTTTAGTTCAGTAACAGGTATGGACTTCATAAATATTTTCCTGTCAAACTGAATACAGCTGAAATTTGACAACTGAACTGTTATCTGATTCTTCAAAATCCAGCCTGTCTTATTGTGGGAAGACAATGTGTGTGCATGTCTATCCTTGTTTCAATAATGGGCATCCGAAAACAATGAGTAACCACAATTTGATTGTGTTCATAATTTGACCTCTTCACTGTCTTTTTGTGTTATCATAGAATCATTGAATTGACAGCAAGGGACTTTCGGCCCATCGAGTCTACACCAGCCCTTGGAAAGATCACCCTCCATCCTATCCCCGTAACCCAATAACCCCACCTAACCTTTTTGGACATGAAGGGCAATTTTAGCATGAACAATCCACCTAACCTGCACATCTTTAGACTGTGGGAGGAAACCGGGGGCACCCGGAGGAAACCCACGCAGACACGGGGAGAACGTGCAGACTCCGCACAGACAGTGACCCAAGCCGGGAATCGAACCTGGGACCCTGGAGCTGTGAAGCAAATGTGCTGACCACTGTGCTACCCACTATGCTCTGAGATCATTTGCAGCACCAACAATTTAATCAGGATTTTCACAGTAACTTTATTGAAGTGTTAATGTAAGCCCACTTGTGACAATAATACAGATGGATTGGTTTATTGTCACGTGTACCGAGGTACAGTGAAAAGTATTTTTCTGCGAGCAGCTCAACAGATCATTAAGTACATGAAAATAAAATAAAAAGAAAATACATAATAGGGCAACAAAAGGTACACAATGTAACTACATAAACACCGACATTGGGTAAAGCATATAAAAACTAAACAGTCAACCTCCACAGAACAACATAATACAAAAGTAGCTGAGATAGCGTCAGGAACTGGAATTCATTTAGTATCTCTGAAAGTGCACCAGTTGTATAAATGATGTATCCAGTAAAGATTATTATTATTAGGATGCAAGGCGTTTTACTTCTGGGTCTACATCAAGCTACATTGAATTACACAGAAAATCATGCTCTATGATATTACTCATGTTGGAGATAGCAGTAAGCATCTGAATGTTGGACTCTGCCATATTTCTCATGGTGCCTTGTGCTATTGTGTGAGAAGAGTGGGTGTTTCCACAATACAATGCTTATGTTTTAGCAACCTTCATCTGAAACTTAGGACGATCTTCATACAACTCATAGAGCACCATATGACGTGGGAGGGGTGGATGGCTCACCCCCGGATGAAAGCTCGATGTGGGACTCACTCAATTAATCAGTCCATCCGACAGCCATAAGACGCAGTGGCAGGCTAATGGGGCTGCCAGTTGGACTTCTGCCCCTCACTGGGTAGGAAGTCCCACTCTCAGGCGCTGTCAGCCAATCTGACACATTAATGGGCACTGCTGGGACTGTAAGCAGACCCAAGTCCCATGGATTCCAGAGAAAGTTAAACCCGGCATCTTGGCAGGTGATAATATGAGAAGTTCAGGGAGGAGAGCTGGGGTGGGGGTGAGGCTGGTGTGTTTTATAGAGCAGGTGAGTAGGAAGAAAGAGGGAATACCATCTCAGGAGGCTACGCCCTGATGTACAAAGGGCACCACCCCAAAGATAGTACTCCACCTTCCCTCCCACCCTTTCAAAAAAGACAGTCTGTCCACTTCCACCTGTCATGTGAGAGTACCTTTAAGAAATGGGTGTGTATTAATGCAGTGATGTCAGAGAGTGGGGGAAGCTAGGCTGTCTGTCAGCTTTTTACTTTCGCTTTAGGCTTTTGCTGCAGGGTGGGTTTGGTTTCATTTTAGTTTTGGAGAAGCTGCAACCACTGCAAGATGTGTGTGAATCTGCAAGCTGATGAGTATCCATTTGCTTATTTCAACATGGTAACTGTTCTCAGTAGTGAAGTTAAGCCTGATGTCTTTCTGTTAAAAGGTGTTTTTAGTCTTATGGATGTTAAAAGGAAAGTACGAATTGTAGTCAGTGGGGGTTGTATTTGAATTAATGGTTGCTAAGATGTTCACTGTATGTTTTAAAAAGGTTAACTTGAGTTCACAGAATAAACATTGTTTTGCTTTTAAAAATAATTTTCATTTCTGCTGTACCACACCTGTAGAGTGGGCCGTGTGCTCCCCATACCATAATCTATTAAACGTTGTGGGTCAGGTGAACTCCATGATACACTTTGGGGTTCTCTAAACCCTGGACCATAGCAAATTGGAGGCTCGAGGCGGATAAACGTCTATCTATTGGATTGGCTTAGTGAACTTAAAGACAGTGAGGAGTGAGCATATTGTGGTTTTGTTGCTTTTCAGGCATGGTATTCCACTTTAAGTGGGGAGTGTGTTGTGGACAATGGCTCTTTCAGAGGCTCTGACGTTTTTGGGGGTGGAGATGGTCACACGCAGTACCTTACGGACAGAGACTAAAAGCAGACTGTTAGCTTTGGCAAAAACATTGCAGTTAACATTACCTGACAAAATGCGAAAAGATGAGGTAATTATGGCGGTGGCTAAGCATTGAAAGCTGCCTGAGATACAGTTTGACTCATTGGAAATGGCAAAAATTCAGTTAGAAATTAAACAAATGGAACATGAGAAAGAATTAAAGCTGCTTGAATGTGAAAGAGAGGAAAAAGAAAGCGAGAGCGGAAAAAGAAAGGGAGAGAGAGGAAAAAGAAAGAGAGAGAGAGGAAAAAGAAAAGGAGAGAGAAGAGAGGAGAAAAGAAAGAATAGCCCTAGCAGAACAAAAATAAAGAGAAAGGGAGATACTGATCAGGGAAAAAGATAAAGAGAGAGAGTTTGAACTTCAGAAAATGGCCATGAAACATGACAGTCAGTTATGATTGGCAGACGTAAAGGGAAACATAGTTGGTGGATAGTGATGAGGATAGTGAGAAAGAGCTTCAAAGTCAAAGGCTTGGTGGGAATCTATTTAAATATGTCCAAGCATTGCCAAGGTTTGATGAGAAGGAGGTAGAAGCCTTTTTCATTTCATTTGAGAAGGTAGCTAAATAAATGAAATGGCCACAGGGCATGTGGATATTACTGATTCAAATAAAGCTGGTAGGTAGGGCAAGTGAAGTGTTTGCATCACTACCAGAGGAGGTATCTGGGACGTATGAGGAGATGAAGAAATTCATCTTAGGTGCATATGAACTAGTGCCTGAAGATCACAAACAATGGATTCAAAATTTCAGGAAAGAATTGGTCAAACATACATGGACTTTGAAAGGCTCAAACAGAGTAATTTTGATAGGTGGATAAGGGCTTTGGTAATAGACCAAATGTATGAAGCTCTCAGAGAAATTATACTTTTGGAGGAGTTTAAAAATTCAATTCCCGATGTAGTGAGAACTCATGTGGAAGAGCAGAGAGTTAAAACTTCACGGTTAGCAGCAGAAATGGCAGATGATTATGAATTAGTTCATAAATCAAAGCTTGGTTTCCGACATCAGTTTCAGCCTGTGAGGGATAGAAACTGGGGACATGAGAAATACTCAAGTGGTAAAGATAAAGGTGATCTGATGGGAGATAATAAGGAGAGTGTACCTCAGACTAAAAAAGAAATCCAGGACGGTGGAAAAGAAATGAAAAGTTTCAAATGTTTTCACTGTAATAAACTAAAGGTGGTTGAAGAAAAACACTGGGAAGGCTGATGTGGTAAAACAGGATAAGACAGTGTTTTTTTTTAAAGTGGTAAAGGAAAGCCCAAGTGAAGCGAAGGAGGCACAAAAGATTATACAGCCTGATCAAGAGGTGATTGATAAGAAGGTGCCAGATCTCTTTAAAGAATTTACTTGTGTGGGTACAGTTTACTCATGTGTATCAGGAGGAGCAGGTAAAGAAGTCACAATTTTAAGAGATACGGGAGCTAGTCAATCTTTTTTTTTAAATTTAGTGTACCCAATTCATTTTTTCCAATTAAGGGGCAAATTGAGCGTGGCCAATCCACCTAGCCTGCACATCTTTAGGTTGTGGGGGCGAAACCCATGCAAACAAGGGGAGACTGTGCAAACTCCACATGGACAGTGACCCAGAGCCAGGATCGAACCTGGGACCTCGGCGCCATGAGGCTGCAGGGCTAACCCACTGCGCCACCGTGCTGCCCTAGCTAGTCAATCTTTAATGGTAAGAGATGAAGAGTTATGTAGTTTGCGAAGAATATTGCCAGAAAAGGTGGTAATATGTGGAATTCAGGGTGAGAGGAGTAGTGTTCCATTATATAAGATACGGTTGGAAAGTTCAGTGAAGAATGGTGAAGTGGTAGTAGAAATAATAGAGAAGCTATCTTGTCCAGGAATATAGTTTATCTTGGGTAATGATACAGCTGGATCGCAGGTGGGAGTGATGCCTACTGTGGTTGATGAGCCAGTAGAAAATCAGACAACTGAAGTATTGAAGGATGAATATCCTGGGATTTTTCCGGATTGTGCAGTAACAAGGTCGCAAAGTCATAGGTTAAGACAAGAGGAGAAATCAAAGAGTGAAGATGAAGTTGAAGTGCAATTATCAGAAACGATTTTTGATCAGATGGGTGAAAAAGAACAAGAACAGGTGGAGGATGAGGCTGATATTTGTAGTTCAGGAAAATTGGCGGAGTTACAACAGAAAGATGTGGAAATAAATTGGATGTATCAGAAAGCATACACGGAAGAGGAATCTGAGTGTATACCAGAGTGTTATTACCGTAAAAGTGATGTCTTGATGAGAAAATGGAGACTTGTACATATGCAGGCGGATGAAAAGTGGGCAGAAGTTCATCAAGTAGTATTGCCAGTAGGGTATAGAAAGGAGGTGTTGCGAGTTGCACACGAGGTACCAGTGGGTGGTCATTTGGGAATAAGGAAAACTCAAGCTAAAATCCATGAAACATATTTATTGGCCTGGACTACATAAAGATGTAGTTAAATTTTGTCAATCATGTCACACATGTCAAGTGATAGGGAAACCTCAAGCAATGATAAAACCGCGTCCTTAATACTCATTCCAGCATTTGAGGAACCTTTTACAAGGGTCCCAATTGATTGTGTAGGATCGCTTCCTAAAACGAAAAGTGGGAATCAATATCTTTTGACGATAATGGATGTGTCTACTAGGTTTCCAGAGGCCATTCTAGTACTTAACATTACAGCTAAAAAGATTGTGGAGGAGTTACTTAAATTCTTTACTAGATATGGACTACACACAGAAATACAATCGGATCAAGGATCAAATTTTACCTCAAGGTTATTCAAAGAAGTTATGGGTAGCTTAGGAATAAAACAATTTACATCAACTGCGTACCATCCAGAATCGCAGGGAGCGTTAGAAAGTTGGCATCAGACATTAAAGACAATGTTGAGGACTTATTGTCAAGATTATCCAGAGGATTGGGATAAAGGAATTCCATTAGTACTGTTTGCAATTAGGGATGCACCTAACGAGTCAACCAAATTCAGTCCTTTTGACCTAATTTTTGGTCATGAGGTAAGAGGACCACGTAAATTGATGAAGGAAAAATTGGTGAGTGACAAATCGGAAATTACACTATTGGATTATGTGTCAAATTTTAGGGGACGATTAAATAGAGCAGGTGAATTGGCTAGGCAACATTTAAAAGTTGCACAAAATGTGATGAAACGGGTCGCGGATAAGAAATCTAAAGTTCGTAGTTTTGCCAGTGAAGATAAAGTTTTAGTATTGTTACAAGCGTTATGTGAACCTTTAAAAGCAAGGTTTTTTGGGCCTTATCAGATTGAAAGGAAATTAAGTGAGGTGAATTATGTGGTAAAAACACCAGACAGAAGGAAGAATCACCAAGTGTATCATGTGAGTATGCTTAAAAAGTACTTTGAAAGGGAAGGAGAGAAAAAGGAGGAGGTTTTAAAGATCTTAACTCAAAGTGACGAACCAAATCCAGATGACTCTGAATTTGACATACCTCAAATTAAACTGGAAAATGAGGATGTTCTTAAAAATTGGGATAAATTGTTGAGATACCTTCCAGAGGAAAAACAAACTAACCTGAAAGAGTTATTGGTATCACATGGGCAAGTTTGTGGAGATAAATTGGGAAGTACTAAAATGGCTCTACATGATGTAGATGTGGGAAATGCTGTTCCAATCCAACAACATCTATATAGACTTAATCCTTTAAAATTGGCACAGGTTAACAAAAAGAGATTGAGAATATGCTTAAAAATGGCATAATTGAAGTGGGTTGCAGCCAATGGAGCTCATCCATAGTGATGGTATCAAAACGAGACATTACCCAACGGTTGTGTGTGGACTGTAGAAAGGTTAATGCAGTTACAAGAACGGACTCGTATCCTATCTCACGTTTGGAGGATTGCATTGAGAAAGTGGGCCAATCAGCTTTTATTTCCAAACTGGATTTACTTAAAGGTTACTGGCAGGTACCTTTAACCGAAAGGGCGAAGGAAATTTCAGCTTTTGTGACTCCAGATGGTATATACCAATTCAAAGTTATGCCATTTGGCATGAAAAATGCCCCAGCCACATTTCAACGGTTAACTAACAAAGTTGTTTCAGGATTATCCAATTGTGCGGTATACATCGACGATCTGGTAATTTTCAGCCAGTCATGGAAAGAACATTTAAAACATTTGATGGAGTTATTCGATTGACTTCAGGAGGCGGTTTGGTGATAAACCTAGCCAAAAGTGAATTTGGGTAAGCCCAAGTCACTTTCCTTGGCTATACAATTGGACAGGGTCAAATGGTCACACGGGATGTGAAACCAACAGTTATTGAGGAGTTTCCGATACCCTCAAGACGAAGGGAAATAATGCGATTTCTTGGCATGAGTGGATTTGATCGAACATTTGTGAAAAATGTTTGTAGCGTGGTTGCTCCACTGGTAGACATGCTGAAGAAACATCAGAAATTTCAGTGGACAGCAACTTTCAACAGGCATTTGACCGCCTGAAAGCTGTGATAACCAATGCTCCTGTGTTGGAGAATTACAAGGGACTCTGTGATCAGATTGAACTAAAGTATCTAACTTTAAATAGAAATGCTGAGGCATAGAGAAATGGACGGATCGTGCAAGGACCTTCTTGTTCAAAGAGACTGTCAATCGAAAAGGATTCCAGTTGGAGGAAGAAAAAAAAAATGGACTATATTATTATACCTGTTTGCGTGTGTTGTTTTCTTTAAACAAAAAAGTATGTTTACTGTGTGCATTTCTTAAAGGATAGTGAAAAGGTGAAAAATGAAACCATCTTGAAGTTGATGGTTTATTTATTTTTTCTTGGGGGGAGGTATCATGTGAGAGTATCTTTTAAGAAATGGGTGTTTATAAATGGGTGTGTATATAAATATCTGTAGTGAGAGTACCTTTAATAAATAGGTGTTTATTACTGCAGTGATGTCAGAGAGTGGGGGGAGCTGGGCTGTCTGTCAGTTTTTTACTTTCACTTTAGGCTTTTTGCTGCAGGGTGGGTTTGGTTTCATTTTAGTTTTGGAGAAGCTGCAATCGCAGCAGGATGTGTGTGAATCTCTGCAAGCTTATGAGTGTCCATTTGCTGATTTCAACGTGGTAACTGTTCTCAGTAGTGAAGTTAAGCCTGATGTCTTTCTGTTAAAAGGTGTTTTAAGTCTTATGGATGTTAAAAGGAAAGTAAGAATTACTTAGTATTGTATTCTTTGGGGGTTGTATTTGAATTGATAAGATGTTCACTGCATGTGTTAAAAAGGTTAACTTGAGTTCATAGAATAAACATTGTTTTGCTTTAAAAAATACTTTTCCATTTCTGCTGTACCACACCTGTAGAGTGGGCCGTGTGCTCCCCATACCACAATATATTAAAAGTTGTGGGTCAGGTGAGCTCCATGATACACTTTGGGGTTCTCTAAACCCTGGCCCATTGCACACCCAACTGCCCATGTCAACTGAGTTACAGCTTTGCAGCATGTTATCATGGTCAATTGGCTCGTTAACAAGCTCAGTTGAAACTTGATTAATTAAATATGGTGGACAAGCTGTGTTGCCTTTTTTTGCTTGCTAGCTAATAAGGTTGCCCTTCTTTTATCTAGATAGTGATATGATATTCTCTCAGAGTCGCCAGGTATCAAATGATACTGCCACAGGGTTCAACCGGATATCGATCAAAGAGCCAAACAGCCAGTTAGTTAGTTCAAGATCAATGGTACTTTATTTACACACAAGATTAACTTACACATGCTACATAACTCTGCTAGATAAACTGCGCCTAACAACTATGACAACCTGTACTTAACTTCAGGCACCCGACTTAGGTCAGAGGAACAGTGGCCTTTGTTCGAATCTGGGTGTACTGGGTCCGGAGAAGTAACTGCTGCTCAACTCGGCTCATCCGTCTGGTAGCGTGCGTTGAACTTGAACTTGTTTCTGGTCGTGGTGCTACGATTGGAGATGGACTTTGCCAGAGCGCCAGGTCCAAAAGAGGTTGAACACATGGCAGGGTCTCTCTTTATCCTTGGGGAGTTTCGCGCTCTTTTGTGCGGTCCTTAGGTTTGGACCTCATTAATTGGGCGGTTCGCGATCGCTGTCTTCAATCTGAGCCAATAAAGGGGCGGGTGCCTTGATGGCTGGGTGTGGCCTAAGCGGTCATTGACCCTGTTGTTGATGCTTCCTGAGTAAAGGGAGTGGCGCCAAAATGTCTGGGATTGTATCGGTTACTTGAGTATCAGTCCTTTGTCTTACGGAGATGGGCCATCAAAATGCTAATCGGTTGGGGGTTTCGATGCTGTCTGGATTCTTTGCTCACAAATATACATTCAGGCTCTGAGCCTGCCTGAATCTTACATTGTCCATTTTTCCCGTTAGGCTTTGCGAATGTCCATGTTTCTTGTTATAAGTGACCATCTCAGACGGCTACAGCTGCAATTTCAGCACTCGTCCACTCACCCTATCATGGGGGTGATTTCAAGGATGCTCAGAAAGGTGATGAGGATGGCACCCACAATATTTTATGTGCTTTCCCCTCCCACTAAAACACACCCAATTGGAGCATGTAAAATCAAGGCCAATAGAGCTATATAGGATATACCGCAGATAGCAAGACATTTGGCTAAAACAGTCCATTTCAGTGCATATGATCCACTCAAGCCTCCTCACCTCTTTCATAATCTCACTCCATCTGCATAACATTCCATTTCCCTTTCCCTAATATACCTATCTGGTCTCCGCTAAAATGCATCTGGAATATTCACTTTTATCTGTGATAGCAAGTTACACATTCACATGACTCTCTGGGTAAAGAACGTTTCTATTGAATTCGCTGTTTAATTTTTTTTGGTGTCTATCTTATATTGATGGTGTTTAGTTGTGCTGTGCAGGAGTTAAGGTCACCCCTAGCATATCAACTCTGTGGGAGGGGTATGTGCGAGCAAGCAATAACTGAACACCACTGCGCCCTCCCCCTCCCAACCAGCCCAGTAAGATCCAAATCACGGTCTCTGTACCTACTCTGTCAAAACCTTTCATAATTGCAAGGATCGCTATCTGGTCATCCCTCAGCCGTCAGCCGTCAAGAGAACAGAGACCTAGCCAATTTATTCTTTATTCATAGATATACCCACATCATCCTTGTGTCGGAAATAGAGATTTTTTTTCCATAATTTAGAGTACCCAATTCCTTTTTTTCAATTAAGGGGCAATTTAGCGTGGCCAATCCACTTACCCTGCAGATCTTTGAGTTGTGGGGGCGAAAGTCACGCAAACATGGGGAGAATGTGCAAACTCCACACGGACAGTGACCCAGAGCTGGGATCGAACCTGGGACCTCGGTGCCGTGAGACAGCAGTGCTAACCACTGCACCACCGTGCTGCCCCAGGAAATAGAGATATTTTAAGTAATTGTGTTCATTAGGAATAAGGTATAAGTTTGTGATCTTAATTTATGTTTCTGCATTTGTATGTGCGAAGAAAGGGTTTTGCTTCATGATAAACAAAGGTGCCTGAAAGTATGTAGATTTAGTTTCACTTTATACTTTACTTGTATTGCAATAAAGGTGTTAGGCCATAAAAGCAATTACAGGGGTTAAAAAAAACTAAGGCACACACTGAAAAGCAAAAGCCCTTGAGTTTCAATTTAGAACCAGATAACCCAGAGGCAGGAAGCATTCCACAGAAACTGCTCGGACAGGCAGGACAATGTATAGGAACAGAAAGCCAGTCCGAAGCTAAAGAACAGAAGTCCCAGAAACCAGGAAGTGGGAGATAATATTGTCCCAGGAAGACTGTTAAATCAAAGGAACAAGGAATTGTAATGTGAAGAGCAGAGAAAGGGTTCTGAATTAAGAAGAGAGCTACATGAAGCAGATTTTAAGGCAGCTTGTGAGCAGCCAGACATCAGAGTTGATCCTAAGTTTGCTGACATCTTAATGCAGTCTGTGAAGCAATGGTATTCTGTTGGCATGGCTGGGTACCTGAGAGATTGCATGAAAGCTCAAATGCATGTGATGATCCAGAGCAGAGGAATATTGATAGGAGAGGTGAAACCCTGGACATGCATCATTGGTGAAGCTAACCAAGAGAGTGTTGTTTAGGAGAAGATTCCAAAGTGTGTTATTTGAGGGGGGAGTCTGGAAACCCTTGTGTGAAAGTCAGAGTTCCAGTGAGACCAGTTGGTCACAGTATGACAAGCATCTGGGAGGAATTGAGAAATATCAAGTCTAAGTTATATTGAACATAGAACATAGAACATTACAGCGCAGTACAGGCCCTTCGGCCCTCGATGTTGTGCCGACCTGTGAAACCACTCTAAAGCCCATCTACACTATTCCCTTATCGTCCATATGTCTATCCAATGACCATTTGAATACCCTTAGTGTTGGCGAGTCCACTACTGTTGCAGGCAGGGCATTCCACACCCTTACTACTCTCTGAGTAAAGAACCTACCTCTTGGGTGACATCTGTCACTTGGTTTTAGTGTGTGGTGTGGTGTGTCTGACCACATTTTGCCCATTGGTTTACATGGTCTGTGTGCTTACTGAGAACATTAGATAGATGTTGTAACTTGTGTTATCCTTATAAGTCTGCATATACTGTAAAGATATAACTGGGGTGAAGGAGTAGGAGATTCTGGATCATCTTTTCTTGTCTAAGAAATGTTTTATATTTTTGTTAAAAATTTATCAGCAGTCCTGTGACTGTTCATCCACATATCTAAACAAAAATAAAAGTTAGGATCAATCAAGATAGTCTCCATCCTGGGATCTGACTTGTCCAGTAATAACATAAGCTGGGATCATAACACTTGGAAAACGTTATTGTACACTCTCTAGTGCATCTATATCTTTTTTATAACACTGGTGACCAGATTTGCACACCATATTCCAGGTGTGGTCTAAATCAAAGTTAAATACAAGTTTGGCATAATTGCTCTACTTTTCATTTCTATCTATTCCTCTTTAAAAAAATGAACCTAGTGTATGGTTTGCTTTTTTTAATAACTGTCACAAAGTACATTGATGTTATTTGAGTGTGTATTCCAATTTGGAACACAGTTTGTGGGGGTCTATAATTTTATTTTGTTTTGGTGTGAGGAGACAAGTGAAACCCGAGTGAGAATACATAGACTTATCATTGTGTAATTATTAAAGACCATAGTTACCATACAATGCAGGAATGATACTCAAATCTGGGAACCATAATTTTTCTGGTTCAGCAAAGATATTTTAAAACTGCCTTGGCTCTGAAGACTTAAAAGCTTGCTTGCTGTAAAATTGGCCTTCAGGTTTGTTTGCTGGAAACTGGCCTGTCTGCTTTCTGAGACTGCTAGATGTTAACTGTCTGTCCTGGTTTCTCAGGGTATGGGCAATTATACCTTTGTTGTTCTTCGATTATGCCTTCTGTGTATTCGGCTGTCTGTCGCCATCAACTTCCTTGACTATACAGTAACGGATGTATATCTCAGGAACCTTCCCAATTATCTCTAATCTGTTTCTCTTTCTTTCGCTATTAACACTTGATTATTATCTAAACTGCAGTCCTAAACTTGTTATCGGGAGCCACTTGGAGCAAAGATGGTGACTCACCTTCTCGGGTCCCTGTAGCAGTCCTTCCGCCAGGTTCACGTTTTTCAGAAGGAGCACTAATCGGCATCAACGTGATCACTTTTAGGGTCGGCTGTTGGTTCATGGGAGGCCGTTGGATAGGAGGTGGCTCCCGCTAATTATATGGAAATCGGTTTCAATTGGTGATTATTGGTTTCTCGCCACACTATGATGAAATCTCGATTTCTCCTATGGGTGCAGGCCGGTTTGAATCGTAAACGGTTTGGCGCCCGGCACTGATTTAGTTTTGGCCTCTCCCGCTATTCACCGGCCTCGTCACGCTCTCACTCGAGCGCAACGAGACCACTGAATCGTGCCCCTACTCTCGGCTTTCTGTTTTGAAGCAGCCAGCAATCCATTCTGCTACTTGTGAATTATCTCTGCACTCACAGACCTTATTCATTAGAATTATGTGATATCTTATTGAAGGTCTGTTGAGAATCTAGATAAATTACGTTGACTGCATTTCCCTTGCCTACTCTCTTCAAAAAAATCAACAATGTTGGTCAAGCATAGTTTTCCTTTTTGAAATCTACGATGGCTAAACATTATTCTATTTTAGTTTGTTATATTCTTCTACTCTCTCCTTTCGGAGGTTTTCCATTATTTTTCCTGCTACCAATATTAATAACAAACACACTAGACATATTCTATGTCCTTCTTGAAAAAGGAATAATGTTAGTGATCTATCAGTGCTCTGGGACGACACTGTATTCTGACAAATTATTAAAATGTGCCATTTCTTCATTAGATTTATTTTTAATGCGCAGATCAGAGGTTTAGCCTCTTTATATTTAATATGTAACCTTGTTCTATTTTAAATGCAGTTAGCTTCTTTCAAATCTTGTCATTCGAGGTCATGTCCAGCTGTCCTGTTTCCCTGGAAACTCAGCAGGTCTATTTATAAGACAGGACTAGCTCTTGCTTGGATTTTTAATAGTCCACTATAATAATGATTCAATAATATAACTGTTGAGATTGAAACATTGCATTCCTTTTTATACTGTTCTTCAAAAATGTAATCTGCAATGCCGAAATGTATGTACGTTACCAAAATAGTCCGCCTCTCCCGAAAAAGGCATTGGCAGCTCTAAAAATGCATCGTATTTTACTGTAAATGATTTGGTCTTGTTTTGAGAGCAGTTATGCTATTTTTCAGTGTGGAAAAATAAAGTTAAAATTAATTTACTGCTTTTAACAGTGACAAAGAGAAGGAAACGGGTTTGTCTGACCAGTCCCGGAGGTTTTGATGGGGGTGAAAGATCAAGCCGAGGCTATGCTGTGCCCAGTAAAGGGGGCGCGAGGAACTCATCAAGTCAGATAGGTAAAGAAGGGAAAACGAGAAAGTTATTCAAAAATATCCACAGTAAAATAAAGTTATAAAAATGGAACTTGAAAGAGAAATGAAAATGGAGTGATAAAAAGTGATGTAAGCAAAGGACAAACCTAATGGAGTTATTCAGTGCTTTGCTCTCCTAAACCAGCAGTGGAAATTGCAGCAAGTTCATGTGGAAATATTGCAACCATGATTTTGTACTCATTTTAACAGATGATAATCAGCGAGTGCATGCGCAACAGATCCCAGCGTTTCCCTTTTATATCAGAGTTAATACCTCTGCTCTTATTATCTGTATTTTGATCCCTCACCTAGGCTTAAAATTTAGACATAGAAGAGGTAACATGTACATCGCCCACATCACTCCACCTCCCAACTAATGCACCCACATTTTCACAGCCAAAGGGTGGAATTTTCCATTCTGCAGATTAAGTCTGGTGGGAGTTGGGAAAGTCACCATGATTCCTGTTGGGTGGCAGGATGGGTGAAAGCACGTGATCTTCTCCTTCCCAGCTCATTAATTATGTATCAGTGAGGAGCTTGGTGAATCCCTCAGCGGGGTGAAAAAGAAGTCATTGAAGGTCCTGGCACCATTTTTAAACAGCATTTGGACAGACATTCACTCCTAGCAGGCTGGGAGCTCCACATTACTCCTCCAGAGTCCTTGTGACCATAGCTCATATTGGAGAAACTCGCAGAAATGAGCAACCACACCCTAGGACATACGAAGGTGCCTGCAAAATTGCCTTTTGTTTATCCCGAGATAAGAACACGATCCGCGACTTCCGGTGGTGGCTATGGGGGAGTAAGTTGCACACTTGGTGGCTCCCGCTCTGGCCGGGCTTTTGGACCTTTTTCCCTGACTTTTTCGTGGCTTTGAGTTTTGGTTTTGAATGTGCGGACATTTAGGCACTGGATCCACACAGTGGTGCATGGAACGGAGAACCCCAAGAGACCGTAAAAGAAGAAATAGAAAGATAAACAACGGCTGGGTAGAAGTGGCTGCTGAAGATAACATTGCCGATGTTCGGACCCCTGCTGCGACGGCCCAGCCACTGATGGAGGAGCTGATGCAGGTCATCCAAGAGGGCTTTTCCAGACAGAAACGAGATTGTCTCGACCCAATAAAGGAGTTGATCGATCGGCTGGAATGCAGGCTGGATGCCCAGGATCGGACGATCCAGAAGTTGGAGAAAGCGCTGGCAGACCAGGAGGAGCACCAAACGGTGGTCGAGCTGGAGGTGGGGATGCTGAAGGATCAGCAAAAGAGGCTGCTGGAGAAGGTGAAAGATCTGGAGAACAGAGCTCGCCGGCAGAACTTAAGAATTGCCGGTCTCCCTGAAGGGGCTCAGGGGGCTGATGCTGGCGCGTTTGTGGTAAATATGTTCCAGAAGCTTCTGGAGGAGGGGACTTTTCCCCGACCGTTGGAGGTGGACAGGGCGTACAGGGCGATGGCGAGGAAGCCATGGCCGGGGACCCCCCAAGGGCGATGGTGGTCCGGTTCCACAGATTTTTAGATAAAGAGTGTGTCCTCCAGTGGGCCAAACGTACCAGGAGCTGCGTGTCTATCAGGACCCGAGTGTGGAGGTGGCCAGAAGGAAGGCAGGCTTCAGGCAAGTGAAGGGAATCCTGTTTAAGAAGAAGGTGAAATTCAGGCTCCTCTACCCGGCGCGCCTTTGGGTCACACATGAGGACCAGCACCACTATTTTGAGTCGCCCGAAGAGGCGATGGACTTTGCCCAGAAGAAGGGTCTGGCGCAGAACGGAAAACGTTTCAGACTTAAGTGGCAGTATCTTTCTCTTTTCTTGAACAATGTATATATGGTTTGATTGTTGCCTTTTTTCTGTTTTTGAAGTTCGGGTGACGATGGGGCAGCACGGTAGCATTGTGGATAGCACAATTGCTTCACAGCTCCAGGGTCCCAGGTTCGATTCCGGCTTGGGCCACTATCTGTGCGGAGTCTGCACATCCTCCCCGTGTGTGCGTGGGTTTCCTCCGGGTGCTCCGGTTTCCTCCCACAGTCCAAAGATGCACAGATAGGTGGATTGGCCATGATAAATCGCCCTTAGTGTCCAAAATTGCCCTTAGTGTTGGGTGTGGTTACTGGTTTATGGGGATAGGGTAGAGGTGTGGACTTGGGTAGGGTGCTCTTTCCAAGTGCCGGTGCAGACTCGATGGGCCGAATGGCCTACTTCTGCACTGTAAATTCTATGATAACCTATGATAAAAGTTATTCGGTTTTTGTTGGGTTTTTCGGTGTTTTGATGGGGGTGGCTGGTGGGGGCTTTACTCGCATGTACAGAAAGTGTATTCCCGGATTGACTTTTTCATTTTGAGTAGGGATCTGCTGGCGGGGGGGTGGACACGGGGTACTCGGCCATCACTATTTCGGATCATGCCCCACATTGGGTGGAACTGCAGGTTAGTGAGGAGAGCTTCCAACGCCCGCAGGGCGATTGGACGTGGGCTTGTTGGCGGACGAGGCGGTGTACGAGAGAGTAAGGAAGTTCATGCAGAACTACCTGCAGGTCAACGACACGGGGGAAGTCTCAGCAGCGGTGGCCTGGGAGGCACTGAAGGCAGTGGTGAGAGGGGAGCTGATCTCAATCCGAGCTAATGGGAACAGGACGGATAGGGCAGAGACGGACCGACTGATCAAGGAAATCTTACGGATAGATATGCGGTGACCCCGGGGGTGGAACTGTTAAGGGAACGCCGGAGGCTGCAGGCAGTGGGGCAGCTTAGAAAGGCGAGGGGGACGTTATATGAACATGGGGAGAAGGCCAGCAGAATGCTGGCACAGCCGCTTAGGAAGAGGAAGGCGGCCAGGGAAATAGAAAAGGTGGTTGATGCGGATGGGAATCTGGTAGGGAACTCGGCTGGGCTAAACAGGGCGTTCAGGGACTTTTACAGCAGACTCTATCGCTCGGAACCCCCCAAGGGGCCCGAGGGGATGAGACACTTTCTGGACGGGCTGACCTTCCCAAGGGTGGGCAGGGAGCTGATGGATGGGTTGGGGGCTCCGATTAGGGCCAAAGAAATATCTGAGAGCTTGAAGGCAATGCAGTCGGGTAAAGCCCCGGGGCCGGACGGATTCCCAGTGGAATTTTACAAGAAATTTTCGGGGACATTAGGACCGTTGCTGGTCAATGTTCTTAACTAGGTGAGGGATAGAGGGGTGCTGCCCCAGACGATGTCACAGGCCACCATTTCGTTAATATTGAAGCGGGACAAGAACCCGGAGCTGTTTGGGTCCTGTAGGCCGATCTTAATGTGAACGCTAAGTTGCTGGCCAAAGTGCTGGCCTCCAGGATTGAAGATTGTATGCCGGATGTGATTATGGAGGATCAAACCGAGTTTGTCAAGGGCAGGCAGTAGGTGGCCAATATAAGAAGGCTGCTCAATGTGATTATGATGCCCCCGGAGAGCAGGGAGGTTGAGGTAGTTGTGGCCATGGATGCGGAGAAGGCGTTCGACCGGGTAGAGTGGGACTATCTATGGGAGGTGCTGGGACGATTTGGGTTTGGTAGGGGCTTTATCGACTGGGTCAGGTTGTTTTACAGGCCCCGGAGGCTAGTGTAAGGGCGAACAGGACAACCTCGGACTATTTTAGGCTACACCGGGGAACAAGACAGGGATGTCCCCTCTCCCCACTGCTGTTTGTGTTAGCCATAGAGCTGCTGGCAATTGCTCTGAGAGTTTCAAGGGGTTGGAAAGGGCTGGTTAGGGCGGGTGGTGTGGAGCATAAGGTATCGCTGTACGCAGATGACTTACTCCTATATGTAGCAGATCCAGGGGCAGGAATGGGGGAGGTTATGGCGATTCTGGGGGAATTTGGCTGGTTTTCAGGATACAAACTGAATATGACGAAGAGTGAAATGGTTTTAGTCCAGGCAAGAGGTCAGGAGGGTCAGCTGGGTGAGTTACCGTTCAGATTGGTGTTGAGCAGATGAGGGGAGAGTTTCGGAGATGGGCTGCCACTGGTGGGGAGGGTGCAGATGATTAAGATGGCGGTATTGCCGAGATTTTTATTTGTGTTCCAATGCCTCCCGATTTTCATCCCGCAGTCCTTTTTTAAGAGGATCAACAAAATCATTTTGGGCTTTGTTTGGGCGGGTAAGTCCCCACGGGTGAAAAAGGTGATGCTCGAGCGGAATCGGGGGGAGGGGGGTTTGCCCTGTCAAATTTTAGTAATTATTACTGGGCGGCCAATATTGCGATGGTATGGAAGTGGATGGTGGGGACGGGGGCAGTTTGGGAGCGGATGGAGGCAGCTTCATGCAGGGGCAGCAGCTTAGGGGCGCTGATAACGGCATCTTTGCCGTTCCCGCCAGTGAGATATTCCACCAGTCCCGTGGTGGTGGCGGCCCTGAGGATCTGAGGTCAGTGGAGGAGGTACGTTGGTGCAGTGGGTGCATCGGTTTGGTCCCCAATATGTGACAACCACCGGTTTACTCCGGGGAGCTCAGATGGGGGGCTTCGGGTATGGCAAAGGGCGGGAATTGAGAAGATGGGGGACCTGTTTCTGGAAGGGAGATTCGGCAGCTTAATGGCGCTGGAGGAGAAGTTCGGGCTGGCAGCCGGGAATGACTTCAAATATCTATACTTGCGGGACTTTCTGCGCAGGCAGGTATCATCCTTCCCACTCCTCCCATTAAGAGGGATTCAAGATAGGGTAGTGTCTAGGGGCTGGGTGGGGGAGGGGAGCACCTCGGGCATCTACAAAGAATTAATGGGGGCGGAGGAGACGCATATAGAGAAGCTGAAGAGTGAGTGGGAGGAGGAACTGGGGGGTGAGATGGAGGACGGCCTATGGGCGGAGGCGTTGAGCAGGGTCAACGCGACCGCTACATGCGCAAGGCTCAGCTTGATCCAATTTAAGGTGGTGCACCGGGCGCACATGATAGTGGCCCGGATGAGCAGATTTTTTTGGGTGGAAGACAAGAGTGTCAGATGTGCGGGTGGACCAGCGAACCATGTCTACGTGTTCTGGGCATGCCCAAAACTTAGGGGTTACTAGCAGGGGTTTGCGGATGTCATGTCCAGAGTATTGAAGACAAGGGTGGAAATGAGTCCAGGGGTAGCGATCTTTGGGGTGTTGGAAGACCCGGGGGTCCATGAGGAGAAAGAGGCAGATGTTCTGGTCTTTTCCTCCTTGGTAGCCCGGCAACAGATATTTCTGGCTTGCAGGGATTCTAGGCCTCCAAAGTCAGAGGCCTGGTTAACCGACATGGCGAGCTTTCTCGGCCTGGAAAAGATCAAGTTCACCTTGAGCAGGTTGGTGTCAGGGTTCGCCCGGAGGTGGCAACCATTCATTGACTTCTTTGCGGAGAATTAATCGTCAGCAGGGGAGGGGGAGAGGGGGGGGGGGGTTAGGGTAGCATAGAGTAGGGGGTTAAATAGGTGGCGTTGGAGGGACCTTATTGCTGCCTCTTGCTGCTCAGACCTTGCTCCTCCTGGCATCTGCCTGCCTCAGTGGATGTGTAAACAAATTGAAGTGCTACATTAAGTGAGCATATCCTTGACAGGTTCCTTTCCATCTCAAAGCCAATAGGGTGGTCTCTGCCTAAACATAGCATTCCAACTTCACCACTTCAGGTAAAGGACATCCTGAACAACAAGAGACGGGTTTCCCTCCCATTCACACACGAATGTTCATGGAGACATCGCTCTTTGACCAGGGTGATGAGAGCCATGTGCAAGAAGCCTTACGCAGACACTTTTCCGCTTGTTTTCATTGCCCTCGAAACTCTTCAGAGAGACCATTGCCTTGGCAGCATAGAAAGCCGAAGCATACCTTGTCAACTATGACCATTCACACGGGAGGATGGAGGTTTGGAGTCACATGTTGGTTGCCCTCCACCAGCCATACCTCTTGGAGGTATTCACCTCCCTCCCTCCCTCACTCTCTTCATTCCTCCATGAGCCAGGAACAAACCTGCTGCCTTGTGGACTTTAGCATAGAGAGGAGAACACAAGTGAACATGGGTGACATTGAGTTACTCCCATCTATCTGATGTGAAGCTGTTAGCACAAGTTTACATTGGACATTTCCATATGTGTCTTTTATACTAGAGACAGAGCAGGGACAAAGGAAATAACGCAGGATAATATTGTACTGGAAGAAAAACAAACTAGGAGCTATTCTTTCACCAAAACCTACAGAGCATGCTGCTCCTGTAATGATGTTTCAGAAGTGCTTTGTTTGACCAGTAAATGGTACAGTAAAAGACTGAGAAGGAACTTTTCAAACTCAACCTCAAACGTAAAAACATTGGGCAGAGTATTATGGTTCCCTGTCAAAGGGTTTACTGGTGGGATGGTGGCGTCCATATGTTTCCATAGGTGACATTCCTGTCACCCTCCCCAACCTGTCCGCAATTTAAGTGACCTCAATTGTGAGGTTCCCAGGAAGCGTTCAGGAGCTGGGGAAACCCCAACTGGTTACCCTGGCTGGGTCATGGGTATGAAGGGAGTGGGAAGCATCTCTCTCAAGGGCTTCCTATCCACATTGGGTGCTCCCCCAATGTCTGCCCCATGAATAGTCCCTCCCCCATGGCCTCTCCATTAAGACCCCTCAGCCCTCTCATCACCAATCAGATTGGCTCTCTGAGGTGGGACCTCCACCCGAGTGTGGGATGAAGCCCCATCTCCGTGGAGCGTTGAGTGCCAGAGAGAGAGCCAAGATGAACCCTGCCATATCCTGACCACTTGGGGGTCTCCACTGGCCTGAAAGCCCCCCCTCCCTCCCCCAGGTGTCATTATGCCTGGCCCACATTTTTGTGGATCAGTACTATACGGCGGCCTGATGTGGTTTCCAGGTGTGGCCAATGAGAGCGATATCCAGATCGCAACGACTCAAAGAGGTGTATTGGCCTCATCCCAATACCAAGTCAGGCTCGAGGAGGCTGCTGAATGGGGGCCACATACATTCCTCAGTATGTGAAGAGTTGTGAATGGTGCTGAACATTGTTCAATCATCATCAAACATCCCCATTCTGACCTTATGATGGAGGGAAGGTTATTGATGAATCGGCTGAAGATTACTGGGTCGAGGACACTACCCTGAAGAACTCCTGCAGCGACTTTCTGGGACGGAGATAATTGACCTTCAACAACCACAGCTATCTTAAGAATAGGGGGCTGGTTTAGTACAGGGCTAAATCGCTGGCTTTGAAAGCAGTCCAAGGCAGGCCAGCAGCACGGTTCAATTCCCGTACCAGCCTCTCCGAACAGGTTCCGGAATGTGGCGACTAGGGGTTTTTCACAGTAACTTCATTGAAGCCTACTTGTGACAATAAGCAATTTTCATTTTCATTAATGGAGTATAATGTGGGAAAATGTGAATGTGTCCACTTTGGCAGGAAGAATAGAAAAACAGTATATCATTTAAATGGAGAGAGATAGCAGAACTCAGTGGTACAGGGGGATCTGGACGGCCTGGTACATGAATCACAAAATGTTGCATGTTGGTACAGCAAGTAGATACAAATAGAATATTGACATTTATTGCAAGGAGAATGGAATATAAAAGTAGAGATGCTCCACTGCAGCTAAACAGGACCTTGGTGAGACTATAAGCAGGATTCTCCGCAATCGGCGCGATAGCCCGACGCCGGCATCAAAAACGGTGCGGACCACTCCGGCGTCGGGCCGACCGGAAGTAGCAGAATCCCGCCCTATATCTGGAGTAATGTATATAGATTTGGTCTCCTTATTTGAAAACATATTAGAAGCAGTTCAGAGAAGGTTCAATCGACTGATACTTGGGATTGGGGAGTGGGGGGCGGGTTAGTTTATGAGGAAAGGTTGTACAGTTTGGAGGTATACCCATTGGGGTTTAGAATGAGAGGTGATCTTGTTGAAACATGTAAGATCCTGAGGAGAATTGATTGTGTCGATACAATGAGGAAGCTTCCACTGTGGGAGAGACGAGAACCAGGGGACACAGTTTAAAAATATCAGGTCTACCATTTAAGACGAAGATGAGGAGAAATATTTTCTCTCAAACGGTTATTAGTATGTGGACTTCTCTTCCCTGAAATCAATGGAGACTGGGTCATTAAGTTAATTCAAGGCAGAGTTGGATTGATTTTTGAGTTTTAATAGGTAAGGGAATCAAGGGTCTGGCGGAGGACGGCCTGGGTCTGGCGGAGGACGGCCTGGGTCAGGCGGAGGACAGCCTGGGTCGGGCGGAGGACGGCCTGGGTCTGGCGGAGGACGGCCTGGGTCTGGCGGAGGACGGCCTGGGTCTGGCGGAGGATGGCCTGGGTCTGGTGGAGGATGGCCTGGGTCTGGTGGAGGACAGCCTGGGTCTGGTGGAGGATGGCCTGGGTCGGGCGGAGGACAGCCTGGGTCTGGTGGAGGATGGCCTGGGTCGGGCGGAGGACAGCCTGGGTCTGGTGGAGGACAGCCTGGGTCTGGTGGAGGATGGCCTGGGTCGGGCGGAGGACAGCCTGGGTCTGGTGGAGGATGGCCTGGGTCGGGCGGAGGACAGCCTGGGTCTGGTGGAGGATGGCCTGGGTCTGGTGGAGGATGGCCTGGGTCTGGTGGAGGACAGCCTGGGTCTGGTGGAGGATGGCCTGGGTCGGGCGGAGGACAGCCTGGGTCTGGTGGAGGATGGCCTGGGTCGGGCGGAGGACAGCCTGGGTCTGGTGGAGGACAGCCTGGGTCTGGTGGAGGATGGCCTGGGTCGGGCGGAGGACAGCCTGGGTCTGGTGGAGGATGGCCTGGGTCGGGCGGAGGACAGCCTGGGTCTGGTGGAGGACGGCCTGGGTCGGGCGGAGGACGGCCTGGGTCTGGTGGAGGTCGGCCTGGGTCGGGCGGAGGACGGCCTGGGTCTGGTGGAGAATGGCCTGGGTCTGGCGGAGGACAGCCTGGGTCTGGTGGAGGACGGCCTGGGTCGGGCGGAGGACGGCCTGGGTCTGGCGGAGGACGGCCTGGGTCGGGCGGAGGATGGCCTGGGTCTGGTGGAGGATGGCCTGGGTCTGGTGGAGAATGGCCTGGGTCTCGAGGAGGACGGCCTGGGTCTGGCGGAGGTCGGCCTGGGTCGGGCGGAGGACGGCCTGGGTCTGGCGAAGGTCGGCCTGGGTCGGGCGGAGGACGGCCTGGGTCTGGCGGAGGACGGCCTGGGTCGGGCGGAGGACGGCCTGGGTCTGGCGGAGGACGGCCTGGGTCGGGCGGAGGATGGCCTGGGTCTGGTGGACGATGGCCTGGGTCTGGTGGAGGATGGCCTGGGTCTGGTGGAGGATGGCCTGGGTCTGGTGGAGAATGGCCTGGGTCTGGTGGAGAACGGCCTGGGTCTGGTGGAGGACGGCCTGGGTCTGGCGGAGGACGGCCTGGGTCTGGCGGAGGGCGGCCTGGGTCTGGCGGAGGGCGGCCTGGGTCTGGTGGAGGATGGCCTGGGTCTGGTGGAGAATGGCCTGGGTCTCGAGGAGGACGGCCTGGGTCTGGCGGAGGTCGGCCTGGGTCGGGCGGAGGACGGCCTGGGTCTGGGGAAGGTCGGCCTGGGTCGGGCGGAGGACGGTCTGGGTCTGGCGGAGGACGGCCTGGGTCGGGCGGAGGACGGCCTGGGTCTGGCGGAGGACGGCCTGGGTCGGGCGGAGGATGGCCTGGGTCTGGTGGAGGATGGCCTGGGTCTGGTGGAGGATGGCCTGGGTCTGGTGGAGGATGGCCTGGGTCTGGTGGAGAATGGCCTGGGTCTGGTGGAGAACGGCCTGGGTCTGGTGGAGGACGGCCTGGGTCTGGCGGAGGACGGCCTGGGTCTGGTGGAGGACGGCCTGGGTCGGGCAGAGGACGGCCTGGGTCTGGCGAAGGTCGGCCTGGGTCTGGCGGAGGACGGCCTGGGTCGGGCGGAGGACGGCCTGGGTCTGGTGGAGGACGGCCTGGGTCTGGTGGAGGACGGCCTGGGTCTGGTGGAGGACGGCCTGGGTCTGGCGAAGGTCGGCCTGGGTCGGGCTGAGGACGGCCTGGGTCGGGCAGAGGACGGCCTGGGTCTGGCGGAGGACGGCCTGGGTCTGGTGGAGGACGGCCTGGGTCCGGCGGAGGACAGCCTGGGTCTGGCGGAGGACAGCCTGGGTCCGGCGGAGGACGGCCTGGGTCTGGCGGAGGACGGCCTGGGTCCGGCGGAGGACAGCCTGGGTCCGGCGGAGGACGGCCTGGGTCTGGTGGAGGATGGGAAGGGGCTTTAACCAAATCTGGACAAAGAGGGGAGAGGATTAGGGGGAGGGTGACTGAGGCGTGATATGCTGACATGAATAGTACATATGTGATTTATGTCATAGGCCAGGAAGCTTCCAGTTAGAAACATTGCTTACAAGTGTGGTTTACTGGTTGCAAGGCATTATATTTCTGAGTCCACGGATTGCTAATGGTGTTGAACATTGTGACCTTGCACACCCCATGAAAGCTCTGAAAGGCCAATTAACACCATTTTTTCTGTGTGTGCTACGCAGGTGAACCGTGACCTGCTGACCCTGCCAGGCCTGAGGAACCAACACTTGTCTCCGAGGACAAAGAAGGAATCTCGGAGTGTGAAGCATCACATCTTCTCCCTGCACCAAGCACCAATGCAGATACTGCCACCTCGGCAGGAATAAGCACGTCAGGACAAGGGCAATCTGATGAAGGCACTGCACATTTGCACATTCAGCTGCCAGAGAGTGCAGTGGGTTAGGCCTTGGGCAGTGAGAGGAGTGTTTGAGGTGATCCAAAGACTGAATCCAAGTCGGATGATGAGACATGAGGTGGCAAATACTGGATGTCTATCACAGAGGTTGCATTCTCTAGCCTTGCCGGTGGAGGTATCTATCCAGACCATATGCACTGTCATCAGCTACTCCTCAGATCGGCTAATGTACTGAAGGAGCAAATCCACCGTATTGCTAATGCAGTTGTGGGTATATGCTCTAATCTGCACACCATTGTCCTGGCTCTCAGCCTAGGAGCCCAGACCTAAGTCGATAGTGTGACTGGGAGCCTGTGCACTGAGTGAATTCCTGGGACCTCAACGGAAGACAGGTAGGACCTACGATCCTCGTATCAGAGAATGAGCACAGCTTGCACCTTCTGGATGCACTTTGTTGGGCACTTCTGATGGGCAGCCTCTCCTCCACCTCTCCACCATTGGCACAGTCCTCTTCAATTGCCACAACAGCAGAAGCTCCTGCTGTATTGTGCTGGAGCACACGGAAAATAACTAAGAATATTAGTTTTGTACATGTGATCAATAGATGTGCCATAGTAAATATGTTAATGAACCTTCAATTTACTATCCTGAATGCAAAGGTTCCATTTATCTGTAAGTACTCTTGAATTTTTTTGGGAAAAGGTTCCTGAATTGTCAGTAGTGAACGTTGATCAAGATGCAACAATCCAAAGATGTGCAGGTTAGGTGGATTGGCCATGATCAATGCACGGGGATGGGACGGGGAGTGTGCCTCGGTAAAGTGCTCATTCAGAAGATGGGTGCAGACTTGTTGGGCTGAATGGCCTCCTTTTGCACTGAATCCCTAAGGAATCGAGGCAGGGAGTGTGCTGACAGGACCTTCTCAGTGAGCTTGCAGTGAAGATGGAATACATCTCAGAGTGCGAGAATGGCTGACCTACTGGAACCTCTGGCCTCTCTTATTAAGGCCATTCATCCGCTCCAATATAGGGTTTTTCTCTTCTCCATTAAGGAGCTCTCACACCTCCTCTTCACTCTCATCATCAGAGCAGGAATGCCTGGAAAGAAGGTTGTGATGACCACAGACAGGTAAGGCTCCGATAAGGCAGGGAATAGTTGGAGAGCCTAGCAAAGGTGGAGAGCGGAGGGGTGGGTTTTGGAAGGCAAGAAGGGAGGAACAAAGGGGAGGGGTGACATCTTGGGGGTCTGCCCCGATGTACACCGAGCACCCAATTGATAATCCCCCCACTGCAGCGGTTCAAGAAGGCAATGCATCACCACCTCCTGAAGGGAAACTAGGGATGGGCAATAAATGCTGGCCTAACCAGCGACGCCCGCATCCCGTCAATTAATGAAAAAAAACTCTTCCTCCCTTCCTTTTTAGAAAAGTGGTCTTTTCTCTCTGGCCCGCTTGCCACTACCCAGTGTTTTATGGCAGTGGAAGCAGAGTGAGGCTCTTAATTGGCATTCAAATGGGCAGTTAAGGGCCTCAAAAGGCCTAAGGGCAGGCGACCTGGAGTGTTCCTTACTCACCCACCATATTGTGGGAAATAGGTTGGGGTGGGCGGGAAGGAGGTGAGCTGGGCACGCTGTAGGTTTTAGATACATAAATTATCTTAACCCTTAGGTATACAATCATTTGACTTCAAATGAACCGAACAAAATCCAATAAATTGTCTGGTTTGAGCAAGATATAACCATAAGGCAAAATAGATTCTTGAGTAGTAAATTAAAAGAGAACATTTAAAGTATACAGAACAAAATAGTCTTTACAGCTTCAAATGATTGATCAGGTTGCTGTAACGTTGTCCTCCTATTCCTTTGTTGACAGCAATTCTTTCAAGTTCTGCCTTGTGAGCATCCAGCACTTGACTAGCTAGCAAAGATTTTGTTCAAAGCCTTTAGTTCTATCCCCTAAATTATCAATACCATCATCTCTGACCATGTCTGTGTAATTTCATAATTGGTTAGTTTAATTGTTGGTTTGTTTTAATTGGAGTTTGACTGGCTATGTGCATCATTTCTTGAAAGGACAATGCATCTTTTGAAGTGTCTTACCTGACATTGCACAATTATTTATTGCCTGTTTGGACATGCCTTTTGCCGTACTTAGCACAACATGGGTGAAATTCGCCAGAAACGGCGCGATGTCCGCCGACTGGCGCCCAAAACGGCGCAGATCAGTCGGGCATCGCGCCGCCACAAAGGTACGGAATGCTCCGCATCTTTGGGGGCCGAGCCCCAACCTTGAGGGGCTGAGCACCAACCTTGAGGGGCTAGGCCGGCGCCTGATGAATTTCCGCCCCGCCAGCTGGTGGAAAAGGCCTTTGGTGCCCCGCCAGCTGGCGTGGAAATGACATCTCCGGGCGGCTCATGCGCAGGAGCGTCAGCGGGCGCTCACGGCATCCCCGCGCATGAGCAGTGGAGGGGCTCTCTTCCGCCTCCGCCATGGTGGAGACTATGGCGAAGGCGGAAGGGAAAGAGTGCCCCCACGGCACAGGCCCGCCCGCGGATCGGTGGGCCCCGATCGCGGGTCAGGCCACCGTGGGGGCCCCTCCCCCCCAGGGCCAGATCGCCCCGCACCCTCCCCAGGACCCCGGAGCCCACCCGCGCCGCCTTGTCCTGCCGGCAAGGTCGGTGGTTTAATCTACGCCGGCGGGACAGGCATTTTAGCGGCGGGACTTCGGCCCATCCGGGCCGGAGAATCGCGGGGGGGGGGGGCGCCAGCCGGGGCGGCGCGATTCCCGCCCCCGCCGAATATCCGGTGGTGGAGAATTCGGCAACCGGCGGGGGCGGGATTCACGCCAGCCCCCGGTGATTCTCCGACCCGACGGGGGGGTCGGAGAATCTCGCCCCATATCTCAGCGATACTCATCCAAAATGGACATACCAAAAAATAGTGTTTAAACTTACAAGATTTTAAATCCAGCTTGATTAATTACTAATTCTTCAACTGTAACTTAATTGAGGTACACTATTTGGTCAATCATCTGTTTCTGGCTCATTCCAAATGATGTAATAACTCTTAATTAATGCATGTGAATAACTATAAAGTACAGAGCACGGTACAGCTTCTTATCAGTGATAGCACAAAGTGGGAGTTTGACCTTGTTAGTTTATAACTTGAAATTACCTTAAAAATGAATGGAGTTACACTAAAATGTTGTACCCGAACTTACTCACAATCGACCATATTTTACATGCCCCCACCCCTGCCAAAAACACACCCTGTGGGACAACCATAAAAGCCAGCTTTATATTTCCAATGAGGTTTGCTTGATATACATTCAGAGGGCTTGGAATGAACACTGTAAACTCACATTCTCCAACAACAACAATTTGCAGTCCTATATTACCTTTAACTTCACCGGAACATTGGAGGGTTAATTTGCAAGGAAAGCCCTTAATTAAAGGCTGTGCAGATGAGATAGATTATTATAGCTTTCTTTTTCTCCTACCATAGATACGCAGAGCGCAATTTTCCCACTGCATTGCGCCCAGTATGATCCCATTACACTGGCTGCATAGCGGGAGAGGCCAAAAATGGGTTTTGCGCTGAGCTGCGTGCAATGCACCCCACCTGATGCCATCCGGATCACGCCCTCACTGTGAGCGATCCAGGTTAGCATTGTTAAATGAGTCATTAGCTTATTTAAATATGCACAGACCGTTCGAGGCTGCAGTCTCCTGGCTACCGGTATTTACCGGCCCAACCAGCGAATCCTCACACCGGTGAAAATTAGTACTGGTCTCCAGAAACCGAAACCAGGTGCGATGGTCACACCAGGGGACTTGGAGGCCATTGGAGCCCCCCGGTGGTTGGGAACAGGCTGGCAGCCGGGCAGTACCAACTTGGTAGTGCCCGCCTGGAACTGCAGGGGTGCCAGGGGCAGTTTCCAAGTGCCAGGTTGGCCCTGCGGGAAGGGGAAGGGCCTGAGGAGACCATGCTCATGAAAAGGGGGCTGAAAGGGATGTGAAAAGTGGAAGGGTTGAAGGGAGGGTATGAAGGAGATTTGGGATGAAGGGGACTTGAAATGGGCGGAATGAAAGGAAGGGGACAGAAAGGGGGGGGCTTAAAGGTGGGAGCCCTCAACACCCCATAATGGGATAAGTTCTCTTGAGGGGGGGGGGGTGATTCTCTGATACCTACATAGATAGATGGGTGTGGGGCCATGCCATCCTTCTGCTTGGGCAGTGTGGGGGTGGGGTCATGCAGGCTTTTAGTGATGGGGGAAATTGCCCCTCTTGGGTCAAGGGTTGGGGTGTTGCCCATGTCTGTGGACACCTGTTCAAAATGGCGCACTGATCCCGGAGGAGCCAGTCTTGTCGGTACCTTTAGTTCCCCTCTGCAGAACAAAATTCTATGTGTGGGATTTTTTAGTGAAAAACCCCCCAAGCTCAAACAAAATGACTAAACGGTGGGTGAATACAGATCTGGATCATATCCAAACACCTGGGTGGGATTCTCCCTTCCGGGGAGTAAGTCCCCACGCCGGCAGGAAAACCGGCGCCAACGACTCCAGCGTCAACAGGCCCCCAAGGTGAGGAAGCCCGGAGAATTGCCGGGAGGGGCGCTGCCAATGGCCCCCGACCGGCGTGGCGTGAATCCCGGCGGGGGGTCGGAGAATTCCGCCCCTGGTAAGAATCATCCCACGACACCCAGCCAAAATAACACTTAGTTATTTTTTGGGAGAATTGTGTCCATAGAATAGTACCGCACAAGAGAAGACAATTTGGCACATAGTGGGCGGGCTTATTCCCTACCCGGCGGGGCGGGCCGTACCGGCGCCGAGGAGTGGCGTGAACCACTCCGGCGTCGGGCCACCCGGAAGGTGTGGAATCCTCCGTACCTTCAGGGGCTAGGTCGGCACCGGCGGGGTTGGCGCCGCGCCAGCCAGCGCGGAAGGCCCTCCACCAGCCGGCCAAGTTGGCACATGTGCGGGGGCGCCCTCATGTGCTGGCGTCATCCCAGGGGGCTCTTCTCCGCGCTGGCCATGGCGGACCGTTACACCGGCCGGCGCAGAGGGAAAGAGTGCTCCCACAGCACAGGCCCGCCCACGGATCGGTGGGCCCCGATCGCGGGCCAGGCCACCATGGGGGCAACCCCCTGGGCCAGATCCCCCCACGTCCCCCCCCGTGGACTCTGCAGGCCGCCCGCAGAGCCAGGTCCCGCCGGGACGGACCTGGTTTGATTTAGGCCGGCGGGACCGGCCGAAAACGGGCGGCCACTCGGCCCATCGCGGGCCGGACAATCACCGGGAGGCTGCCGACCGACGCCGGAGTGATTCCCGCCCCCGCCAAAACCCCGGCGCTGGAGAATTCGCCAGCCGGCGTCGGGGTGGGATTCACGCCGCCCCCCGGCGATTCTCCGGCCCGGCGGGGGGTCGGAGAATCCCACCCCATGTCTGCATCGGCTCTATTAGCCAATTAATCCCACTCTTCTGTTCATTCCCCAAATCCCTGCAATATTTTTCCCTATCAAGCTGGAAACATAAAATTGTAAAGCACATGCTTTGTACATTTTTCTGTTCAAATAAATCAATGTTGATAGTAAGCTTAAACACAGGTTAATTTGAATGCGAGTTAATAGAAATCTGGATCTTTATTCCAAACAAAGCTCAGGGTCAAATTTGATAATAAATCCGAAATGGAAATTTGTTTCCTCTGTCTTTTAGTGATTCTCAATTATTAGTTCCATGGATTTTTTGGGCAGTGTGGGGGTGGGTTCATGCAGGTTTTAGTGATGGAGGAGATTGCCCCTCTGGGGTCAAGGGTTGGGGGTGTTGCCCATGTCATTGAGTAATTGCATTTTGTTTTTATTTATGCACTGATTTGTTAATAGAAAATGTCATTTAATAAATATCATGTTGTGTTTTCTCACAGTTAGCATCTCAATTGGTCATGATATAGAATCACCAATATAATTGTAATGTGAATCTGATCTAGCACAGTACCAATGAACATACATACCAACATACAAATTAGTGTACCCGAATAGGCGCCAGAGTGTGGCAACTAGGGGATTTTCACAGTGACTTCATGTAAGCCTACTTGTGACACGAATAAAGATTATTATTATTATTAGGAGCAGGGGTTTCATTAGAACACCGCTTGTTGAAATGCTTTGTTGTGGCAGGATAATGAGGAGGATTACCGGTGATGTTTTAAATGTTTCTTCATAACATTTTATACTTTAGGAAAAATATAGAAAATGAAAATTCTGTGACAGTCAGTTGAGTAGCAGAAATATGCCTAACGAATACTATCCCCGTCAAACTGAACACTGCTGAAATTTGACAACTTCACCATTATCTGATTCTTCTCCTGTCTTATCCCGGGAGGGCAATATGTGGGTATGCCATTCCTGGTTAAAAATCATGAGCATCCAAAATCAATGAGTCACTCTCATTTAATTCTGTTCATAAGTAGTTTGAACTCCTGAGCCTTTTGTGTTCTTTGATAATTTTCAGCACCAGTGACAGCGCCAGCCAGCTGAATATGATGCACAGGGTGTTATTTCTGGGTCTACATCTAAGAAACATCAGACTGGCTTTGCACAGAGAATGTCAGAAAATCAGTCTCGGTGATATTTCTTATATTGGACTCAGCAGTAAATATGAATGTTGCACTCCCCCATATTCCCAGAGTGTCTTGTACCATTGTGTAAGGATGCAGGTACTCCACAAATACAGTGCTGCAGTTGTACAAACCTCCATTTGAAATAAGGCCAACTTAGGTCTGCATCTTCATACAACTCAGCAGGAATACTTATAAGGCAGCATTAGTCCTTCTTTAGTCTTTCAGTAGCACAGTCCAATTAATAATACAACTATTACAGCAGGATAGTATATTCCTTTCTGCGGACGTGGTGACAATAGTATTGTCACTGGTAGAGCAATGCAGAGGCTCAGGTTAATGCTCTGGGGACACAGGTTAAAATCCCATCACGCCAGATGGTGGAATTAAAATTTAATTTTAAAATACAATTAATAAATAAGAAAATCTGGAATTGAAAGTTTAGCCTCAGTAACGGTGCCATGAAACTATCATCAATTGGAGTGTAAACCCACCTGGTTCACCAATGTTCTTCAGGGAAGGAAATCTGCCGTCCTTACCTGGTCTGGCAAACTGCTACGCAAAAAAGGAATAATACTGAACAGTCCATTTGGCATTGATTTAGTCACCAGCAATTACAAGGGAGGGGAAGATCCACGAATGAATGGGGAGCCCAGCACATCAGTGCAAAAGACAAGGCTGAAGCATTTACAACCATCCTCAGCCAGAAGTATCAATTGAATTATCCGTGTTAGCCTCCTCCTGAGGTTCCCAGCATCATAAATGCAAATATTCAGCCAATTCATTCCACATGATGTTAATGCTGAAGGCACTGGATACTGCACAGGTTATGGGCCCTGACAATAATTCAGCAATAGCACTGAAGAACTGTGCCCCGGAAATAGACCTTTGTTAAAAATTAATTTATGGGATGTGGGGGTTGCTGGCTAGGCCAGAATTTATTACCCATCCCTAGTTGCCCTTCAGATGGTGGTGGCATGTTGCCTCTAGCCAAGCTGTTCCAGTACAGCTACAACATTGGCATCAACTCCACAATGTGGAAAATTACCCTGGGACAAGACAGGGTAAATCCAAGCAGGCCAATTACCACTCCATCAGTCTACTCTTAATCATCAGCAAAACGATGAAAGGTGTCATTGAGAGTGCAATCCAGTGGCACTTAATCAGCAATTATCTGCTCACCAATTTTCAAATTCGATTCCATCAGATCCACTCAACTCCTGACCCCATTAGAGTCGTAATCCAAACATGGACAAAAGGAGATGAACTCCACAGATGAGGTGAGAGTGCAGTTGACACCAAATGTGGCATCAGCCCTTGCAAAAATGGAGTCAATGGGAATCAGGGGAAAATTCTCCAGATTATATCATACCTAGCACAAAGGAAGATGGTTCTGATTGTCGGAGGGGGGGTGAGGGGAAGATGTGTTTGATGCTAGAGTTGACAGAAATGGTGGGAAATGATCCTTTTAATGCAGAGACACATCTTCTCCTTTCCCCCTGTCAGCATTCAGTAGCGACCACTACCTCTGTTACACCCCATTCCACTCCTCCATCATCTCCAATCCTCTTCCCTTCCCATGGCACCTTCCCTTGCAATTGCAGAAGGTGCAACACCTGCCCACTTACTTCTTCCCTCCTCACCATCCAAGGCCCCAAACACTCCTTCCAGGTGAAGCAACATTTCACTTGCACCTCCTTCAATTTGGCCTGCTGTATTTGCTGCTCCCAAGTGATCTCCTCTACATTGAGATTGAGGAAAATAAACGCAGACTTGGTGACCACTTTCTGGAACATCTTTGCTCAGTCCACACGCATGACCCTAACCTTCCTGCCGCTTGCCAATTCAACCTAGCACCTTGTTCTCATGCCTACATGGCCATTCCTGGCCTGCTGTAATGCTCCAGAGAAGCCCATGCAATCTGGAGGAGCACGACCTCATCTTCCGATTAGGCTCAGTATATTCCTCAGGACTCAACATTCAATAACTTTAGACTGTTAGCTTGCTCCTCATCTTGACCCTTTGTTTTAATGTCCAAAATATTTTTTTAAATCCCAATACAACCTCCCCAAAGCAGCCCCCCTCCCTTCCCCCGGGCCATCTGTCACTTGTTCTTACATTATGCTTTCATTGAGCACTGATCTTTATTCTCCCATTAACACATTCATATATGTTACATTTATGCAGCTATTAGCAGTTTGTCCTGCCTTGAATGCTTCCTCTGTCTCAAGACCTACACATATTTGTCTCCCAGCTCCCTCCAATTACCAACCTCTCACTTTGCTTCAGCTGCTCACCACCCTCATATACAGTACAAAATACATCACACATCTCCTTCTCTTCAGCTCTGAAGAAGAATCATATTGATGAATCATAGAATTTACAGTGGAGAAGGAGGCCATTCGGCTCATCTGGTCTGCACCGGCCCTTGGAAAGAGCACCTACTTAAGCCCACACCTCCACCCTATCCCAGTAACCCCACCTAACCTTTTTGGACACTAAGGGCAATTTTATCATGGCCAATCCACCTAATCTTCACATCTTTGGACTGTGGGAAGAAACCGGAGCACCCGGAGGAAACCCAAGCAGACACGGGGAGAACGTGCAGACTCCGCACAGGCAGTGACCCAAGCCGGGAATCGAACCTGGGGCCCTGGAGCTGTGAAGAAACTGTGCTAACCACTGTGCCACCGCGCTGCCCCTGAAACATTAATTCTATTTTCCCACTTCACAGAAGCTGCCAGACCTGCTGGATATTTCCAGCATTTTCTGTTTTGTTTCAGGTTCCTGATATCTACAATATTTTGCTTTTATTTTAGAATTGTGTTTTCATTGCCATATGTTCTCCTTCTCCCAAAAGAAGATGTTTTTGCTTTAAGTAATAGTATGTCATATATTACTGTAAATTATGCAATGACATTATACCCTTTTATTGTACAAAAATTGAATTCAAAATGAACCTATTGCTTTTGGAAGAAACAATGTGAAGCAAAAGAACTTCATGAACCAGTTTTAGATCTTGGGAGGACACATCAAGCTGAGTCACGCTGTGTCCCAACAAAGAGATGAGAAATATACCAAGTCACAGGTGAAGTAACAGGGAGTAAATGAAGGGGAATGGTGGCATAGTGATTATGTGAGTAAATTAATATCCAGAGGCTTGGTCTAATATTTGGGAGACATGAGTTCAAATCCCATGACACTGTAGACGTGGGGTGGCACGGTGGCGCAGTGGTCAGCATTGGTGTCTCATAGCACCGAGGTCCCAGGTTCGATCCCAGTTCTGGGTCACTGTCCGTGTGGAGTTTGTACATTCGCCCCGTGTTTGCGTGGGCTTTGCTCCCATAACCCAAAGATGTGCAGGGTAGGTGGATTGGCCACGGTAAATTGCCCCTTAATTGGAAAAAATGAATTGGGTACTCTAAAAATAAATGTTATTACTTTGTATCCTTAAAACTCGTGCTTGTTTCTTCGAGGCCCTCACAAAAAAAGCTAATCTCAACAATTGTAACTATGGAAAACCGGGTTTGTCACAAAAGCCCACCTGGTTCACTAATGTCTTTTAGGGAATCAAATCTATCATCATTACCCAATCTGGTCCACATATAAGACCATAAGACATAGGAGCAGAATTAGGCCACTTGGCCCATCGAGTCTGCTCCACTATTCAATCATGGCTGATATTTTTCTCATCCCCATTCTCCTGCCTTCTCCCCATAACCCCTGATTCCCTTATTAATCAAGAACCTATCTATCTCTGCCTTAAAGACACTCAGTGAATTGGCCTCCACAGCCTTCTGCGGCAAAGAGTTCCACAGATTCACCTCCCTCTGGCTGAAAAAATTCCTCCTCATCTCTGCTTTAAAGGACCGTCCCTTTAATCTGAGATGGTGTACTCTGGTTCCAGTTTATCCAATAAGTGGAAACATCCTCTCCAAGTCCACTCTATCCAGGCCTCACAGTATCTTGTACATTTCAATAAGATCCCCTCTCATCCTTCTAAACTCCAACGAGTACAGACCCAGAGTCCTCAAACGTTCCTCATACGACAAGTTCTTAATTCTAGCGATCATTCTTGTGAACCTCCTCTGGACCCTTTCCAAGGCTAGCACATCCTTCCTTAGATATGGGGCCCAAAACTGCTCACTATACTCCAAAGGGGCTCTGACGAGAGCCTTATACAGCCTCAGAATTACACCCCTGGTCTAGTATTCCAGCCCTCTTGACCTGAATGCTAACCTTGCATTTGCCTTCTTAACTGCCGACTGAACCTGCACATTAACCTTAAGAGAATCGTGAACAAGGACCCCCAAGTATCCCTTTGTGCTTCTGATCTCCAAAGCATTTCCCCATTTAGAAAATAGTCTATGCCTAGATTCCTCCTTCCAAAGTGCATAACCTCACACTTTTCCACATTGTATTTCATTTGCCACTTCATTGCCCACACTCCTAGCTTGTCCAAGTCCTTCTGCAGCTGCCTTGCTTCCTCAATACTACCTGTCCCTCTACAGATCTTTGTATCATCTGCAAACTTAGCAACAGTGCCTTCGGTACCTTCTTCCAGATCATTAATGTATATTGTAAAATGTTGTGGTCCCAGCATAGACCCCTGAGGCACACCACTAGTCACCGGCTGCCATCCTGAAAAAGACCCCTTTATCCCCACTCTTTGCCTTCTGCCAGTCAGCCAATCCTCTATCCATGCCAGGATCTTACCCTTAACACCATGGGCTTTTAACATATTTAACTATAATACAGTCCCAGGATGATTCTTGACCGCCTTTGCCTTGTAGGCGCTCAGTTGTATCAGTTCACTACAGAAAAGTTAAAGAATAGTGAAACAGGAAAGACCATTCGGTATTGACTAAGCATTGGAAATGGCAAAGGCACATCTTGCCTAGTTGACCTTATAGAGTTTTCCTCACATCATCAGGGGCTTGTGCCAAATTGGGAAAGCTCTCCAACAGGCCAGTTTAAAAAAAAATAGATTTAGAGTACCCAATTCATTTTTTTTCCAATTAAGGGGCAATTTAGCGTGGCCAATCCACCTACCCTGCACATCTTTTGGGTTGTGGGGGCGAAACCCATGCAAACACAGAGAGAATGTGCAAGCTCCACGCGGACAGTGACCCAGAGCCGGGATCGAACGTGGGATCTCGGTGCCGTGAGGCCGCAGTGCTAACCACTGCACCACCGTGCTGCCCCCTCGAACAGGTCAGTTAAGCAGCAGCCTGACATAGCTGTCCTCACAGGATTATACCTTTTATTCAATGTCCCAAACTCCTCCATCAACATTTACAGATATGTACCACCAGCAGGATAGACTCACCAGAGGTAACAGCACTATGATATGCAGTTGGGTAGGGGCAGCCCTAAGAGTCCTAAACGTTGTCTTGGAGACCGGACAGGAAGTTGCATCTAATCAGATCAAACATACAAAGAAACTTGCTTATTACTAATTACTGCCCTTCCTCAGTCAATAATTCATTACTGGAGTATGTTAAACAGCACTTGGAAGAGCATTCGGGGTAGCAAGGGTGCTGAATGGGGATCTTCAACCTCAAGAATGGTATGTTAACATCATTACTGACGACTTCCGGTTGCGGTGATGCCGAGCTAGCCGCACGTTTCGGCGGCTCCAGCTCCGACGGACCTTCGGGCTCTTTTAAGAGCCCCAACGGGGATTTTTTCGACCGCGTAACCCGGTGTGGGGTGTGTGGGAAGGGAGTCCCCCCCGAACGACGGAAAAAAAAACCGGCGGCGGCGGCTGCAGCCTGAAGAATCTTCGACCGAAAGGTCAGAGGGAGAGGAAAACAAAATGGCGGCGGAGAAAGCGCAGGCGGCATGGGGGCCTGAGCAGGACGAGGTCGTGAGACGGTGCGTGGACCTGCTGAAGAAGGAGGTACTGACCCCGATGCTACAGGCAATTGAGGGGCTTAAGGAGACTTTAAAGACCCAGGAGACTGAGCTCCGCGTGGTGGAGCAGAGGTGTCAGATATTGAGGACGAGGTCCTGGGCCTGGTGGTTAAGACTCAGACGCACGAGGCACTTCATAAAAAGTGTGCTGAAAGGATCGAGGCCCTTGAAAACGGAGCGCGAAAGAAGAACTTTAGGATACTAGGTCTCCCTGAGGCTGTGGAAGGAGTGGACTGTGGAGCGTACGCAAGTAAGATGCTGAGCTCACTGATGGGTGCTGAGACCCCTGCGGGCCCCATGGAGGTGGAGTGGGCAAACCGGATTCCGGCGAGAAGACCAAAAGCGAGAGAACCACCGAGGGCGATAATCGTGCGATTTTATCGCCTTAAGGACAGAGAAGAGGTCCTGAGATGGGCTAAAAAGGTGCGGAGTAGCAGATGGGAGAATGCTGTGGTATGGATATACCAGGATTGGAGTGCGGAGGTGGCGAGAAGGAGGGCGAGCTTCAACCAAGCCAAAGAGGTTTTGCATAAAAGGAAGGTGAAGTTTGGGATGCTGCAGCCGGCAAGACTATGGGTCACGTATTAGGAGAAACACTATTATTTCGAGACGGCGGAGGAAGCATGGTCCTTCATTAAAGAAGAGAAACTGGACCGGAACTGAGGGACTGATGCTGCAGGGAATTGTTATTGTTATTGTTTTTGTTAATGTTATGGTGGAAGTTAATCGAGAAATAAACAGGGAAGGGGGGAGACACTGGGGAAATGTGGGCGCCGGTGAGGGGGGAAAGACGGGACATAGTCGGAGAATGGGGTAGGGGAGGGGAAGGGGAAAGGGAGCTGCGCCATAAGAGGCGGGTCAGGTAAAGGGATGTTCCCGCGCCAGAAAGAATAAGGCGGGAAAACAGGCGCAAGGCGGATGGGAGTTCGCTCACACCGGGGGGGGTCGAGGAGTGAGCAGGAGTAGCCGAGGTCAGTTGAAGTCAGCTGACTTACGGAAGTGATATGGGGGGAGCAATCAAGCTAGATAGGGATCTAGCAGGGGGGGGAGGGCGGAGGGGGGTGGGGGAGGGGGACAGCTGGGTTGCTGCTGCGGAAATCCAAAAGGAAATGGCTAAAGAGTGGGTGGGCGGGGATGGTGTGCAACGCTGGGGGAGCGAGCGGGAGCGCGGAGGCGAGGTATGGGACTGGCCTAGAGAAGGTAATGGCTAGTCGACACGGGAGGGGGGGCGGGTATCCCCCTAGTGAGGCTGATCACGTGGAACGTGAGAGGCCTGAATGGACCGATAAAAAGGGCCCGAGCGCTCGCGCATTTGAAAGGACTAAGGGCAGACGTGGTTATGCTCCAAGAGACGCACCTAAAGGTGGCGGACCAAGTTAGGCTAAGGAAAGGATGGGTGGGACAGGTGTTCCACTCAGGACTGGACGCAAAGAACAGAGGGGTGGCCATTTTGGTGGGGAAACGGGTAGCATTTGAAGCAAAGACCATCGTAGCAGATAGCGGAGGTAGATATGTAATGGTGAGTGGTAGGCTGGAGGGAATGGAGGTCGTGTTGGTTAATGTGTATGCCCCAAATTGGGACGATGCGGGATTCATGAGACCGATGATGGGGCGTATACCGGACCTGGAGGCAGGAAATTTGATTTTAGGAGGGGACTTCAATACGGTGCTGGACCCGGGGCTAGATAGAACCAGCTCAAGGACCGGAAGAAGGCCGGCAGCGGCCAAGGTACTTAAGGGGTTTATGGACCAAATGGGGGGAGTGGATCCATGGCGATTTCTTAGACCCAGGGCTAGGGAGTATTCCTTCTTCTCCCATGTCCATAAAGTGTACTCCCGGATAGATTTTTTTATTTTGGGAAGGTCGTTGATCTCTAGGGTGGAAGAAGCTGAATACTCAGCCATAGCGGTTTCGGATCATGCCCCACATTGGGTGGACCTGGAAGTAGGAGAGGACAGGGAGCAGAGAACACTCTGGCGATTAGATGTGGGACTGATGGCGGATGAGGGAGTGTGTGCAAGAGTGCGGGAGTGTATTGAGAGATACCTGGAGGTCAATGACGACGACGAGGTCCCTGTGGGAGTGGTCTGGGAAGCACTAAAAGCGGTGGTCAGAGGAGAGCTGATCTCTATTGGGGCTCACAAAAGGAAAACAGAGGCCAAGGAAAGGGATAGATTACTGGGGGAGATTTTAAGGGTGGACAGGGAATTTGCAGAGACCCCGGAGGAGGAGCTGTACAGGGAGAGGAGACGACTCCAGACCGAGTTTGACCTTCTGACCACCAGAAAGGCGGAGGTACTGTGGAGGAAGGCACAGGGGAGGAGGTATGAATACGGGGTAAAGGCTAGTCGCCTGTTGGCGCACCAACTGCAAAAGAGGACAGCAGCGAGGGAGATAGGAGGAATTAGGGATGAAAGGGGATACACTGTGCGAAGGGCAGGAAAGATAAATGAGGTGTTTAAGACCTTCTATGAGGAACTGTATAGGTCTCAACCCCCAGAGGGAAAGGAGGTGATGCGGCAGTTCCTGGACCAATTGAGGTTCCCGAAAGTGGAGGAGCGGGAGGTGGCAGGCCTGGGGGCGCCGATTGAGGTGGACGAGGTTATTAAGGGACTGGGAAGCATGCAAGCAGGGAAGGCCCCGGGGCCAGACGGGTTCCCGGTGGAATACTACAGAAAATATGTGGACTTGTTGGCCCCGTTGATGGCGAGGACGTTCAATGAGGCCAGGGAAGGGGGGACTCTACCCCCGACGATGTCGGAGGCGACGATATCGCTAATTTTGAAGAGGGACAAAGATCTGTTGCAGTGCGGGTCCTATAGACCTATTTCACTATTGAACGTGGACGCCAAATTGCTGGGAAAGGTACTGGCATCGAGGATAGAGGACTGTGTCCCGGGGGTGGTGCACGAAGACCAGACAGGGTTCGTAAAAGGGAGACAACTGAATGTTAACGTGCGACGACTGTTAGGGGTGATAATGATGCCCCCAGTGGAGGGGGAGGCAGAGATAGTGGCGGCAATGGACGCAGAGAAGGCATTTGATAGGGTGGAGTGGGAGTATTTATGGGAAGTGTTAAGGAGGTTTGGATTTGGGAACGGGTTTATTAGCTGGGTTAGACTTCTTTATGGGGCACCAACGGCAAGCGTAGTTACAGGTCGACATAGATCGGAGTATTTCCGATTATATAGGGGAACAAGACAGGGATGCCCGCTGTCTCCATTGTTGTTTGCGTTGGCAATTGAACCTCTGGCCATGGCGTTGAGAGACTCCAGGAAATGGAGAGGGGTGATTAGAGGGGGAGAAGAACACCGAGTCTCGTTATACGCGGATGACCTATTGTTATACGTGTCGGACCCAGCGGGGGGGATGATAGAGGTTATGCAAATTTTGAGGAGGTTCGGTGAATTCTCGGGGTATAGGCTAAACATGGGGAAGAGTGAATTATTTGTGATACATCCAGGGGACCAGAGTAGAGAGATAGAAGGCTTACCGCTAAGGAAAGTGGAAAGAAACTTCCGATACCTGGGGATTCAGATCGCTAGGAGCTGGGGAACCTTGCACAGACTTAATCTGACACGGTTGGTAGAACAAATGGAGGAGGAATTCAAGAGGTGGGACATGCAGCCTTTATCGCTGGTTGGCAGGGTGCAAGCAATTAAGATGATGGTCCTCCCGAGGTTCTTATTTGTATTTCAATGTCTCCCTATATTAATCACCAGGACCTTTTTTAATAAAATAGATAGGAGCATCACGAGCTTTGTGTGGGCAGGGAAAGTTCCGAGAGTAAGGAGGGGGTTCCTTCAGCGCAGTAGGGACAGAGGAGGACTGGCACTACCGAACTTGGGAGATTACTATTGGGCCGCCAATGTGGCAATGATACGTAGATGGATGATGGAGGGTGAGGGAGCGGCGTGGAAAAGACTGGAGAGAAAGTCCTGTAAAGGGACGAGTTTAGAGGCGCTGGTGACGGCACCGCTACCGCTCTCACCTAAAAAGTTTACCACGAACCCGGTGGTGGCGGCAACACTGCACATATGGGGACAGTGGAGGCGACAGAGAGGGGTGCGGGGAGCCCTGGTGGGGTCCCCTATCAGGAACCACCATAGGTTCGCCCCAGGAAGAATGGATGGAGGATTTTAGAGCTGGTACCAGTTGGGAATTAGGAAGGTGGGAGATTTATTCATAGATGGGACTTTTGCGAGCTTGGGAGCATTGGAGGAAAAGTATAAGTTACCCCGGGGAAATTTCTTGAGATATATGCAGGTGAGGGCGTTTACTAGACAACAGGTGAGGGAATTTCCGTTGCTCCCGACACAGGGGATACAGGACAGGGTGCTTTCAGGGGTGTGGGTCGGAGAGGGCAAGGTGTCAGAGATTTACAGAGAGCAGCACGGTAGCATTGTGGATAGCATAATTGCTTCACAGCTCCAGGGTCCCAGGTTCGATTCCGGCTTGGGTCACTGTCTGTGCGGAGTCTGCACATCCTCCCCGTGTGTGCGTGGGTTTCCTCCGGGTGCTCCGGTTTCCTCCCACAGTCCAAAGATGTGCAGGTTAGGTGGATTGGCCATGATAAATTGCCCTCAGTGTCCAAAATTGCCCTTAGTGTTGGGTGGGGTTACTGGGTTATGGGGATAGGGTGGAGGCGTTGACCTTGGGTAGGGTGCTCTTTCCAAGAGCCGGTGCTGACACGATGGGCTGAATGGCCTCCTTCTGCACTGTAAATTCTATGTCTATGTAAATCTATGAGGGAAGAGGGGGAGAAGTCGGTGGGAGAACTAAAGGGGAAGTGGGAAGAAGAATTGGGGGAGGAGATAGAAGAGGGTATGTGGGCTGATGCACTAAGCAGGGTAAACTCCTCTTCCTCATGCGCCAGGCTTAGCCTGATTCAATTTAAGGTGCTACATAGAGCACACATAACGGGGGCAAGATTGAGCAGGTTCTTTGGAGTGGAGAACAAATGTGGGAGATGTGGCGGGAGCCCGGCAAACCACGCACATATGTTTTGGGCGTGCCCGGCACTGGAAGGATATTGGAAGGGAGTGACGGGAGTGATCTCGCAGGTGGTGAAGGCCCGGGTCAAACCAAGCTCTATTTGGAGTTGCGGAAGAGCCGGGAGTGCAGGAGGCGAAAGAGGCCGATGTCGTGGCCTTTGCGTCCCTAGTAGCCTGGCGCAGGATCCTACTCATGTGGAAGGAGGCGAAACCTCCCGGACTGGAGGCCTGGGTAAATGATATGGCGGGGTTTATTAAACTGGAGCAGATAAAGTTTGCCCTGAGAGGATCGGCTCAAGGGTTCACCAGGCGGTGGCAGCCATTTCTCGACTACCTAGGAGAACGTTAGAGGGGAGATAGATGACCAGCAGCAGCAGCCCAAGGGGAAGTGGGGGAGGAGGGGGGGGGGGGTTAGTTTAGTTTAGGCCAATAGATAATGGAGTTTTGTTACTTGTGTATTGTTAACATTTTCTGATTTGTTTTCGTTTCGTTTGCTTTGTAAGAGGGAAAAATGTTGTTTAGAAAAACATTTTTCAATAAAATATATTTAAAAAAAAAACATCATTACTGACCAAGCTGACTGGGTCCTGTAAAGCATCATCATTTACGGTCCCATGGTGTTTTTAACATAAACTACCAGAAACAAGGGCTCCAGAAACTTTGAAACATGTATCAACTACATACAACTATGCAAAGGGATAAACATGAGGCGCCTTCCAGAAGCATCTCTCTCTAAGTTCCAGTGACATGTGACCAGACATCTGACATTGATTATGTGTATTAGCTATGAGTTAATAACTGTTAAATCTTTACACTACATCCCCCAAGTCTTTCATACTGCTTATTAAATATTCACATATCCTACTTCCCCCCCCAACTTCCATCATTTAAGTCCATGATGTCAATTTCCAATTGTGTTTTCGGCTCTCCTAGAGGATGTGTAGGCCATGTATTCTCAAGATTATGATGAATGTAGGAATTTCAGATATATTGTGTTATAGGTATTTGGTGCAGTAATGGTTAAAAGCCTCAGCTAGTGTACATGACTGCTGCAGTAGTGTTTTTAAAGAACACTGGTTTGAAAGGTTTTGGGAGCGAAAGTTACAATTGAGGCATCATAAAAGCTTGGGCTAATGGAGTTTTGTTTGTATTAAGAGGGTTCCCTGTGGAGTTAATTGGATACATTGTGTTTCAGTTTGGTAAGATGATGTAATTAATGGGAGAAGATCAGGGGCGAAATTCTCCTACCCGCCCCGCCCCATTTCTGCGCCGACCGGCCGGCGGGAGTCTCTGTAACACCGGCCGGTCAATGGGGTTTCCCATTGTGGGGCACCCCCACGCCGTCGGGAAACCCCCGGGCGCCGGCAGAACGGAGACTCCCGCCGGCGGAGAATGACGCCCCTGGTGTCAGGCATTTTGCAGAAAAGCAGTTTAGTTGAGTTTAGTTGGGAGAATGTGCAAACTCTACATGGACAGTGACCCGTGAGGCAGCAGTGCTACCCACTGCACCACCACGTTGCCCCCTCACATGGAGAAGTCAAGCATCTGCTCTCATTGCAGCTCAGTTAAAGATATGTCTGTAGACCGACTAGCAGTTTCTTTCCAAGCAGTTCAGAATTGTGTGGCTGGAAGGTGAGCTGAAACAAGCTGAGAATCAGCTTCGGAAGAAATACAGCAAGAGTTTTTGCATGGTTCTGACAGGGTTTGGGTCTTTTTTTTAAAAACAGTCTCAAAGAACATCTATGTAAAGCAAGTATGCCTGGGTCTGCTAATTGTATTTAAAAGTTGATTAAGCTCTGAGATGGTTTTGTTGTTTGAGTAGAAGTAAAGATAGAAGTTAAGTGTTATGATATCACTGTATTGATTGGCATTGTTTAAGGGGTAATTGTAAGTTATTTTCCTTGTGTGATGTGACAGATGTTTAAATACAGTTACCAATAAAGTTTTTTAAAAACCATGGGCGAAATTCTCCCCCAACGGCGCGATGTCCGCCGACTGGCGCCCAAATCGGCGCCAATCAGACGGGCATCGCGCCGCCCCAAAGGTGCGGAATGCTCCGCATCTTTAGCGGCCTAGCCCCTCAATGTTGGGGCTAGGCCGGCGCCGGCGGGATTTCCGCCCCGCCAGCTGGCGGAAATGGCGTTTGTTGTCCCGCCAGCTGGCGTGGAAATGCGGCGCATGCGCGGGAGCGTCAGTGGCCGCTGACAGTTTCCCAGCGCATGCGCAGTGGGGAGAGTCTCTTCCGCCTCCGCCATGGTGGAGGCCGTGGCGGAGGCGGAAGGGAAAGAGTGCCCCCACGGCACAGGCCCGCCCGCGGATCGGTGGGCCCCGATCGCGGGCCAGGCCACCGTGGGGGCACCCCCCAGGGCCAGATCGCCCCGCGCCCCCCCCAGGACCCCGGAGCCCGCCCACGGCGCCTGGTCCCGCTGGTAAATACCAGGTTTAATTTACGCCGGCGGGACAGGCAATTTCTGGGCGGGACTTCGGCCCATTCGGGCCGGAGAATTGAGCGGGGTGTCCCGCCAACCGGCGCGGCCCGATTCCCGCCCCCGCCCAATCTCCGGTACCGGAGACTTCGGCGAGGGCGGGGGCGGGATTCACGGCGGCCAACTGCCATTCTCCGACCCGGCGGGGGGTCGGAGAATGACGCCCCATATCCCTATTTTGGGTGAAATCATTTCTGGAGCGAGATACCCTTTTCTCACAGATTTACAGAATTAAAATAAAATATTGGGGTTTCTGTCCAGTATTCTAGCCTCTGTTGGGGTCTGGGCTGGGATCGTACTAATATTCTTTCCGAAATGCACTTCAATCAGAAGGCAGAGATTCCTGTTTCTGCTGTACAACAAAGATGCTGGAGAGACGTTCTCATTTTCTTCTTCTTTGTACCCTACTTTATAGGTTGTGCTGCTGGCTGCTCTTTCTCAAAGGAATGAGACTTGGTTAGCTTCTGTTAAAGTTTGTAAAGCTGTAGTGATCTGTAATCTTCTGATCCAGCAATTTTGTTGCCTGGCAAAAGTATCCGTTTCGGTACATTCAATGATCCTGTACCAGGAATGAAGTGTTATGCAATTCTAATGTCACATTCACACATGAATTCGATAGACAAACAGAATAATGAAGATTATTCTCAAGTGGAATTGAATATACTTTTGTTAATATTTGGGGTTTTATTTCTGCTTAAGGTTACTTGGCCTGTGCATACACTCTACTTTCACATTAGTGTGTGTTTGCTGCTCTCTAGATACTAGAATTTTGACAGCTTCAGTGGTCAAGACAACATCTGGAATAGAGTTGAATGTTGCCTCAGGTTATGTTACTACACTGTGGTTAACCGAATTAGGTTGTTCCGCTGCCTCCACATGTACAAGTCGCGAAAGACGATGCTTGTCAGGTGAATTGCACATTCTGAATTCTCCCTGTGTGTACCCGAACAGGCGCTGTAGTGTAGCAACTAGGGGAGTTTCACAGCAATGAAGTTAATGTAAGCCTACTTGTGACACTAATAAAGATTATTATTATTAGATTAAGAGAAGTTGCACTTCCTTGTACATCTAAAGTGTCTGTGAGATTAGTAGCGAGTATATCAGCAATTTCAATCACTTACACTTCAGCCTTGACCTCAGTGTTTGGGGAGTCAGCTTTGTGTTCTGCAATTGTCTCATTGGCCTTTGTCAGAGCTTTTGTTCCTCGTTTCTTTGTGAAAGTTAGTGCCATGTTGTTCCATGTAATCAGTGTCAATTACAGAATTGTATTCCATCACAATTTGTAACCTCATGGTCTGATATATCTCTCAGTTTACCATTACCATCAATCCAGGGGACCTACTCTGGTTCAATGAGGAATGTACCTTAGCATGTTGGGAGCAGTGTCAGGCTGACCTAAAATTGATGCCAACACGGAGAAGTCTTTATTTATTAAGGGGCAATTTAGCGTGGGCAATCCACCTACCCTGCACATCTTTGGGTTGTGGGGGTGAGACCCACGCAGACATGGGGAGAATGTGCAAACTCCACACGGACAGTCACCGGGGGCCAGGATCGAACTCGGGGCCTTGGCGCCATGAACCAGCAGTGTTAATCACTGCGCCACCGTGCCTCCCTCCACATGGAGAATTTATAACACAGGATTATATGTGTACGAAATAGCAGTTTAGTATACACAGAGCCAAGCAAAACCCACAAGAAATGGATCAGATCAAAGCTTTACAGTTCTTCAACATTCAGTCATAAATGGTCATGAACAACTAACGTGAAGTAGCAAGTAACATGCACCAAACAATTACAAGCAATGTTCATTTTCAACAAGAGAGAATCTAACCATCTCCTCTTGACATTCAACAGCATTATCATCACTGAATTTCCCCACCATCAATATACTGGGGGATGCTATCGACCATAAACATTTCTCGACCAACTACATAAATACTGTGGTTACAAAAGTGGGTCAGGGGTGGGAATTCTGAGGCAGGTAACTCACTTCCTGGTTTTCCAAATCTTTCAATCATCTACAAGGCGAGAGTCAGGAGTGGGATGAAATGTTCCCCATCTGGATAAGTGCAGCTCCAGCAATACTTAAGAAGTTTGACATCATCCAGGACAAAGCAGTCCACTTTATTGGTTTCCACATTCACCACCTTAAAATTCACTCATTCACCCAACGGTGTACAGTGGCAGCAGTGAGTGCCATATACGAGATTCACCAAGTTTCTTCAACAGCACCATCCAAATCCAGGAACTGTACCACCTGAAAGAGCAAGGACAACAGATGTGTGGGAACACCATCATCTGTAAGGTTCTAACAATGCCACACTGCAAGGTACTATATTGCATTCCTTTGCTGTTGCTGAAATAACATTCTGAAACTCCCTCTCTAACAACATTGTGGGTGTACCTACACCATACAGACTGCAGAGATTTTAAGAAGGCAGCTCACAACTACCTCCTCAAAGGTATTTAGGATGGACAATATATGCTGGCCAACGCACACATCGCATGAAGGGTTGATCCATGGTTCTCGCTGGAGTTCAGAAGAATGAGGGGGATCTCATAGAGACTTATAAAATTCTAACAGGACTAGACAGGGTAGATGCAGGGAAGATGTTCCTGATGGTGGGTTTGTCCAGAACCAGGGGTCACAGTCTGAGGATTCAGGGTAAACCATTTCGACAGAGATGAGGAGACATTTCTTCCCCCAAAAAGTGGTGAGCCTGTGGAATTCATTGCCACAGGAAGTAGTTGATGATAAAACATTGAATATATTCAAGAGACGGCTAGATATAGCAATTGGGATAAATGGGATGAAAGGTTATGGGGAGAAAGCAGGATTAGACTATTGAGTTGGATGATCAGCCATGATCGTGATAAATGGCGGAGCAGGCTCGAAGGGCCAAAAGGCCTCCTGCACCTATCTTCTATGTACCTATATGTTTATTTTTAATTCTATTATTTATGTTCTCGGGGCTGCCCACAGTTGGTTTTATTTCAAAGCACAGCAGTATAATTTTCAAAAACAGCTTCTGCTGTGACTGGATCAATCAACTAGTCTGGTGGACCAGTTTTCACATGTCACTTTCCCAATAAATCCTTCTGCCAGACCTGATACAACCCTGAGAAAAATGAGAGCTCCTCCAAAAACAACCACAGAAATTAAACATATAAGTAAGAATGTTGTGCTTCAGTTATACAGAGCATTGGTGAGACTGCACATCAAATGCTGTGTGCAGTGTCAGTCTCCTTATTTAAGGAATTATGTCAATGCATTGGAGGCTGTTCAGGGGAGTTTTACTAGATTGATACCTGGAATGAATTGGTTATCTTATGAGGATAGGTTGGCAAGGCTGGGCTTGTTTCCATTAGAGTTTAGAAGAGTGAGGGGTGACTTGATTGAAGTATATAAGATCCTGAATGGTATTGTCAAGGTGGACATTGAAAAGATGTTTCCTCTTGTGAGTGAGCCCAGACTGTTTTTAAATTAGGGTCGCCCATTTAGGACAGAGACGAGGAGAATGTTTTCCTCGCAAAGGATTGTGCGAATTTGGAACTCTGCCTCAGAAGACAGTGGAGAGGGGCTACTGAATATTTTTAAGGCGGAGGTAGATAGATTCTTGTTAGGCGAGGGGGGTCAAAGGTTATTGGGAGGTAGATGTGGAATGTGGTACTCAACACAAACAGATCAGCTATGACCTTATTGAATGGCGGAGCAGACTTGAGGGGTCGAATAGCCTACTTCTGCTCCTATTTTGAATGTTCGTAGTCTCAGCTACAGGACTGAGCATTCACTTGAGTGAATTCACAAGCACCTTCCACAGCATTAATTTCTACAGAATTAACTTAGCAGAAAATCTATCTTTCAAAGTCTGGTGCAGCATTAGTTAGATACAGAACAAATATCCCTCTACTTTGTTTCGACAATGTATCTTCAGCCCTACTATGGAATAATTTAAATATAATGTTTATAATTTGTAGTTTATACATATTAATTGATAATGTGGATAAGTACTAAGATTTATCAAACAACGTACAAGATTGGGCCCACTGTATTGATTACAAACTGGAGTTCATTGAAGACAAAAGTATGATGAGAGTACAGGGAAGTAATATGACAGTCATACTTCTAATCTTTCTAAGTCTGCAGGAGGTAACACAAATATTATTGTTGTTGAGAAGAGACTGTAAAACACTTATTGTAGATAACCACACAATTTTGGAGTTCTGTCACAGGATGCAGGCAGAAATTAGACAGATAAATTGCTGTTCTTTTCTGTTGAAGAGAAAACATTCTTTCTGCATTCTAATGTTAGTACTAATGTTTTCTAGGCATTTGAAATATAGCCAGATGCATGCATACAATCTGTTGGATACGTGGCTGACAACATGACAAACCAGCCATTATTGTTAGCTGACAAACAATTGAGTTAAACCTGTCAGCACCTTTGCTAAGAATAAATTATATCAGAAACAAATCATATCCTTATGCATAACCTCTGTTGTGTTTTTGTATGATTTAAAAAAAAATTATATTGAAAAAGATTGCTGCTTTAGAAACAAAATCCATGAATCCTTAAGTAGTGGCTATTGAATCAATAATTATAAGAATCAATATTATCATTTAGTTCCTGTTGAAATATCACTGCTGACAAGGCCATTCTGTGAAGAATTTGTTTCCTAAGGGGCATAATTAAACATTGATATATGTATATAGACAGGATATCAAAATATGTATAAAAATACATTCAATCAAAGGGCAGAAGGGGAAAATGTGGTTTTCATAATTAATTTTACCGACACATGTAATGATGTTGAAATCTAATTGCATGCAGCAGAAACATTTGGCATGAGTCCAGTGACTATGTTGGGCCTGGCGCGTATCTGGGCACGCCTGGTGAATAGTGGGTGAGGGCAAAATCGAGATTCGTGCTGGGCATCAACTATTTTGCAATTCTCCCGGCCAGCTCCCAATAGTGAGTTCCGGATCTCGCCCAGAAATGGTGAGAATATCATTAACTCTAATTTGGACGCAATTCAGGTCTTGTGCGGATCAGCTGGCGGGGGTATTCGCAGACATCATCAACCTCTCTTTACAACAATCTGAGGTCCCTATCTACTTCAAGACGACGACCATCATCCATGTACCAAAAAAGAAAAAAGCAGCATGCCTTAATGACTATCGTCCAGTGGCTCTGACATTCATCATCATAGAATTTACAGTGCAGAAGGAGGCCATTCAGCCCATCGAGTCTGCACCGGCTCTTGGAAAGAGCACTCTACCCAAGCCCACACCTCCACCATATCCCCATAGCCCAGTAACCCCACCCAACACTAAGGGCAATTTTGGACACTACGGGCAATTTAGCAGGACCAATCCACCTAACTTGCACATCTTTGGACTGTGGGAGGAAACCGGAGCACCCGGAGGAAACCCACGCACACACGGGGAGAACGTGCAGACTCCGCACAGACAGTGACCCAAGTAGGGAATCGAACCTGGGACCCTGGAGCTGTGAAGCAATTGTGCTAACCACTCTGCTACCGTGCTGCCCCAAATCATGAAGTGCTTAGAAAGGTTAATCGTGGCACAAATCAACTCCAGCCTTCCGGATTGCCTTGATCCACTACAGTTTGCCTATCGCTGCAACAGGTCCACAGCAGATGCCATCTCCATGGCCCTGCACTCTACCCTGGAACACCTAGATAACAAAGATACCTATGTCAGACTCCTATTTATCGACTACAGCTCAGCCCTCAACACCATCATTCCTACAAAACTCATCTCCAAACTCCGTGGACTTGGACTCGGCTCCTCCCCCTACGTCTGGATCCTGAACTTTCTGACCCACAGGCCACAATCAGTAAGGATAGGCAACAACACCTCCTCCACGATCATCCTCAACACCGGTGCCCCACAAGGCTGTGTCCTCAGCCCCCTACTATACTCCTTATACACCTATGACTGTGTGGCCAAATTCCCCTCCAACACAATTTTCAAATTTGCTGATAACACCACAGTAGTGGGTCGGATTTCAAACAATGACGAGGCAGAGTATAGGAATGAGATAGAGAATCTGGTGAACTGGTGTGACAACAATAATCTCTCCCTCAAAGTCAACAAAACGAAGGAGGAGGGGGGAACTTTGTTGCTACTGCATTGGCCAAAGGTGAGCTGGAGCTCGGAGAGAGAGTTGGGGCGGGGGTCTGCCATTGGGGGGAATGGAGAGGGCGGGAGGCGCGGGCACGTGGCTGGCCTAGAACAGGGGATGGCTAATCGGCAGGGGGGGGGGGCCTGATCCGGCTAACTTGGAATGTGAGAGGCCTGAACGGGCCGGTCAAGAGGGCCCGTGTGTTCGCGCACCTGAAGGGACTGAAGGCAGATGTGGTTATGCTCCAGGAGATGCATTTGAGGGTGGCAGAACAGGTTAGGCTGAGAAAGGGGTAGGTAGGGCACATTTTCCACTCGGGGTTGGACGCAAAGAATCAAGGGGTGGCGATTTTGGTGGAGAAGCAGGTGTCGTTTGAGGCGCTGAACATCGTGGTAGACAATGGAGGTAGGTATCTGATGGTGAGTGGTAAGCTGCAGGGGGTGCGGGTGGTGTTAGTGAATGTATATGCCCCGAATTCGGACGATGCCAGATTTATGTGGCGCATGTTGGGCCAGATTCCGGACCCGGAGGCAGGGAGCTTGATAATGGGGGGGGACTTTAACATGGTACTGGATCCAGCATTGGACCGCTCCAGGTCTAGGACAGGTAAGAGGCTGGCGGCGACCTAAGTGCTGAGGGGGTTTATGGACCAGATGGGAGGAGTGGACCCATGGAGATTTGTCAAGCCGGGGGACAGGGAATTTTCTTTTTTTTCCCACATCCATAAAGCCTACTCCCAGATAGACTTCTTCGTTATGAGCAGGGCACTAATCCCGAGGGTGGAGGACACGGAGTATTCGGCCATAGCCATCTCAGACCATGCCCCGCATTGAGTGGAGCTGGAGCTAGGGGAGGAGAGGGACCAGTGCCCACTGTGGCGCCTGGATTTGGGCTCGCTGGCGGATGAGGAGGTGAGCGGGCAGATCCGGGGGTGCATTGAAAGCTATCTGGAGGCTAACGATAATGGGGAGGTGCAGGTAGGGGTGGTCTGGGAGGCGCTGAAAGCGGTGATTAGGGGAGACCTAATCTCCACTAGGGCCCACAAGGAGAGGAAAGAGAGGAGAGAGAGCTAGAGATTGGTGGGGGAGATTTTAAGGGTGGAAAGGAGGTATGCAGAGGTCCCCGAGGAGGGACTACTCAAGGAGCGACGAAGCCTCCAGGCCGAGTTCGACCTGTTGACCACCAAGAAGGCAGAGGTGCAGTGGAGGAAAGCGCAAGGAGCGGTGTATGAGTACGGGGAGAAGGCTAGCCGGATGTTGGCACATCAGCTTCGGAAGCGAGAGGCAGCGAGGGAGATTGGGGGTGTTAGGGATAAAGGGGGAACATGGTGCGGAGTGCGGTGGGAATAAATGGGGTAATTAGAGACTTTTATGAGGGGCTGTATCGGTCTGAGCCCCCGACGGAGGAGGGGGGTGGATGTGTCGATTTTTGGATCGGCTGAGGTTCGCGAGGGTGGAGGAGGAGCAGGTGGCTGGGCTTGTGGTACCGGTAGGGCTGGAGGAGCTGACTAAGGGGCTGGGAGTATGCAGGCGGGGAAGGCACCTGGGCCAGATGGGTTCTCAGTGGAATTTTACTGGAAGTACATGGACCTGCTGGGCCCTCTACTAGTGAGGACTTTCAATGAGGCGAGGGGGGGGGGGGGGCCCTACTACCCCCGACGATGTCCAGGGCGCTGATCTCGCTGATCTTGAAGCGGGACAAGGACCCATTACAGCGTGGGTCGTATAGGCCAATCTCGCTCCTCAACGTGGACGCGAAGTTGTTAGTGAAGGTGTTGGCTACCAGAATTGAGGACTGTGTCCCGGGGGTGATTCACGAGGACCAGGCGGGTTTTGTGAAGGGACGGCAGCTGAATACCAATGTGCGGAGGCTCCTTAATGTAATCATGATGCCTGCAGTGGAGGGGGAAGCAGAGATAGTGGTGGCAATGGATGCGGAGAAGGCCTTCGATAGGGTGGAGTGGGGGTACCTTTGGGAAGTGTTGAGGAGGTTTGGGTTCGGGGAGGGGTTCATTAGTTGGGTTAGGCTACTTTACGAAGCTCCGGTGGCGAGTGTGGCCATGAAGCGGAGGAGGTCGGAATACTTTTGGCTGTACCGGGGGATGAGGCAGGGGTGCCCCCTATCCCCCTTGCTATTTGCATTGGCAATTGAGTCTTTGGCTATGGCTTTGAGGGAATCCAGCAACTGGAGGGGGCTGGTCCGGGGGGGTGGAGGAACACCGGGTATCGTTGTATGCCGATGACCTGTTACTGTATGTGGCGGACCCAGTGGGGGGATGCAGGAGATGATACGGATCCTCAGGGAGTTTGGGGACTTTTCCAGGTATCAGCTTAACGTGGGGAAGAGTGAGCTCTTCGTGGTACACCCAGGGGACCAGGGAAGGGAGATAGACGAGCTTCCATTGAAGAGGGCGAAAAGGAGTTTTCGGTACCTGGGGATCCAGGCGGCCAGGAGCTGGGGGGCCCTACACAAGCTCAACTTGACGCGACTGGTGGAGCAGATGGAGGAGGAGTTTAAAAGGTGGGATATGCTGCCACTCTCCCTGGCGTAGGGTGCAGTCGGTGAAAATGACGGTGCTCCCGAGGTTCCTTTTTGTATTCCAGTGCCTCCCCATCCTGATCCCTAAGGCCTTTTTTTTAATAAAATAAATTTAGTGTACCCAATTAATCTTTTCCAAATATGGGGCAATTTAGTGTGGCCAATCCACCTAGCCTGCACATCTTTGGGTTTTGGGGGGCGAAACCCACGCAAACACGGGGAGAATGTGCAAACTCCACACGGACAGTGACCCAGAGCCGGGATCGAACCTGGGACCTCGGCGCCGTGAGGCTGCAGGGCTAACCCACTGCGCCACCGTGCTGCCCTCCTAAGGCCTTTTTTAAGCGGGTCAGCAGGAGCATCATGGGATTCATGTGGGCGAAAAAGACCCCGAGGGTGAGAAGGGTGTTTCTGGAATGGAGTAGGGACAGAGGAGGGTTAGCATTGCCTAATCTGTGTGGGTACTACTGGGCTGCCAATGTGGCGATGATACGCAAGTGGGTAATGGAGGGGGAGGGGGCGGCATGGAAGAGGCTGGAGATGGCGTCCTGTGTGGGCACAAGTCTGAGAGCGCTGGTGACAGCACTGCTGCCACTCCCGCTGACAAGGTACACCACGAGTCCGGTGGTGGCGGCGACTTTGAAAATTTGGGGGCAGTGGAGACGCCACAGGGGTGAGGTAGAGGCTTTGGTTTGGTCCCCGATCCGAGAGAACCATCGGTTCGTCCCGGGGAGAATGGATGAAGGGTTCCTGAGCTGGCACAGGACGGGAATTAGAAGGATGGGGGACCTGTTTATAGATGGGATGTTTGCGAGCCTTGGGGCGCTGCAGGAAAAATTCGGGCTTCCCCACGGAAATGCCTTCAGGTACATGCAGGTAAGGGCGTTTGTAAGACGGCAGGTGAGGGAGTTCCCGCTGCTTCCAGCACTGGATCCAGGATAGGGTGCTCTCGGAGGTGTGGGTTGGAGAAGGCAAGGTCTCGGCGATCTACCAGGAGATGCAGGAGGAGGAGGAGACCTCGGTGGAGGAGTTAAAGGGTAAATGGGAGGAGGAGCTTGGCGAGGAGATAGACGAGGGTACGTGGGCGGACGCCCTGGGTAGGGTTAATTTTTCCTCCTCTTGCGCCAGGCTTAGCCTGATACAATTTAAGGTTCTTCACAGAGCGCATATGACAGGGGCGAGGCTGAGCAGGTTCTTTGGGGTGGAAGACAGGTGTGTGAGGTGCTCGGAGAGCCCGGCAAATCACGTCCATATGTTCTGGGCGTGCCCGGAGCTGGATGCGTTCTGGAGGGGCGTTGCGAGGACGGTGTCTAAGGTGGTGAACACCCGGGTTAAGCCGAGCTGGGGGTTAGCACTATTTGGGGTATTGGACGAGCCGGGAGTGCAGGAGGCGAAAGTGGCCGGTATTCTGGCCTTTGCGTCCCTGGTACCCCGGCGGAGGATTCTGCTACAGTGGAGGGATGCGAGGACCCCAAGCGTGGAAGCCTGGGTCAGCGACATGGCAGGATTCATTAAATTGGAGAGGGTAAAATTTGCCTTGAGAGGGTCTGTGCAAGGGTTCTTCAGGCGGCGGCAACCGTTCCTAAACTTTCTAGCAGAGCGTTAGGAGGTGGTCAGCCGCAGCAGCAACACAGGCGGGGGGCGGGTACCCTGTGTTTACTACTGTGTTTAGTATTGCTTAATGGGGGGGTTTGTATATTGGGGGAATTCGTGATGTAGTTGTAAGATGTTTATTAATGTGTTCTTTGTTTCTTTTTCTGTAAGGGGGGCTTTTGTTGAAAATATGTAAAAATTTGAATAAAAATATTTTTTTTAAAACAAAACTAAGGAGATTGTCATCGACTTGGGAAGCGTAGTGGAGAACATGCCCCTGTCTACATCAATGGGAACGAAGTAGAAAGGGTCGAGAGCTTCAACTTCTTAGGTGTCCAGATCACCAACAGCCTGTCCTGGTCCCCCCATGCTGACACTATAGTAAAGAAAGCCCACCAACGACTCTACTTACTCAGAAGACTAAGGACATTTGGTATGTCACCTACGACTCTCACCAACTTCTACAGATGCACCATAGAAAGCATTCTTTCTGGTTGTATCACAGCTTGGTATGGATCCTGCTCTGCCAAGACCGCAGGAAATTACAAAAGGTCGTGAATGTATCCCAATCCATCACGCAAACCAGCCTCCCATGTATCGACTCTGTCTACAATTCCCGCTGCCTCAGAAAGGTAGCCAGCATAATTAAGGACCCCACACACCCCGGACATTCTCTCTTCCACCTCCTTCCGTCAGGAAAAAAATACCAAAGTTTGAGGTCACGTACCAACTGACTCAAGAACAGCTTCTTCCCTACTGCCATCAGACTTTTGAATGGACCTACCTTGTTTTAAGTTGATCTTTTCCCTACACTTTGCTATAACTGTAACATTATATTCTGCAGTCTCTCCTTCCTTCCCTATGTACGGTATGCATTGTTTGTACAGCATGCAAGAAACAATACTTTTCACTGTATACTAATACTTGTGACAATCAAATCAATTTCATTAACGAGATTGAAGTCAAATGCAGCAGACTCCCGGGAATTAACCGACTCCCCACCAGGATGTCCCGCGGGTGTCATTTAGTATTCCTTTTCAAAAATGTGAAGCTTGCGCAATGGCTATTGAGGGGAAGTGAGGAGGTGAGTAGACATTTCCATTTTCCGGCATGCAGCTCAAGGGCACTGGAGCTGCTGTCCTAGTGCTCGGGGTGAGGTGGTGGGTGGGGTGAGGGACACCTCAGGGAGGTTGGGCTTGGTCCGGGGGCTGAAGCATTGAAGTTCGGGGGGGGGGGGGGGGTCAGCCCTGGGAGGGGGGGGGGGCTTTGTGTCTGTGAGGCACTTTATTCTTTAAATATTGTGGAGACGCATAACAGGGGCAACCACAGCTGCAGCCTGCCTGTCCTACCAGATACTTCCAGGACAGAGCCCTGCTGCAGCTTCTATCCTGAAAATCAATTTCTCTCCCTTTTGACTGTGAGCAGCATCTAGCTTCGCAGCTGAAAGCTATTTCAAATGGGCAATTAGCCTTGTTAGTTGTGGGAGCAATTCTTGTTCCTCCACTCTCAAGTGCCTCCTCGAAGGCACAGGTGCCATGTCTCAGAGGATGGTTATTGCCTTGCGCATCCAGCAAGTGTGTGGATGAGTGGAGGGCAGCTGAGCACAGCTTCCCTAACGTTCCTGGCACAGGTCTTGGGTCTCCTGATCTGGTTGGGAGTGAGTGAGCAGGGTGAGGTCTGCCAGCACAACTCGTTCACTGGATGTCACTCTGAGAAAAGGCGGGACAGTCATGGTAAGGGTACGGAGGGTTTAGGGGCTTTGCGGGTCCAGGGATGGAAGCTCAAATTAGTTGTTGGTCATTTTCCTTCTCCAATTTCTTTCAGATAAAACCTTGTTTGCCGGTGTGGATTCCACAGATGCTGGCCTCACTGTGCTTGTTGCAGCTGTGGCAGGCAGACGCCCCAGAAGGCAGCAGCAACAACGCAGGCTGAAAGTGGCACCCCAAGTGCAGGGGGCCACTGCAAACCCTGAAGACCCGGCTGCCTTGGAGCATTTTACTATGGTAAATATGCTATATAAGTACAAGTTGTTATTGTACATGGAAGTTACAGAGAGTGGGCAGGAAGATGGAGATGAGGCCGAGATGAGATCAGCCATGATCGTTTTGAATGGCAGAGCGGGCTCGAGGGGCTGAATTGTCTACTCCTGCTCCGAGTTCTTATGTTCTAACATATCAATTTAATGGATAACGTGTCCAGAAATACATGCATTTCTGTTACTGCCTCACTACTGTCATGATATTCAAACACACATCACAACACACACATCATGATAGACAGACCAACAGACCAATTAGCACACAGAACACGACAGCCAATCACAGACAAGAGCAGACACAGTATAAGACAAGAAACACAACACCTACTGGCCAGTCCATCTGGAGACAGGACAAGGCCAGGACCTCATTAAAATGACACTCCCACAGTCACCACGTGCTGAGTACCCAATCAGATGTGTAAATAACTAGTTGGAATAAAACTGCGTTGTACCAATCGCAACCGTGTTGGTTCGTCTGTACCTCAGAGCACCCAACACTACATGGTACCAGTGAGTGAATCGATACTTACCGGCAAATCTGCCATCCTGAGCCATGGACACCCACAACAAACCGCAGCCGTTGCAAGTCGCTGGGAACCTGGGCACCAATTGGAAGCTCTTCAAGCAGCGATTCGAACTGTTCATGCGAGCCAACGAAAAACAGGGCGCCTCGGACAAAACAAAGATTGCCATGCTCCTCACTACCGCAGGTCAGCACGCCATCGATGTATACAACTCCTTGGTGTTCGCGGAAGGCGAGAACAAATCTAAATATGACCCGGTCCTCCTCAAGCTCGACCAGCACTTCAACGTTGAGGTCAATGAAAGCTTTGAGAGGTATATCTTTCAGCAGCGCCTACAAGGTAAGGATGAGCTCTTTCAGCCCTTCCTGACGCACCTCCGCATACTCGCGCAGTCCTGCGGTTACGGCACCACCTCAGAGTCCATGATCCGGGACCAGATCGTTTTTGGCGTTGCCTCCAGTGGCCTACGCCAGCAGCTTCTAAAAAGCTGACCTTAGCATCTGCAGTTGAAGCCTGTGTCCTGCATGAAAATGCGACCAGCCGCTATGCCCAATTTCAGGCGACCGAATCGGCACAGAGGGGGTCCCAAGCGATCGAATTGGCAAGCCAGGCCGCCCACGAGCCCGAACGCATCCAGGCAATCGAGTTTCTCCCGGCCCGCGGCCCGGACGAGGGCGGCCGTTTCGCGCGCTTTTTGAGACCTCCCGCGTTTGTGCGCGCCAAAACCTACGGCAACACTGAGGGACGTGCTGCGCAGGCGCGCCCGATGCAAGACCGAACTACGCATGCGCAGTGGCGTAACGAACGCCATGACGTCATGACGTGCGGCAACTATGGAGCTGCACATTTAAAAGGGCAATGTCCTGCAAAAACCCGACAATGCCTACGCTGTGGCAAGATGGGCAACTACGATGCCTACTGTTGAGAGGCTCAACCTGTGGATCTTCCACATCTCCGACAACCTCGCAGACACGTGCGGACCACTCAGCCTCCACATCACGACATCCAAACCGATGACACAGGTGACCAAGACGCCTTCCGGGTTGCGGTCATTGATGTGAACCGGGTCAACACCATCAATCCGGTCGATGAATGGAATGCCACCCTGGCGGTCAACCGATCGCCGATCACTTTCCGCCTGGACACTGGCACCTCCGCCAACCTCATAGCATGGTCAGCATTCTATGCCATGAAGGTCAGACCACCAATCCAGCCATCCCGGTGCAAGATGGTCGACTACAACAGGAACGTTATCCCGGCCATGGGATCCATCCAGCTCCAAGTGACACACAAAACACACACGGCCACACTCTCGTTCAAGATAGTTGGCTCACCGAAGGACTCCCTGCTGGGCGCACAGGCATGTAAGGCTCTCCACCTTGTGCAACAAATTCTCTCTCTCTCTCTCCAGACGGCACGTCTGACTTCCCGGATGCAGAGTTCTACGCACAGCTCCAATCGCTCCTCGCCCACAACCAGGAGGCATTCAAAGGCATGGGAACACTGCCATACACCTACCGAATTCGCCTCAAACCGGACGCCATCCCGGTCGTTCACGCACCTCGCAGGGTTCCTGCGCCACTTAAAGACCGCCTCAAGCTGCAGCTGCAGGATCTCCAGGACCAAGGGGTCCTATCCAGGGTCACGGAACCCACGCCATGGGTCAGCTCCATGGTGTGTGTCAAGAAGCCCTCTGGCGAGCTCCGCATCTGTATAGACCCCAAAGACCTCAATAATAACATTATGCGGGAACATTATCCCATACCCAAACGGGAGGAGATCACCAGTGAAATGGCCCAAGCGAAGATATTCACGAAACTGGATGCTTCTAAAGGATTTTGGCAGATCCAACTGGACCCGTCCAGCCGAAAGCTATGTACCTTCAACACCCCTTTCGGCAGATTCTGCTACAACCGGATGCCATTTGGCATCATCTCAGCATCCGAGGTCTTCCACAGAATCATGGAGCAGATGATGGAAGGCATCGAAGGGGTGCGCGTATATGTGGACGATGTCATCATCTGGTCCACCACACCGCAGGAGCACATACATCGTCCCCAACGCGTTTTTGCCCGCATACGGGAAAACGGCCTGCGCCTCAACCGAGCCAAGTGCACCTTTGGCCAGACCGAATTGAAGTTCCTGGGGGACCATATCTCCCGGTCAGGGGTCCGTCCGGATGCAGACAAGGTGAGCGCCGTCACAGCCATGCCGCAGCCGGCCGACAAGAAGGCTGTCCTACGCTTCCTTGGCATGGTCAACTTCCTAGGGAAATTCATTCACAACCTTGCCTCCCACACGATGACTCTGCACCAACTCGTCAGAAAATCCACAGAGTTCCAGTGGCAACACACACACCAGCTGGAATGGGAGGAGTTCAAACACAAACTCACCACGGCACCAGTGTTGGCGTTCTTCGACACGTCCCGTCCCACCAAAATCTCAACCGATGCCAGCCAATCCGGCATTGGAGCAGTGCTCCTGCAGAGGGATGACACGTCGTCATGGGCCCCGGTTGCCTATGCGTCGCAGGCCATGACACCCACAGAGCAGCGCTACGCGCAAATTGAAAAAGAATGCCTGGGCTTGCTAACCGGTTTAGACAAGTTCCACGATTACGTCTATGGTCTTCCACGGTTCACGGTCGAAACTGACCACCGCCCCCTGGTCAGCACAATAAACAAGGACCAGAACGAGATGACCCCTCGCCTCCAGCGCATCCTACTTAAACTCAGGAGTTTACGACTTCCAACTGGTCTGCTCTCCAGGGAAGGACCTCATCATGGCGGATGCCCTATCCAGAGCAGTGAGCACGCCACCAGATGCGGAGGGGTTCGTATGTCAGGTCGAGGCACAGGTGGCCTTGACAGCGGAAAATCTGCCGGCTGACGACTCCAGTCTGGCCCGCATCCGCCGAGAAACAGCGGCCGACCCCCTTTTACAGCGAGTGATGCGCCACACGACGGGAGGATGGCTCAAAGGGCAGTGCCCGCAGTTCTATAATGTACGAGACGACCTAGCCATCATTGATGGTGTCCTTCTGAAGCTGGACCGGATTGTGATTCCGCACAGTATGCGCCAGCTGGTTCTCGATCAAATACACGAAGGCCACTTGGGGGTTGAGAAGTGCAGACGGAGGGCCCGAGAGGCGGTATACTGGCCGGGCATCAGTGACGATATTGCCAACATGGTGATCAACTGCCCCACCTGCCAAAGGTTTCAGCCGGCGCAACCTCCTGAGACGCTTCTGCCCCATGAGCTGGTGACGTCCCCCTGGGCGAAGGTGGGTGTCGACCTATTTCACGCGCTTGGCATGGACTATGTTATCATAGTGGACTACTTCTCCAATTACCCAGAAGTCATACGCCTGCACGATCTCACATCATCTGCTGTCATCAGGGCCTGCAAAGACACCTTTGCTCGCCACGGCATTCCGATGACTGTCATGTCGGACAATGGGCCCTGTTTTGCCAGCCACGAATGGTCGTCCTTTGCGGCCTCGTATGGCTTCACACACATGACGTCCAGCCCTCTGCATCCCCAGTCCAATGGAAAGGCGGAGAAGGGCGTTCACATTGCCAAGCGGCTCCTCTGCAAGGCTGCTGCTGCCGGATCGGACTTCTACCTCGCCCTGCTGGCCTATCGCTCGGCCCCACTAGCCACTGGTCTCTCACCAGCACAGCTGCTGATGGGTCGCGCCCTCAGAACCACTGTGCCTTCCATCCTGGCACCAACAATAGACCATGCTCCGGTACTGCATAGGATGCAACTGCAGCGCGATCGCCAGAAGAGATCGTACAACACAAGGGTAACTGATCTTCCATCCCTGGCCCCTGGAGACAACGTCCGCATTCACCTACCAGACGGTGGCTGGTCAGCACCTGTCGATGTTCTCCGACGCGTGGCTCCCCGCTCGTTCCTGGTACGCATGCCAGATGGATCCGTGCGTAGGCGCAATCGCCGAGCCCTTCACCTACTTCCACGCTCGCAACGGAACCATACACAGACGCCGTGTCCTCCACTGGTTCCTGATAGCAACTTCGTGGAGCTGCCATATACCATGCCCCTTCTATCGCCGTCCGTGGCCAGGCTCGGACCTCAGCCGGTGGTTCTCGACCCACCCTTGAGGCGGTCAACCCGAATTCGTCGCCCACCTACTAGACTGGACTTATGAGACTGTTCACACATCACATTTTAGCAACTACTGTATTGTAACATGTCACTGTTTTATCATTCCAGGCCTCGTTTGATCGGTCCAAATTTCAACATTGTTCTTCTTTTGTTATGGTACAACCTCGTTAGCATGTCACACCTGACATCGCCCCTTGTATATAGTTACGCCACATGTACAGACTGTAAATATCATGCACACACACCGTTAGCTGCACTCAGTACACATTTATATTTATAACCACGTAGGCACATAATCTTGTAAAAAAGGGGGGATGTCATGATATTCAAACATACATCACAACACACACATCATGATAGACAGACCAACAGACCAATTAGCACACATAACACGACAGCCAATCACAGACAAGAGCAGACACAGTGTAAGACAAGAAACACAACACCTGCTGGCCAGTCCATCTGGAGACAGGACAAGGCCAGGACCTCATTAACAAGACACTCACACAGTCACCACGTGCTGAGTACCCAGTCAGATGTGTAAATAACTAGTTGGAATAAATCTGCGTTGTACCAATCGCAACCGTGTTGGTTCGTCTGTACCTCAGAGCACGCAACACCACAACTACCTCTGTGGGAATTGCACAAGAAAAGTAATGAGAATTCCCAACTGGTTTTAGATTTAATATTCTGTGACTCACAGCATTCCTTTGTCATGATGGTAGAGAGTGTGAGATGAAAGAGTGAGAGGATAGGGCAGCAGAACCAAGAAGTAAAACACAGCCTGGGAACTCAATCAACTCAAGCCATAGGTAAGTTTTACAGCTGAGAAGTTAGAAGGCTCACCCGCTATCCAAAGTGTGAATCAATTTTCCCTGCAGCAGTAAACTGAGCAGTTTTCATATTCAGCCTATGCCATGTTTGACATTCCTTGTGGGATGTGGGCACACAAATTGCCGAGGATCATTTTTGTCGACACAGCAGAAGCACTCCTGAAATAAAACATTTCCTGCGTCATCGTTTGGACAGCTTTCTGGATTGCTGGTTTGGACCCTTCATGCCTGCAACAAATGAGCAGCATGTGTGCAGCACAGGCTTCTCTAACTTCATAGAATCATAGAATCCCTACACTGCAGAAGGAGGCCATTCGGCCCATCAAGTCTGCACCTATTCCCGTAACCCCATAACCTAACCTGCACATCCTTGGACACTAAGGGGAAATTTATCATGGTTAATCCACCCAACATACCTAAGGCCAGAATTGAATCCAGGTCCCTGGCGCTGTGAGGCAGCACTGCTAACTACTGTGCCACCATGCCGCCTTGTGCTGTACTGCCCTCCGGGGGCGGGATTGTCCCACCTCGGGGCCGGGCCGGAGAATCCCCGCAACCGGGCCACCCGCCCCGATGCAGCGGAGCGGAGAATCAGCACCATTGGCGCCGGCGCGTTTGGCACGGCGCCAGTCCTGGGCCGCTAAATGGGCCGGGCTGCCGATTCTCAAGCCCGGATGGGCCGAGCGGCCGCTCTAAAAAGGCAGAGTCCCGCCAGCGCCGTCCACACCTGGTCGCAGGCGGCGGGAACTCTGCACTCAGGGTCGGGGGGCGGCCTGTGGGAGGGTGGGGGAAGGGGTCTCCTACCCCGGGGGGGCCTCTGATGGGGCCTGGCCCGCGATCAGGGCCCACCAATTGGTGGGCCGGCTTCTCGCTCCCCTTGCCTATTTCCTCCCGCGTCGGCCCCTGAACTCCCACACCATGTTGCGTCGGGACCGGCACGTTGAGGGAGGCACATGTGCGGGTTGGCGCCGGTGCCACTGCGCATGTGCGGATCCTGCGGTGCATGGTTCACGCCGGATGGGAGGCTGGAGCGGCGTGAACCACTTCAGCACCGTGCTGGCCCCCTGTAGGTACTCCCAGTGGCACGTAGACGCCGCCGTGAAACACGACGGCGTTTCCGACGGCGTGGCACTCTGCCGCCAAATGGGAGAATCCAACCCAGGTAATTTGTACCTTACATAACACCCACACCCAAAACAGAAATAGGTGGGTATGCTGCTTGTCCATTTACAAGCTCACCTGAAAATTACATTGTGTGTGCCTTGGGCTGTAGCGCACTCCCTCCAACTTTCAATCTCTGGCCACCTGTTTTTGATGTGGGAAATAGGTAGCTGGCAATTGAAAATGATGCCTGTCTGTCACTGATGCACGATCAATTACACTCAAGACGAAGTGATTTCATAACTGAAGGCTTTAATCGACTAGAACCTGTTCCCCAGCAGCTTCAGTACAGAAAGTGAAGGCTGCTGGGACGGCACCGGTTCTTATATTCCGCCTGTCAGGGCGGAGCTATGTATCAACAGCCAATGGTAAACTCCTAGGTTTAACCAATGGTCATCAGCCTCTTAGGTACCGCAATACCTGATAATACCACATTCACCCCCTGTTAAAAAAGAGTCCGGCGGGGGTGGTGGCCAGTGGTAACAGTCGCCTTTAACATGGTATGATCAGATATGGAGGTACCGTGATACCTCCTTACAGGGCTGTCGAGAATATTTACAAAGTGTTCGTTCACGGTTAAAGTCACAGCGAAGCAATCAGTCGATCGGGTGGCCTGGTCGTCCTTCTTGATCGTCTGGGCTTCGGTGGTGATTCTGGTGGGGGTCCAGATGGTTGCGACTCCGGGAGCATGGGTTCGGCCTCCCTCGCAGCTTCGTCACCCCTAGGCGGCGCTGTTGGGGCAAAGGCTAACACGGGGGTGGGGCGGAGGTGCCTGTAGGGGTGTCGGTGGGTGGGCGGGCCTAGGCAGGAGCGGCGGGAGTACTGACCCTCCAGTCAGGTGCTTGGGGGGGGGGGGGTAATGGTTCGGGTGTACGTGGGGTTCCGGCGGGCGCCAGGTCCCGTAGGGAGACCGTATCTTGCCGGCCGTCAGGGAGCACCACGTAGGCGTACTGGGGGTTAGCGTGCAGCAGGTGGACCCTCTCGACCAATGGGTCCGACTTGTGCGCCCGCACGTGCTTCCGAAGCAGGATGGGTTCGGGTGTCGCTAGCCAGGTTGGGAGCGAGGTCCCAGAGGAGGACTTCCTGGGGAAAACAAGGAGACGTTCACGAGGTGTCTGATTGGTAGTTGTACAGAGCAGCGACCGGATGGAGTGGAGGGCCACCGGGAGGACTTCGTGCCAGCGGGAGACTGGGAGATTCCTGGACCGTAGGGCCAGTAGAGCAGTCTTCCAGACCGTTCCGTTCTCCCTCTCCACTCAGCCTCTCCCTGCCACTCAGCCTCTCTCTGCCACCCAGCCTCTCCCTGTCACCTAGCCTCTCCCTGCCACTCAGCCTCTCTGCCACTCAGCCTCTCCCTGCCACTCAGCCTCTCCCTGCCACTCAGCCTCTCCCTGCCACTCAGCCTCTCTGCCACTCAGCCTCTCTCTGCCACTCAGCCTCTCTCTGCCACTCAGCCTCTCTCTGCCACTCAGCCTCTCTCTGCCACTCAGCCTCTCCCTGCCACTCAGCCTCTCCCTGCCACTCAGCCTCTCCCTGCCACTCAGCCTCTCTCTGCCACTCAGCCTCTCTCTGCCACTCAGCCTCTCCCTGCCACTCAGCCTCTATCTGTCACTCATCCTCTCTGCCACTCAGCCTCTCTCTGCCACTCAGCCTCGCCCTGCCACTCAGCCTCTCTCTGCCACCCAGCCTCTCATTGCCACTCAGCCTCTCTCTGCCACTCAGCCTCTCCCTGCCACTCAGCCTCTCTCTGCCACTCAGCCTCTCCCTGCCACTCAGCCTCGCCCTGCCACTCAGCCTCTCTCTGCCACCCAGCCTCTCTCTGCCACTCAGCCTCTCTCTGCCACTCAGCCTCTCCCTGTCATCCAGCCTCTCCCTGCCACTCAGCCTCTCTCTGCCACTCAGCCTCTCCCTGCCACTCAGCCTCTCTCTGCCACTCAGCCTCTCTGCCACTCAGCCTCTCTGCCACTCAGCCTCTCTGCCACTCAGCCTCTCTCTGCCACTCAGCCTCTCTCTGCCACCCAGCCTTTCCCTGCCACCCAGCCTCTCCGTGCCACCCAGCCTCTCTCTGCCACTCAGCCTCTCTGCCACCCAGCCTCTCTCTGCCACCCAGCCTCTCTCTGCCACCCAGCCTCTCTCTGCCACCCAGCCTTTCTGCCACCCAGCCTCTCTGACACCCAGCCTCTCTCTGCCACCCAGCCTCTCTCTGCCACCCAGCCTCTCTCTGCCACCCAGCCTCTCTCTGCCACTCAGCCTCTCTCTGCCACCCAGCCTCTCTCTGCCACCCAGCCTCTCTCTGCCACCCAGCCTCTCTCTGCCACCCATCCTCTCTCTGCCACTCAGCCTCTCTCTGCCACTCAGCCTCTCCCTGCTACCCAGCCTATCTCTGCCACTCAGTCTCTCCCTGCCACTCAGCCTCTCTCTGCCACTCAGCCTCTCCCTGCCACTCAGCCTCGCCCTGCCACTCAGCCTCTCTCTGCCACCCAGCCTCTCTCTGCCACTCAGCCTCTCTCTGCCACTCAGCCTCTCCCTGTCATCCAGCCTCTCCCTGCCACTCAGCCTCTCTCTGCCACTCAGCCTCTCCCTGCCACTCAGCCTCTCTCTGCCACTCAGCCTCTCTGCCACTCAGCCTCTCTGCCACTCAGCCTCTCTGCCACTCAGCCTCTCTCTGCCACTCAGCCTCTCTCTGCCACCCAGCCTTTCCCTGCCACCCAGCCTCTCCGTGCCACCCAGCCTCTCTCTGCCACTCAGCCTCTCTGCCACCCAGCCTCTCTCTGCCACCCAGCCTCTCTCTGCCACCCAGCCTCTCTCTGCCACCCAGCCTTTCTGCCACCCAGCCTCTCTGACACCCAGCCTCTCTCTGCCACCCAGCCTCTCTCTGCCACCCAGCCTCTCTATGCCACCCAGCCTCTCTCTGCCACTCAGCCTCTCTCTGCCACCCAGCCTCTCTCTGCCACCCAGCCTCTCTCTGCCACCCAGCCTCTCTCTGCCACCCATCCTCTCTCTGCCACTCAGCCTCTCTCTGCCACTCAGCCTCTCCCTGCTACCCAGCCTATCTCTGCCACTCAGTCTCTCCCTGCCACCCAGCCTCACCCTGCCACTCAGCCTCTCTCTGCCACTCAGCCTCTCTGCCACCCAGCCTCTCTCTGCCACCCAGCCTCTATCTGCCACTCAGCCTCTCTCTGCCACTGCCACTCAGCCTCTATCTGCCACTCAGCCTCTCCCTGCCACTCAGCCTCTATCTGCCACCCAGCCTCTCCCTGTCACCAGCCTCTCTCTGCCACTGCCACTCAGCCTCTCCCTGCCACTCAGCCTCTATCTGCCACCCAGCCTCTCCATGCCATCCAGCCTCTCCATGCCACCCAGCCTCTCTGTCACCCAGCCTCTCCCTGTCACCAGCCTCTCTCTGCCACCCAGCCTCTCTGTCATCCAGCTTCTCCCTGTCACCCAGCCGCTCCCTGCTACCCAGCCTCTCTCTGCCACTCAGCCTCTCCCTGACACCCAGCCTCTCTCTGCCACCCAGCCTCTCTCTGCCACTCAGCCTCTCCCTGACACCCAGCCTCTCTCTGCCACCCAGCCTCTCTCTGCCACCCAACCTCCCCTGCCACTCAGCCTCTCTCTGCCACTCAGCCTCTCCCTGCCACCCAGCCTCTCCCTGCTACCCAGCCTCTCCTTGTCACCAGCCTCTCCCTGCCACCCAGCTTCTCTCTGCCACTCAGCCTCTCCCTGTCGCCAGCCTCTCCCTGTCACCAGCCTCTCCCTGCCACCCAGCCTCTCTCTGCCACTCAGCCTCTCCCTGTCACCAGCCTCTCCCTGTCACCCAGCCTCTCCCTGTCACCCAGCCTCTCTCTGCCACTCAGCCTCTCCCTGCCACCCAGCCTCTCCCTGCCACCCAGCCTCTCCCTGTCACCCAGCCTCTCCCTGCCACCCAGCCTCTCCCTGTCACCCAGCCTCTCCCTGTCACCCAGCCTCTCCCTGCTACCCAGCCTCTCTCTGCCACTCAGCCTCTCCCTGCCACCCAGCCTCTCCCTGCCACCCAATCCTCTCCCTGTCACCCAGCCTCTCCCTGCCACCCAGCCTCTCCCTGTCACCCAGCCTCTCCCTGTCACCCAGCCTCTCCCTGCTACCCAGCCTCTCTCTGCCACTCAGCCGCTCCCTGCCACCCAGCCTCTCTGCCACCCAGCCTCTCTGCCACCCAGCCTCTTTCTGCCACCCAGCCTCTCTCTGCCACCCAGCCTCTCTCTGCCGCCCAGCCTCTCTCTGCCACCCAGCCTCTCTGCCACCCAGCCTCTCCCTGCCACCCAGCCTCTCCCTGCCACCCAGCCTCTCTGCCATCCAGCCTCTCCCTGCCACCCAGCCTCTCTGCCACCCAGCCTCTCCCTGCCACCCAGCCTCTCTCTGCCACCCAGCCTCTCTCTGCCACCCAGCCTCTCCCTGTCACCCAGCCTCTCTGCCACCCAGCCTCTCCGTCACCCAGCCTCTCCCTGTTATCCAGCTTCTCCCTGCCATCCAGCTTCTTCCTGCCACCCAGCCTCTCCGCCTCTCTCTGCCACTCAGCCTCTCTCTGCCACTCAGCCTCTCTCTGTCACTCAGCCTCTCCCTGTCATGCAGCTTCTCCCTGCCACCTAGCCTCTCTCTGCCACTCAGCCTCTCTCTGCCACCCAGCCTCTCCCTGTTATCCAGCTTCTCCCTGCCATCCAGCTTCTTCCTGCCACCCAGCCTCTCCGCCTCTCTCTGCCACTCAGCCTCTCTCTGCCACTCAGCCTCTCTGCCACTCAGCCACTCAGCCTCTCTCTGCCACCCAGCCTCTCTGCCACTCAGGCCACAGCCTCACTCAACCCTCAGCCTCTCTCTCAGACTCCCTCTGCCGTTCAGACTCTCTCTGTCACTCTATCTTTCTCCTGTCACTCTCTCTCCTGTCTCTCGCTCCCTCTTTCTCCTATCACTCACCTCACACTCTCTCTCTCTCCTGTAACTCTCTCTTTCTGTCACTCACTCTCTCTCTTCCACTCTCTCGCTCTCTATCTCCTGTCACTCTCTCTCTCGTGTCACTTTCTCACTCTCTCCTGTCACTCACTCTCTCTCCTTTCTCTCTTTCACTCTCTCTCTCTCCTGTCATTGTCCATCTCTCCGGTCAGTCTCTCTCTGTCATTCTCTCTCTCCTGTCACTCTCTCTTTATCCTGTCTCTCTCTCTCTCTCATGTCTCTCTCCTGTTACTGCCTTTCTCTCTTTCCCTCTCCCATCTCCTGTAACTCTCTCTCTCCTATCTCTCTGTCACTCTCTCGCCTATCTCTCTCTGTCACTCTCTCTTCTATATCTCTGGCAAGGTGGTTAGCACAGTTGCTTCACAGCTCCAGGGTCCCAGGTTCAATTCCCGGCTTGAGTCACTGTCTGTGCGGAGTCTGCACGTTCTCCCCGTGTCTGCATGAGTTTCCTCCCAGTCCAAAGATGTGCAGGTTAGGTGGATTGCCCATGCTAAATTGCCCTTAGTGACCAAAATTGTGCTTTGTGTTGGGTGGTGTTATGGGGATAGGGTGGAGGTGTGGGCTCGATGGTGCTCTTTCCAAGAGTCGGTGTAGACTCGATGGGCCGAATGGCACCATAAATTCTATGAATGTCATTCTCCTATCTCTCTCTCTCTGGCACTCTCTCTACCTCTCAGCTCAGGCCCCGCCTACTAATGACGGAACCGGAAGTGCTCCCTGATACCGGAAGTGTGTGACCGCTGCTGGGATAGTCTTGCGGAATGTTTTGAACCCGAGTCAAAGTTGAAGCGCAGGAGCCGCCCGGCAGCGGAGAGGTAGGTGTGGGCGGGGAACCGGGGCGCCGACAGGCCGCCACTATGATCTGCAAGGCGGGTGAGTTGTTGCCGGGCCTGTCATGTGACACTCACTGTCCGGGGCGGGGGAGCGCTGGGCGGGGGCAAAGGATTGCTGGTCAGATGCTGCTGATTGATATTTATCTCCTTTTGGGCTGCAGGTAACGAAATGGTGGAATCGGAACCCGTGAACTAAATCTCCTCGGTGAACGTTGTCCGGCAGCAGAGGGAGGTGCAGGATTCCCAGGGCCCAGGATGACTGCAGGTAAAGGCAGGAGCACCAGGCACAGCAATGGTGAAGTATTTAAACAGCTCCAGACCCCTGGGGTCGTGATTGGAACGTGTTGAAGCCTAAAATGTTGAGGGAAGTTGGATAATGTAGTTGTTTATCTCCTTCACCTGCTATATTATTGTTAATTAGGTTGCCCATTGCTGAAAGTGTGTGAGTATATTTTTAAAAAACAAATTGCTTAATCCCCAAGATTATAGCCTGAAATTCTGAACAACATCCTGCTTTGTTTTAATGTGTACTTCTGAGAGTTGATTGTTTAATTTGTCTTTGCTTCATGGTGCGTCAAAACTCTTACAAACTCATTATGCAATTTTAATCGTTCAATGTAAATGTAGGATTAGTGTAAGAATTTATTTCATTTTATATGTGTGTGTATATATACACACCTATCTATATATACACTTAAAAAAAAAAAGGACAGCTTTGACAGTCCATTCTTTGTGTGCATTTGTATTACTCCTTGGTGAGGACTTTCTTTTCCATCGCTTCTATTGAAAACAGCCCTTGAAAAGCTGTGACCTGAGTGGCTGGTTGGGATTCTAACCTAAATTTTTTTGAGTATTTGGGAACTAATTAAACATAATAACTTAATTATAATTTAGAGGATATCTAAGCCAGAGATCGGAGAATATTATAGTTAGCTATCTCATTTCTATTAGAAATCTAGTGCTAGGAAACAGATAGTTGACAGTAACTTTGTAATTTTAAAAAAAAAGTATTTAAAAAAAAAAGACACATTTTAATTTTAATTAATTGACGCAATGTCAGTTAGAGGGGTGCTGTGCTCTGACTGTCAGATGTGGCAGGTCCGGGAGGCTTCCAGCGTCCCGGATGGCTTCATCTGCAGAAAGTGCACCCAACTGCAGCTCCTCACAGACCGCATGGTTCGGTTGGAGCAGCAATTGGATGCACTTAGGAGCATGCAGGTGGCGGAAAGCGTCATAGATCGCAGTTATGTAAGTGTGGTCACACCCAAGGTGCAGGCAGAGAAATGGGTGACCACCAGAAAGGGCAGGCAGTCAGTGCAGGAATCCCCTGTGGTTGTCCCCCTCTCGAACAGATATACCCCTTTGGATACTGTCGGGGGGGATAGCCTATCAGGGGAAAACAGCAGCAGCCAGAGCAGTGGCACCACGGCTGGCTCTGATGTTCAGAAGGGAGGGTCAAAGCGCAGAAGAGTAATAGTTATAGGGGACTCTATAGTCAGGGGCACAGATAGGCGCTTCTGTGGACGTGAAAGAGACTCCAGGATGGTATGTTGCCTCCCTGGTGCCAGGGTCCAGGATGTCTCCGAACGGGTAGAGGGAATCCTGAAGGGGGAGGGCAAACAGGCAGAGGTCGTTGTACATATTGGTACTAACGACATAGGCAGGAAGGGGCATGAGGTCCTGCAGCAGGAGTTCAGGGAGCTAGGCAGTAAGTTAAAAGACAGGACCTCGAGGGTTGTAATCTCGGGATTACTCCCTGTGCCACGTGCCAGTGAGGCTAGAAATAGGAAGATAGAGCAGACAAACACGTGGCTAAACAGCTGGTGTAGGAGGGAGGGTTTCTGTTATCTGGACCACTGGGAGCTCTTCCGGGGCAGGTGTGACCTGTATAAGATGGACGGGTTGCATCTAAACCGGAGAGGCATAAATATCCTGGCCGCGAGATTTGCTAGTGTCACACGGGAGGGTTTAAACTAGTATGGCAGGGGGGTGGGCACGGGAGCAATAGGTCAGAAGGTGAGAGCATTGAGGGAGAACTAGGGAATAGGGACAGTGTGGCTCTGAGGCAGAGCAGACGGGGAGAAGTTGCTGAACACAGCGGGTCTGGTGGCCTGAAGTGCATATGTTTTAATGCAAGGAGCATTACGGGTAAGGCAGATGAACTTAGAGCTTGGATTACTACTTGGAACTATGATGTTGTTGCCATTACAGAGACCTGGTTGAGGGAAGGGCAGAATTGGCAGCTAAACGTTCCAGGATTTAGATGTTTCAGGCGGGATAGAGGGGGATGTAAAAGGGGAGGCGGAGTTGCGCTACTTGTTCAGGAGAGTATCACAGCTATACAGCGAGAGGACACCTCAGAGGGCAGTGAGGCTATATGGGTAGAGATCAGGAATAAGAAGGGTGCAGTCACAATGTTGGGGGTATACTACAGGCCTCCCAACAGCCAGCGGGAGATAGAGGAGCAGATAGGTAGACAGATTTTGGAAAAGAGTAAAAACAACAGGGTTGTGGTGATGGGCGACTTCAACTTCCCCAATATTGACTGGGACTCACTTAGTGCCAGGGGCTTAGACGGGGCAGAGTTTGTAAGGAGCATCCAGGAGGGCTTCTTAAAACAATATGTAAACAGTCCAACTAGGGAAGGGGCGGTACTGGACCTGGTATTGGGGAATGAGCCCGGCCAGGTGGTAGATGTTTCAGTAGGGGAGCATTTCGGTAACAGTGACCACAATTCAGTAAGTTTTAAAGTACTGGTGGACAAGGATAAGAGTGGTCCGAGGATGAATGTGCTAAATTGGGGGAAGGCTAATTATAACAATATTAGGCGGGAACTGAAGAACATAGATTGGGGGCGGATGTTTGAGGGCAAATCGACATCTGACATGTGGGAGGCTTTCAAGTGTCAGTTGAAAGGAATACAGGACAGGCATGTTCCTGTGAGGAAGAAAGATAAATACGGCAATTTTCGGGAACCTTGGATGACGAGTGATATTGTAGGCCTCGTCAAAAAGAAAAAGGAGGCATTTGTCAGGGCTAAAAGGCTGGGAACAGACGAAGCCTGTGTGGCATATAAGGAAAGTAGGAAGGAACTTAAGCAAGGAGTCACGAGGGCTAGAAGGGGTCATGAAAAGTCATTGGCAAATAGGGTTAAGGAAAATCCCAAGGCTTTTTACACTTACATAAAAAGCAAGAGGGTAGCCAGGGAAAGGGTTGGCCCACTGAAGGATAGGCAAGGGAATCTATGTGTGGAGCCAGAGGAAATGGGTGAGGTACTAAATGAATACTTTGCATCAGTATTCACCAAAGAGAAGGAATTGGTAGATGTTGAGTCTGGAGAAGGGGGTGTAGATAGCCTGGGTCACATTGTGATCCAAAAAGACGAGGTGTTGGGTGTCTTAAAAAATATTAAGGTAGATAAGGCCCCAGGGCCGGATGGGATCTACCCCAGAATACTGAAGGAGGCTGGAGAGGAAATTGCTGAGGCCTTGACAGAAATCTTTGGATCCTCGCTGTCTTCAGGGGATGTCCCGGAGGACTGGAGAATAGCCAATGTTGTTCCTCTGTTTAAGAAGGGTGGCAGGGATAATCCCGGGAACTACAGGCCGGTGAGCCTTACTTCAGTGGTAGGGAAATTACTGGAGAGAATTCTTCGAGACAGGATCTACTCCCATTTGGAAGCAAATGGACGTATTAGTGAGAGGCAGCACGGTTTTGTGAAGGGGAGGTCGTGTCTCACTAACTTGATAGAGTTTTTCGAGGAGGTCACTAAGATGATTGATGCAGGTAGGGCAGTAGATGTTGTCTATATGGACTTCAGTAAGGCCTTTGACAAGGTCCCTCATGGTAGACTAGTACAAAAGGTGAAGTCACACGGGATCGGGGTGAACTGGCAAGGTGGATACAGAACTGGCTAGGCCATAGAAGGCAGAGGGTAGCAATGGAGGGATGCTTTTCTAATTGGAGGGCTGTGACCAGTGGTGTTCCACAGGGATCAGTGCTGGGACCTTTGCTCTTTGTAGTATATATAAATGATTTGGAGGAAAATGTAACTGGTCTGATTAGTAAGTTTGCAGACGACACAAAGGTTGGTGGAATTGCGGATAGCGATGAGGACTGTCTGAGGATACAGCAGGATTTAGATTGTCTGGAGACTTGGGCGGAGAGATGGCAGATGGAGTTTAACCTGGACAAATGTGAGGTAAAGCATTTTGGAAGGGCTAATGCAGGTAGGGAATATACAGTGAATGGTAGAACCCTCAAGAGTATTGAAAGTCAAAGAGATCTAGGAGTACAGGTCCACAGATCACTGAAAGGGGCTACACAGGTGGAGAAGGTAGTCAAGAAGGCATACGGCATGCTTGCCTTCATTGGCCGGGGCATTGAGTATAAGAATTGGCAAGTCATGTTGCAGCTGTATAGAACCTTAGTTAGGCCACACTTGGAGTATAGTGTTCAATTCTGGTCGCCACACTACCAGAAGGATGTGGAGGCTTTAGAGAGGGTGCAGAAGAGATTTACCAGAATGTTGCCTGGTATGGAGGCCATAAGCTATGAGGAGCGATTGAATAAACTCGGTTTGTTCTCACTGGAACGAAGGAGGTTGAGGGGCGACCTGATAGAGGTATACAAAATTATGAGGGGCATAGACAGAGTGGATAGTCAGAGGCTTTTCCCCAGGGTAGAGGGGTCAATTACTAGGGGGCATAGGTTTAAGGTGAGAGGGGCAAAGTTTAGAGTAGATGTACGAGGCAAGTTTTTTACGCAGAGGGTAGTGGGTGCCTGGAACTCACTACCGGAGGAGGTAGTGGAGGCAGGGACGATAGGGACATTTAAGGGGCATCTTGACAAATATATGAATAGGATGGGAATAGAAGGATACGGACCCAGGAAGTGTAGAAGATTGTAGTTTAGTCGGGCAGTATGGTCGGCACGGGCTTGGAGGGCCGAAGGGCCTGTTCCTGTGCTGTACATTTCTTTGTTCTTTGTTCTTTGTTCTTTGAATGCAGGAGACATTTGGAATGAGATTGCTCAATGCTATGTATGCATAGTTGCCCAGTAAGGCAGTATCAACCTGATGAATACTTTTAATCACAATACGCAGCTTTTAAAAAAATTCTTTGCACTGATCCAGCCCTGGTTGTCCCTCTTCGCATAATTTTATTAACTTAATATTTGAAAGTAGTGTGTTGAAAATAATGTGTAAATCTATTTTCTATTCTCATTTGATGCTCCAGCGGTACATGGAAGACAATACCTATATTCTTGAAGATCCTGTCGAAGAAAAACCATGATAGGTGAAACAACTATATGCATATTTTAAGCTTTGGCCCGTGTGGCTCACAGTTTACTTCTTGAGCAGTCCCTCAGTTGAGGATAACTTGCTTCCACTCACATGACTGAATATTCCAATCCTGGATGCAGACTCTGCCACAGCTTTGGCAGGTGGTGTTTGATGAGGTGGGACACTCTGGATTTTGTGCTCTCTTTCTGCAGTTTATGCTTGGCTTCAACGTGTTGCACCCTGTGGCGCTGAAGGTGATTGGCAGCTTCGTCTCCAGTTTGTGGGTTCTAAGGCAAACTATTCCCACATGTTGATGGGGACATTTATTTAGGGAGGCTTTGAGTGTCCTTGTAGCCCTTGTGGTAATCGCTAGACATTGCGGAGCTCGGAGTAGAGCACTGTTTCGGAACACTTGTGTTGGGCATGCAGACAATGTGGCCCGCGCATCGCAGCAGGTCAAGTGTGACCTGTGCCTTGCTACTGGGTATATGGTGGCCTGGGGGAGGATGCTCATGTTGGTATGCCTCTCCTGCCAGTGGATTTGCAGGATTTTGCAAAGGCAACATTGGTGATATCTCTCCAGGGATTGAGGTGTCTGCTGTACATAGTCCATTCTTTTGTTGCATAATGGAGGGTGGGGAGCACAGCTGCTCTGTAGACCGTTAGCTTGGTGCTGGATCGAACACTGTTCCTCAGGCGTCTAAAGACTGCACTGGCACATTGGAGTTGCTGCTGGATTTCATCGTCGTTGTCTACTCGTGTCGAGAGGAGGCTCCCGAGGTATGGGAAATGATCCACGTTGTCCAGGGGCTGACCGTGGATCAGGGTGATGGTGTTGCTGTATGGAAGATGGAGAAGAGCGTTGATGCAGCCCTGTTTGACCCCAGTTTGCACATGTATTGGGTCTATGGTAGTTCCGTTGATGAAGATCACAGCTTGCATATCACCGTGGAGCAGGTGGAGAATGGTGACGAATTTCTGCGAGCAGCCAAATTCGAGGAGGATGTCAGTTCAGGGTTGCCTTGTGTTTGTGGTCAAGGAGATCCTGGATCTCCTGATGGTTCATACTGAACCAGAGCCCAAGCGTCTCCTCGCAGGTGCCGACTATGGTGGCTTTTAAGGTGGACCAGGCATTCTGTGGATTTGGCTCATTGGTTATCGCCAGGCTTGCTGTGAGGCGGCGACAGAATAGCTCTTTCTTCTCTAGGTCTTTGAGTCCAGAAACAGTGATTCTCCTGTGGCAGAATATTTCTGCCTATGCAGGTTTGGGGCAAGGGTGATGGAGATGGTGGAGTAGATTAGTCAGCGGTCAGTCCAGCAGTCGTCGGCTCCGGTTGTGGCACGGGTGATGCAGACACTTTTACGATCACTTGCTTGGACGATTATATAGTCTATTAGGTGCCAGTGCTTGGAGCGGGTGTGTTGTCATGTGGTCTTCTGCTTGTCCCTCTGGTGAATCAGGGTGTTTGTGATGACCAGGTCATGTTCTAAATCTTTTGTCAAGAGGAGGACTCCATTGGCGTTTGATTTCCCCACACCTTCACTGCCTAATGCGCCATTCCAAAGGTTTGCGTCCCTCCTGAGTCTAGCATTGAAGCCTCCGAGGAGAATCAGCTTATCTCCCTTTGGGCTGCGGGACAGCGGTTGGTCGAGGCTGGAGTGGAATGCCTCTTTTGTCCCGTCCGTTGCGACTACGGTTGGGGGGGGCTGTGATGTGCTGCTTCTGGGCCTGGGTGAGACGTTGGCGCATGAGGTGTTCACGGGGTTCGTTGAGACGTTCGACCAATTTGTTTTTTTTAACCGCGAAGCCGACCCGGTAGAGACTACGTTCTACTTTGCCTTTCCAAAAGAAGGTGTGTCCGTCACCTTGTTCTTTAAGCTGGCCTGCTCCTGCCAGTCGCGAATCGCTCAGGGTGGCGATGTCAGTATTATGGCACCGGAGTTCCTGGGCTATGATGGTGGTGCGACACTCTGGTCTGTTGGAGTTGTCCATAAGGGTTCTGACGTTTCATGTCCCAAAATACATTTGGTTGGGTTTGGGGTGGAAGATGCCCGTGCGTGGATTATTTTAATGTGTGCAGGGGGGTTTATTACACACCAACCACTACACAGTCCCAGCAGAGCGGAGGTCTTGGCCCAGTGGCAGGGAAATCCAAGACGACTGGAGACCAGACTTTGCTGTAGGATGAGGACTAATAAACACTCCTCATTGACCAATCATCTGCCTGCCTATCAGCGACATCGCATTTAAAGGGTGATGTCATTTACCCCTCTCTCATGCCTTGCAGCCTCGCCCCACTGCTGCTCCTCTCACCCCTCACAGTTTAATACTACCCAAATGACAAGAACCCCAATGATTTAACACTCTGAACTTGCCCAGACTTGTGGTGAATCGTTCAGACTCGTGGTGAATCATATTGTTTAGATCCACTTTTCAAACAACTTTTGGAATCTCTTCTGGACTAGAAAGAGTAGGAACATAGAAATTCATTATTTGTAGCAGATTTTATATAATTCTCTGCTTTTCAAATTTTCATTTTCACCACATTATTCAATTCATGTTTAATTTCATCCCTAATTATAAGAAGACTTGATGCTGTTGGTCCCATGCTCCTTTTAGTCCAGACTAGACTGAAGTTTCCTTTTTCTGGTGGATGTAAGGCTTCTATCTAAAATGAATCAAGGTCGTTTGAATCAGTTTTTTTGCTGTTGTTGGCACAATACAACACTACCCTCATGACAAACTAAGTTGCCAGTATTGCTTAGAAAAGAACATGGCATGGTCCGGTACATGGAAAAATATGATACTGGTGCAGTGTGGTTTACTGGAAGAAGGTTTACTCTATATCTAACTGGTATATTTGACATTGTCCTGTTACTAGAAATAACAAGTGGTTCATGCCCAGCAGTAATAGCCTTCATTTTAAGTGCAAAATTTACAAAGTCATCACTTGCAACTTTACTGCTGGATGTTTGTAAGCTGGCTGAGATAGGCTGGACGCAGTTGTAGGTTGAGATTGCAGTGAATTATTTGCATTTCCGCTCCATTTTCTAAAATGTGACATTACTTCGGAAACAGTTAAGTTTAAAACATTTTTGTACGTGTAAATACCATTTGGTATAGACCCACAACTGACTGATGAGATATATACCCATGTGACAGATTGCACAGTATCGGGATAGATTTTGGCATGGCTCGAAGGTGGACATCAAAAACTGTTAGTTCATGGGTAGATATTAGAATGGCAATCGCTTGCCAGTAAAGTCGCAGAGGAAATGTACATAGTGAATGGACTATTGGATGATAAAATGAATGCTGTGGTTAATGAAATTAACCTAGTCCAAAGGGATGTGGACAGTCCAGTCAGTTGGGAGATCAGAATCAAAACCAGCAAGTGTAAAGGCATGAGTTTAAGATGGAGAGTTGAGAGTGTAATTAAATTATGTTCTAGACATAACTAACTGGGAAAAAGATCTAGAGATTTTAGTGACTATGCCATTAAAGCTATTGATACAATCTTATGCAGGTTAGATCATAAAGGCAAATAAATGTTGTGATGTATAGTGGATGCGTGTTTCAAAGGAGGCGATCATAACTTTGGTGCCCTGAGACTGCAAATGGAGTATCATAGAATTTAACAGTGTAGAGGAAGTCCATTCGGACCATCAAGTCTGCACGGTCCTTTGAAAGAGCACCCTACTTAAGCCCGCACCTCCACCCTATCCCTGTAACCCAATAACCTCACCTAACCTTTTTGGACACTAAGGGCAATTTAGCATGGCCAATCCACCTAACCTGCACATCTTTGGACTGTGGGAGGAAACCCATTGTGACACGAGGAGAGCGTGCAGACTCCGCACAGACAGTGACCCAAGTTGGGAATCGAACCTGGGACACTGGAGCAACTGTGCTAACCACTCTGCTACCATGCCCCCATGAGGATATATTTTCAACTCCGCTAATTGCGAATTTGATCGCCATAATTGATTGAGATTGTTAACCACTACTTGGGTTTAGAAACACACTCGCATGTTAGTTCTACAACAGTTTCTTACTTCACTGTATGTGATGTGAATAATCCCTCTCGAGGATGGAACTATTTAATTCTTGTTTTCTAGTGTACTTGTAAATGAAACCTATAAAATCTTGCAGCATAGGAACATGTCATCCAGCTCATTCTGCCTATGTTCAGTTGTGGAAAGAGATATTACATTTGTCTCACTCCCCCACTGTTTTCTCAGGGCTTTGCATTTTTATCTTATCAACTTTAAATCCAATTCCCTTTTGAAAATTACTGTTGAATTTGCTTCCACCACCCCTTCAGGCAGTGCGTTCCAGATCGTAACTTGGGTAAAATATTTCTTCTCGTCCCCCTTCTGATTTCTTTGCTAATTATCTAAAATCAGAGTTATCTGGTTCCCAGCTCATGTCAGTGGCAACAATTCCTCCATATGTGGGTAGTTTTCTGCTAATTGCTTTGCTCCCACTATTTGTTTTCTGCTGCTGGATTGTCCAGCAAGTTAGTGTCGTACTTATCAGTCTCCATGCTTTTAAAACGTTGCCTCTGCTTATCACTCAACAATGTGATTCTGAGAGATGTTGTAGAACCCATGTTGGAAGCACTTGTGCATAATTGAAGATGTAGACTTAAACCAGATAACTGCACTGAGCATTCTGGATCAGGTTCTTGAATATATTGGCTATGAGATGTTTAGCCAGCCTCATTTAATTCATTACTGAACTAGTTGTAACTTACCGTCGATAGGGAAACTTCATTAAAAGTCTACTTCATCAACATATTACCCAAGTTTTGTCTTGATAATTTTGCCCATATGTTCCGGAAGTATAATTGCTTTAGCCACACAGTTGTCCCTAGAAAAATGGTCAAAATATGATGCAAAGGTGAGTCTGGCTTTTTCTTTTTATTGTTTTAAATTTTATTTGAGTCCAATAATATGTATAGTTTTGGGAAATAATAACTGGTCTGAATGAAATATTTTGTAGTGGAAACTTAATATTTGAAATATTCAATTCTCCAAAGATGTGCAGGTTAGGTGGATTGGCTATGCTAAATTGCCCCTTGGTGTCCAATAGTGTGCAGGTTGGATGGGGTTACAGGGATAGGGTGGGGGATTGAGCCTCGGTTGGGTGCTCTTTCAGAGGGTAGGTGCAGACTTGATGGGCCAAATGGCCTCCTCCTGCACTGTAGGGATTCATGGAGTAAAGTTGATTTGAAATTTTGTTCAGAGTTTGCAGTACATTAGAGAGGATCACTATAATAATTCTTAACAAATGTGGAGAGGTTTTAAATGAATACATTTATAGCAATTATAGACATTTATAGACCTTGAAATGATAAGTTCTTGAAGTGAGTCAGACTCTTATTGAAGAATAGTCTATGAAGCTGACTGATGCCTATCTTTCTTTTCTTGTTATTGGGGAACATTGTTGAGAAACTAAGGTTCAGAATAGTGCCTGAATAATAACTGGTCATTTATTTCAAATGATTCTGGGATTTCATACAATCTGACAGTCCAAGGTTTGCGTGGTTGCAAACAGTGCACTTTTAAAAATCATGGGTGAGCAGCTAGTGTTTTCTTTTCAGTATGTTAATTAATATTTTGTGTGGCTATTATATTGACTTCCCAGTGAACATGGTTTCCTGCATGGGCCATAAGATGCGCCTTTTGACTGAAGTCTATTTGGTGAACTGATTTGATGATCTAATCAAGGTCTAGTATTGGCCTTTTATTTTATTTGTCTGTTGCAGCTTAGAGCAGTGATAGGGTTACCATTAGTGGGTCCCATCTATCATGTCAGTATTACAGTTTCAAAACTAGTTGTCTTTGCTTCAGTTTCCAATTATTTTGATTTACACATTTTTTTAAAGAGGTACAAAGAAATGGGGTTTTACTTATACTGCGCAGTTTAAAGTGGCTATATGCTTGCTGCCTTTGAGCCGCATGATGAAAATGCCTGTGGATTTTAATAATTATATCTGAGGGAATGAGAATGGGAAATGCTTTCCTTTAGTGATCTCAACATGCATGCAACCTAATGAGAGAGTAAAAGCTGCGTCAAGCTGTCCCTTTTACCTTTGAACACTTGTTTAAAATTTGCTTTCGTTTCTGAGTATTTTTGGCATGGATTGACATTTTTAAAAATGGTTCTTACTAGTTTCCAGGCTTGGGCTGACAAGTGGCAAGTTACGTTCACGCCACGCAAAGTGCCAGGCAATGACCATCTCCTACAAGAGAGGATCTAACCACAGCTTTGACATTCAATGGCATTACCATCACTGAATCCCTACAGTAAACATCCTGGGGGTTACCATTGATCAGAAACTGAACTGGACTAGCCATATTACTACTATGACTACCAGGGCAGGTCAAAGGCTAGGAATCCTATGGCGAGTAACTCGCCTCCTGACCCCCCCCCCCCCCCCCCCCCACCACCCCCCCAAAGCCTGTCCACCATCTACAAGGCACAAGTCAAGAGTGTAATGGAATGCTCGCCACTTGTCTGGATGAGTGCAGCTCCAACAACAGTCAAGAAACTCAACACCATCCAGGACAAAGCAGTCTGCTTGATTGCTTCCCCCTTCCACAAACATTTAAACCCTCCACCATCGACTAACAGTGGCAGCCTTGTGTACCGTCTACAAGATGCACTGAGTAACTCACCAAGGTTCCTCAGACAGCCCCTTCCAAACCCACGACCATTACCATCTTGAAGGGCAAGAGCAGCAGATACCTGGGAACCCCACCACCTGGAAGTTGCCCTCCAAGTCACCACCCTGATTTGGAAATATATCACCGTTCATCCACTGTTGCTGGGGCAATATCCTGGAACTCCCTCCTGAACAGCACAGTGAGTGTACCTACACTTCAAGGACTGCAGCGGTTCAAGAAGGCAACTCACCACCACCTTCTGAAGGGCAACTAGGGATGGGCAATAAATGCTGGCCTAATCAGCGACGCCCGCATCCCGTAAATGTATTTTTAAAAAAGGTTTCGGATAATTATCATGGATTTCAGGTAATGGTATCAAGGAATTAGGTCCCTTAATCTCTGAGCCACACTACTGAATGGCAATAGAAAGTAAAGCACTGCAGATGCTGAAATCGAGAACAGAAATACAGAAAATTCTCAGGTTGGGCAGCACCTGTGGAGAGAAACAAACATAATCCCCGTAGAGACTATAAAGATATTTGAATTCTAGTAATCAAAATAGGTCTCTCAGCAAGATTTAAAGTTGGAAGACATTTACTGTAATCGAAAACAACATTGTCTAAATACTATTCCGAAAGCAATTTATACTCTAAACTACAGAAAACAACCCCCATTTAACTTTTAAAGCATCTGAAAATCCCCCTCCATGGTTATACTTGAAGTCCCTTAAGTGGAAATGTTATTCTCTAGGAACCAGTCCAAAGCTTTTCTTGGTCCTCGATTGCTTGCATCTTTTTGTCTTTCTTTTCCAGGTGGATAACTTCTAATCCCTGAATTTACTCTTACAGTGATGGTTTCTGTTTACATCCGCTGTGGGTCATGTCTTGGTCTTTTCTAAACACTTGGAAGATAAAAGGAGTACACCAGACACCATCATAACAGCTTAGGAATGTTAGAATGGCAGCCTAAAGTAGGTCTGTTCAGAGGTCACAATGTTTAAATATTCTCGTTGCACAGAGGTAGTCAATGCTGCGTAGAAAATCCCACAAAATGCAGAACACGCTCATTCAAGACCCCAATTTCTTAAAATTGTACTTGTTTGATGAATGAAAAATCTAATTTTGGAAAGACAAATCTGCCACAATAGCACAGATGAAGTTGTCTCTTGCCATTGGTGCAGGATGATCTCTGTAGAGCTGCTATCTGCTTTGAAGCTTCTGAAATCGCATGTGATTATGGAAGCAAACTCCTGCCCACAGCTGGTGTTTCCATCTACCTCTGCATACTGGCTCCTGGTCTGGCCAAGCAATTTTAAAAGTTCTCACTCTTGTTTTCAAATCTTTCTCTATCCTGAATGCTTCACCGGATGCCTGTGTCTATGTATTTACATTGTGTATTTTTGTGTTCTTTATCTATGTTTGGCCTATTATGTATTTTCTTTTCATGTACGGACTGATCTGTCTGAGTTGCACGCAGAACAATACTTTTCACTGTACCTCGGTACACGTGACAATAAACCAATCCAATTCAACTTCTTGCAGCCCTACACTTTGAGATCAGTGTTCTCCAATTTCGACCTCTTGTTCATTGCCAGCTGACTGTCATGCCTTTGTTTTGTATGGCCGACAAGTCTGGAATTCCCTCCCTAAAGTAAACATCTTTGCTTCTCTGCCTCTCCTCCTCCTGAGGCAGTCGAAAAAACTTGCCTCTTTGGTCAAATGTTTGGTTGCCTATCCTAAAACCTTCTACTCTGGCTAGGGGTGAAATTTTATTTGATAATACTGTGAAGAACCTTGAGAGGTATTACTATATTAAAGGTGCTGTGTTAATGCGAATGTTTTTGGAACAGAAAAAAACATGCGAAGAAACGGTTTCTCGCTTTGGCCTCCATAGCATGCCTGTTTAGTAAATTAAGAATTTGCTGTAACAAGGCGTGTCTACAGAGGAGTCCATACGAGAGGCTTACAGAAACTGTTTATTGAACAAGGAATTATTTACGCGTTGTACACAGTCCCAGTCGGGAATTCTCAGCTCACCTCCCTCTCGCCTCAAGCTTTTCTACACGGTGTCCATGACTCCGTTAATGGGGCCCCCGCCCCCTCAGCGGGGAAGCTCATCCTCAACGACACTCATGGGGAGACTAATTGGTCCAACCCCATAGGTCTCGTGCAAGTTATAACACTAGGTAATTTGCTAAATTAATATTTTCAGAGTAGCGCTGAAATAAGGATGAAGGGAGAGATCATTATTAAAATATGTACGTGTTTCTGTTCCCTTCTGCCGTGATGCTCTCGCACTGTTTCCTGACATTCTCTTCTGCTTTAGTTTCATGTTTATTTCAGACATTCTTTTTTCCAACTATGTAACAGTCTTTGTCCTGTTTCTGCCATCTGTTCAAGTTGAATCTGTAAATTTAAGTTCTCTCTACTTATCTATTTTCCACCAACATGTCTGCTTTTTTTGGTTCAATCCACTGTCTTTTAGTCTGATCACATTGGTAATGTTTATGATATTGGCAGCAGCTGCGACTAGGACCAGAAAATTAAATGCCTGAAGAAATCTGGACAGAAGGAAAACGATCATTCATCTTCTACTAAATCTCTATAATGTCGCAGAATAGTTATGCATGACCATCTTGGGGACTGAAGCAACATTTTATGTCCACTATTCCAGAAGTTGCTAGACTGGAAATTTAAAATTATACTAATTTAAAATTTCATCAAAATCTTCCTTGACTTATTTTTCACCACAATGTGTATTTTATGTTTGGAAAATAAAGAAAAACCCAGCTTGTCAATCCAGCCTGCTCTTTCACTTTGTATTGACCAAAAATGGAATGGATTATTATTAAACATACACCAGAAGGGCTTGGCAATGCAACAGCATTGAAATGAGGCAGTATTCCTGAATTCCACAGGCACTTTAATTCCCTGTTGCCTTAGTACCCATTCATCTTTTTTTCCAGTTCCTATTAGTAACCATCTTATCCCATATGCTGGCAAATCTTAAAGTGATTCTGCTCTGAAGAACTATATGAACATACAAAGTAGGAGTTGGCCACTTGGTACCCAGAGCCTGCTTCACCATTCAATAATGTCATATCTGATCTGATAGCCTCAACCCCACATTCCTGCCAACCCCCAATAATCTATCCAGCTTTGTCTTAAAAATATTTTAAGGACTCTGCTTCGACTGCCTTTTGAGGAAGAGTTCTAGAGACACTTGACCCTCAAACTTGAACCCTAGTTCTAGATTCTCTGACAAGAGGAAACATTCTCTACACATCCATCCTGTCAATATCTCTCAGGATCTTAAAATCATAGAATTTACAATGCAGAAGGGGGCCATTAGGCCCATCGAGCCTGCACGAGCCCTGAGAAAGAGCACCCCAGGGCGGCACAGTGGTTAGCACAGCTGCCTCATGGCGCCGAGATCCCAGGTTCGATCCCGGCACTGGGTCACTGTCCGTGTGGAGTTTGCACGTTCTCCCCGTGTTTGTGTGGGTTGGCCAAGCTAAATTGTCCCTTAATTGGAAAAAATGAATTGGGTGCTCTAAATTTATAAAAGAAATCAAGAAAGAGCACTGCACCCCACCTAAGCCCACACCTCCACCCTATACACCTAATCCAGTAACCCCACCTAACCATTTTTGGACACTTAAGGGCAATTTAGCACGGCCAATCACATAACCTGCACATCTTTGGACTGTGGGAGGAACCCGGAGCACCCGGAAGAAAAACACACAGACAAGGGAAGAACGTGCAGACAGTGACTCAAGCCGGGAGTCGAACCTGCCGTAAAAGCTATTTCATGCAATTGCTCAGTTTTATGAACTTGGAAGTTTCATTAATTTACAATATCACTATACAAAATTTGCAAGAATGGACAGATGAGGCATGCCTTCACTGAAATGCAAATGCACAACTAATTCTCCTATTTCCTTGTACTTCTCATTTATTTTCCATCTTTATATTGCGCTAGTATGTGGAAGGGTTGCTAGGTAATCCGCAATTGAAACCAAATTTGTCAGGAGGGGAGAAGAGTGCTATTCAGACATGCCTATAATGTATTGTTGGACTGAATGATTTTAATTTTTTTGTCAGCATTGATTATGAAATATAGAAGGTCTGTAAATAAAAATATTTGTGAACCTAATTTATGGAAAGACACATGTTTCTTAAAAACATGGAAAGCCCCACTAGTTGCTTACATTTCACCTTTTAGCTCAAGGATGCATTGGCTCTTGTTCTGCTTTTGCCTCCAACCCATTGATTACCTGTATGATTTATACATATTTTCTAGTACAGATGCCAGCAATATAGGAATAGTATTAATCATTAAAGATATTTATTACAGACTGAGATGTGGAAGCTCTGAAGCAGGAGTTACCTGGCTTAGCTTGGTTGTGAAATGAAAGGCAGCCATGAACTGAGGCTTTGGCGACCAGGACATGCAAAGTTAGTTGTATAGGATTGAGACAGATGGTGGAGGAGAGCTGTGGTGGTGGGTTAGTGACAATTAAAGAGGAAGGCTGGTGAGTTAGACATGGGGGATGAACAGTATTAGTGAAAATGCACTGTGCTGTTTGAAGTAATTTACCATTTGTCTGGTTTTACACTTGTGCATAGTTGTAAAGAATTGAGCAATGAATTGAAATAGTAAGCTGAAGTTTGTCTTTCTTTTTCATGTGTTCCACCAAGATAATCAATATTATGAGACGAGACTTTGGGCAAAAGATAGCAGGGTCAAAAATTCATTTTCTGATGTTTTGATTTTCAGGAGCTCCTTGAAGTTAAAGTCTTCATTAAAGGATATTAAAGAAATGAGAGACTTGGTGCTAATAAGCCACCAAGAATCGAACAACAATGAAAAAGTTTTCCTTCATTCAGCACAGTTATCCTTTTCCAGTAGTTGATATAAATGCAGACTTGAAGCCTGGAAGGTTGGGCCCTTCTGGATTGACTGGACTCCCAACTGTTTCTACACACACACCTTTTTTTTGAATAAAGAAATCACTCCCAACGATAGCTAAAGAAAACCTTGCATACAGGCAGACACTTGTATAGCAGAAACAATTTAAGAAAAATTCAAGGAGAGCAAAAAACTGGAGAGCTTTCCTCTTTAAATTTGATTTACAAAGTAATTTATTGGACAAATATAAAAGAGCAACAAAGCTTTTGGAAAAGATTGAATTTATTTTTTGTTTGATTTATGTTATTTAAATTTGATATCTAGGCTCAGGAGGAGGGTTTTCAAAGGGCAAATAAAGATATTTTTAAAACTAAGAGATGGGAAATCATAAACACATAACATGACTAAGGTGTGTAAAGTGAGCAATATTGCCTGTTGAGCACTCTTTCTCTTGCTTTCGCTCTCTCTCCCAGAAAGTACTCCTCCTGTCTCTATTCCCCTCCCCTTCCTTAGTGTTTCTCTCGCTTTGTACAGTCCCCCCCCCCCCAACCCCCCAGATGCAGCCACTTAACCCACGTTTAGTGGGCCGCCACCTTGGCCTCCCTCTCAGCATTAGATCGGCCAGAGATGGTGCTGAGAACTAACTTGTCTTTTATTTTTATATTGAAATAGGGGGAGTTTTGTGACTGGGAGAGGCAAGACCATAAGATGTAGGAACAGAAGTAGGCCACTCGGCCCATCGAGTCTGTTCCGCCATTCAATGAGATCATGGCTGATCTGATATCCTCAACTCCACTTACCCGCTTTATCCCCATAACTCTTGATTCCCTTACTGATTAAAAATATGTCCATCTTGGCCGTGAACATCCCTAACGACCCAGTCTTTCTGATAAAGAATTGTACAGATTCACCATCCTCTGAGAGAAGAAATTCCTCCTCATCTTAGTCTTAAATGGGTGGCTCCTTACTCTTTGATTATGACCTCTGGTCCTAGACACTCCCACAAGAGGAAATATCCTCTCATTATCTACCCTGTCAAACCCCCTGGGAATCCTATATGACTTAATGAGGTCAGCACTCATTCTTCTAAGCTTCAATGAGTACAGGCCCAATCTACTTGACCTCTCATAAAATCCCATCACATTTGGGATCAACCCAGTGAACCTTCTCTGGACTGCTCCCAATGTCAGTGTATATTTTCTTACACAGGGGACCAAAACTGTACACCGTATTTCAGGTGCTAGCACCTTTTTGTCCACTCACCGAACCTGTTTATATCCATCCTGTAATAAATAAAATAACAAGTACTGCGGATGTTAGAATCTGAAACAAAACAGAAAATACTGGACAATCTCAGCAGGTCTGGCAGCATCTGTGGAGAGGGAAGGGAGCTAACGTTTTGAACCTGAATGACTTTTTGTCAAAGCTAGAGAGAACTGGAAATAGGATCAGATGCACAGATACATACTGTTGTGGGAGGTGGGGAGCAGTGGCGCTGGATAAAGGGCTAGTGAGAGGTGGAGATTGACAAAGATGTCATGGACGGAAAGACAAAGGGAATGTAATTAAAATGATGGTGATCAAGGCTAAGAACGAACCGAGAACAATACAGCATAGGAACAGGCCCTTCGGCCCTCCAAGTATGCGCTGATCACGTGTCCTATCTAGACCAACCGCCTGTATCCTTCGATACCCCGTCTGTTCATGTGCCTATCCAGATAAGTCTTAAAGGTCGTTAACGTATCTGCCTCAACCACCTTACTTGGCAGTGCATTGCCGGCCACCACCACCCTCTGGGTGAAAGACTTCCCCTGCACATCTCCACTAAACCTTTCCCCCCTCACCTTGAACCTGTGTTGACAGTGGCACATTAAGAGGTCAGAATGTGTTAATGGCAGAACAATGGTAAGCAGTCTGTCAAAGAACAGCTAGGAACAGTTAGAAGTCTTACAACACAAGGAGCTGTGCTCTGAAAGCTAGTGATTCGAAACAAACCTTTTGGACTTTAACCTGGTGTTGTAAGACTTCTTACTGTGCTCATTCCAGTCCAACGACGGCATCTCCACATTATAACTAGGGAGCAGATGACTAAGTGGGGTGGTGGGGGACAACTCTGTCTATTGACTTTGTGTCTAGCTGCCACTAGCTTTCCAACCACAATTATTGTGTCATCTGTAAACTTGGCAATAGTGCATCACTTTCGTCGTCCAAGTCATTAATATATATTGTAAATCATTTTGGCCCCAGCACTTATCCCTGTGGCACTCCTAGTTACAGGTTGCCATCCATAAAATGCTCCTCTTAACCCAACTCTGTCTTCTAGCCGATTCTCTATAAATGCTAATGTACTATCCCCAACACCATGGGCTCTTATCTTATTAAGTAACCTTTTGTGTGGTGCCTTATTTAATGTTTTTCAAAATGCAAGTATATTGTATCTACAGGTTCCCCTTCATCTACCCTGCTCATTACCACCTGAAAGAATTCTAATAAATTTGTGAGGCATGATTTACCCTTCATGAAGCCTTGCTGACTCTGTTTGATTATACTATTCATTTCTAAATGTTCTACTATTACATCCTTTTAATGGACTGTTAACATTTTCCCTATAACAGAAGTTAAGCTAACTGGCCTGTGGATACGTGTTTTTTGCCTGCCACCTTTTTTGAATAAAGGTGTTACATGGCAGTTTTCCAATCCTCTCTGACTTTTCCAGAAAAAGTGTAAGTAATCTTGGAAGATTACTACCAGTGCATTCACTATTTCTGTAGCTGTTTCCTTTAATATCCTGGGATGCAACCCATAAGGCCCAGGGGACTTATTGGCCTTTAGCCCCATTAGTTTCTCTAGTATCTTTTCCCTGGTATGGGCAAGGGACTGTTATCACATTTGCGCAATCCGGACTCACGGATTCTTTTGGAATGCACATTCTACCTTAATGTGAGGAATGGATTATCTGCTTTTGAAACCAAATGGATTTGAGAGATCAGTGACCCTTTTCTGTCAATATACATGGAACTACATAAACACCTTGAAGGTAGCCTGCATGTCTGAACAAGATGTTGCATTACAAATGACCATTTGGGACATTTCATTAATAAGGCATCAAAAAACAACAAACTTGTCCTGTGGATTAATGGCCGCCATTATCCAAATACATACAGAAACTTCACAATTAACTTGCAGATTTGGATTTCCAAAGAATCGGTGCAATAAGAATCCCATTCTATCAAGGATATATAAATGGAGGAAACTTGAACACCATTGTATGTATATGGTCAACATTGCAGAGATCATTGGTGAGGACAATGAAAGATGGACATTATGGTCACATAATAGAAACCATGCTTCTGATAAAGGACACTTGTGACACATTTAGGGGAGCAGCAGGCAGAGAAAAAGATTAGTTCCACACCAGCAAAGGAACAGGACCCTTCCCAAAATCCATCAGAAAGCAGAGAATTTGGGTTGGCCTTCCTAAATATTTGAGGAACCAAACCAGGGCCTGGATTCTCCGAATCTCCACGCCAAAATTGCGATCGGTGCGGGGGGCGGAGAATAGGCGTTTACGCCAAAATCCGATCCGAAGCAGCTCCCATGATTCTCCGGTCCCTGGAGAATCGTGCGTGCGTGCAGCCTACGCTGCGCGGATAGGGGGCCATTGACAGAGGCCCACCCAGCGATTCTCCGAGGAAAACTGGCCGAGTTCCCGATGCAGTGGTTCTAACCATGTTTTGCCTGTCGGGAACGGCCGATGGCGGCTCTGGATTCCGTCCACGGACGCCCTGGTGTGGGGATCCTTCACCGGGAGGGGGGGGGCAGGGAGGTTGTCATGGACGGCCAGGCAAGTGATCGGGGGGGGCACCGATTTGCGGGTGGGTGAGCACAATCTCGTGGGGACCTACTTGTTGCATCAGGGTCCGCGGAGCGAGTCCACCATGTTGCACTGGTCGGCCGCCGCACGCCGCCAGGTGCGCATGCGCGGACTCACGACTGGAAGTGCAGAGCCCCGTATCCGCAGCCAGAGCTGCGAGAAGCACTCTGGGGCTCTGCAAGCCCCCTGCAGGTTAACTTTGTTAAGGAAAGTCCAGAGTGTAACGCCCACATTTTGACGTGGCGTGGGGGCATAGCCCCATTATTGGAGAATCCCACCCCAGGTTTTCACTGCAGGGATTTTCTGCACCTTGGCTGGAATGAAAGCGGAGAAACCTGCTACTACAATATGTAAGCAACTGTAAATCTCTCTTCCTGAATTTCCAACAGGAACAAAAGGCAATTTGTGTCGAAATAAGCAAGTGTGGTAGTAGATTTTTGGACTTTGACCCAACTGTAAGCTACCTCTTTTGTAATCTTGTGTGTGTCTTGTCTGTGTGGTTGGCTGCTGTTGAGTATATATGCAAGTGCTGAGTAATAAACGTTAATCCTATCAGAAGACCTGTTCTCTGGGGGTTAAACACTTGTAGATCAGCCGTGTGGTGGAAAAAGGGGGAACCATCCTACCATTGCTCCCCTGGTTTAGGGGCTGGTTTAGTACACTGGGCTAAATCGCTGGCTTTTAAAGCAGACCAAGGCAGGCCAGCAGCACGGTTCAATTCCCGTACCAGCCTCCCCGAACAGGTGCCGGAATGTGGCGACTAGGGGCTTTTCACAGTAACTTCATTGAAGCCTACTTGTGACAAGCGATTTTCATTTCATTTCATTTCAATTTGTAACACTTATTAAAAGGTTCACCTCAGTACACCCTCTCTGCCAGGTGACAGAAAGGATTGTATGAAACATAATTGTGAAGGAGGAAAAACAAAAGTGGCAACTATCCAATTGACTCAACTTCTGAAGTTCTGGTCTGAAGAGAATTGTTTCCATCTCTTTCTCTCTCCCGGGTGAAGTTTTCTTTTGCTTTCAATTCTTCTCCAATCGTAGATCCTGTCTCTGAAAGAGCAGCAAGAGTGGGAGGGAAGGGGCAATGTGATTTGAGGAGCTGGAGCAACCATCATGGGGGAGAGAATCTCTTTGGAGGAACCATTCCTTACCACTCTGTGTCTCCCACTGCTCCAGTTAAACTATTTTTTCTGCTCTCAACAAGACTCCTTTGTCTGTAGTTGCTCAGTCCCTGACCAAATCAAAGTCCTAATGTAAAGTATTATTGTATTAGTTGACCGTTGTTGAATTTTACTTTACTTTTTTTCATGGGTTTGTGACTTTTCCAGGATGGTTGCCTGCCGTCTCGGTGTATTTTGAACAAATGATAGCCATACAAATTTTTTATTATACGAATTCTAGAGCAATCAGAAAGCAACTAATGTAATGTAACAGCCCAAAACAGCCCTTCAGTAATCCGATGTTTGAAAAGATTCAAGACTGAATTCTCTTGGGGACTAGGAAACCTTACAGACAAGATTCCAAAACAAGCAGTATGGTTTGAATCAAATAGCTATCCATTCAGAGTGAAATGAAACATGCCAGAACAAATTAATCTGTGTCTGAACATGTGTCTCAGTTTTTGAAACACAGCTCTACAGATGCGAGGGAACAGAAACCTGCCGAGAACACAACTACGGAATCCTGAGAGGAAAAAGTAAAACATTTTTAAAGAATACAGAAAACAACCCCATAAATCTTATAACAAGCATCACAATAATGAGTGGAAAGAATAGCATCAAATCCCAAACACAGCTTATGTCTCAGAACCCGTTCATTTCTCAACATCTGCTGCCCCCCCCCTCCCCCTCTCAACCCCCAATACTTCCCAGACCAATATCCATACCCAAGTCTTGATCCTGGCTCCCACAATAAACTCTAATTCACCTGTAACACCCCTATTAAGCAGACAACACTAAATTACTGTTAAACAGATTGGATTAGAAATTAACTTTCTCTCTTCCTTCCACACTGGTGAATGAGTAAATCTAGAATAGGACAAGATAGATTACCAGAATAGGTAGTGATGTGTTAAGTAAATTGGTTCAACATTGACTGCAACTGGATGCAGTGAAACTAGAAACAGGCTTCTGACACAGGAGATGGTCCAACACTGTTTTATTGAACTTCCTGCTGTACATAGTCTGCTGTGAGTTGACACGCTTGTCAGTCTAACTGATAACCTCCTACTGGCTTGACCAGACTAACTCTCTACCTCATGGTGATAGTGCTCACTGGCGTGTGCACTCTTACTATCTCAGTAGCTGTGTCCTGGAAAGAGAGGGAGAGTCTTGATGCCCTATGTGCTTTATAGTGGTGGTGTCCTGTCTGGTGATTGGTTGTTATGTGTCGTTTGTGTTCATTGGTTATCCTGTGTGTCAATCACTGCCTGTCTGCATCTCATTATATACATGAGTGGATATTATGACAGGTAGGACAAGATGGATTACCAGAATGGGTAGACAAGTGGTAAATTGAAAGAAATGTGAGGTGGTGCATTTTGGCAGAAGTAATCGGGAGAGGCAATTTATAATTAATGGCACAATTCTAAAGAGAGTGCCTGAACAGAGGGAATGGGGGTGTATGCACATTGATCTTTAAAGGTGACAGGACATTGAGAGAGTGAGAAGCAAACTTTTGGGATCCTAAGATTCATGAATAAATATAGGGAGGTTATGTTGAACCTTCTTAATACTCTGGTTAGGCCCCAACGCGAGGATTGCGTCCAGTTCTGGGCACCATACTTTAGGAAAGACGTGAAGGGCCTTGAAAGGATGCAGAGGAGGTTTACAAAAATAAATCTAGGGATGATGAGGGCCAAACCACGAAGGATTTTAAAATATTTCTCAGGATATCAGAAAATGCTAGCTGACATACTTCACACACTGCCCCCGAGTCAGAAGCAAGACCTGGTGTGGAGAAACAATGCATAAAATGAATGTTTTATCATCTTTTAAAACTTTGAATACAGATTTTGAGTCTTTTTGACAGAAATCCTTGGATCCTCACTGTCTTCCGGTGATGTTCCGGAGGACTGGAGAATAGCCAATGTTGTTGCTTTGTTTAAGAAGGATAGGAAGGATAGTCCAGGGAACTACAGGCCGGTGAGCCTTAAGTCGGTGATAGGGAAATTACTGGAGAGAATTCTTCGAGACAGGATCTACTCCCATTTGGAAGCAAATGGATGTATTAGCGAGAGGCAGCATGGTTTTGTGAAGGGGAGGTCGTGTCTCACTAACTTGATAGAGTTTTTCGAAGAGGTCACAAAGATGGTTGATGCAGGTAGGGCAGTGGATGTTGTCTATATGGACTTCAGTAAGGCCTTTGACAAGGTCCCTCATGGCAGACTGGTACAAAAGGTGAAGTCACACGGGATCAGGGGTGAGCTAGCAAGATGGATACAGAACTGGCTAGGTCATAGAAGGCAGAGAGTAGCAATGGAAGGGTGCTTTTCTGATTGGAGGGCTGTGACCAGTGGTGTTCCACAGGGATCAGTGCTGGGACCTTTGCTGTTCATAGTATATATAGATGATTTGGAGGAAAATGTAACTGGTCTGATTAGTAAGTTTGCAGACGACAAAGGTTGGTGGAATTGTGGATAGCAATGAGGACTGTCAGAGGATACAGCAGGATTTAGATCATTTGGAGACTTGGGCAGAGAGTTGGCAAATGGAGTTTAATCCGGACAAATGTGAGGTAATGCATTTTGGGAAGGTCTAATGCAGGTAGGGAATATACAGTGAATGGTAGAACCCTCAAGAGTATTGACAGTCAGAGAGATCTAGGTGTACAGGTCCACAGATCACTGAAAGGGGCAACACAGGTGGAGAAGGTAGTCAAGAAGGCATACGGCATGCTTGCCTTCATTGGCCGGGGCATTGAGTATAAGAATTGGCAAGTCATGTTGCAGCTGTATAGAACCTTGGTTAGGCCACACTTGGAGTATAGTGTTCAATTCTGGTCGCCACATTACAGAAGGATGTGGAGGCTTTAGAGAGGGTGCAGAAGAGATTTACCAGAATGTTGCCTGGTATGGAGGGCATTAGCTATGAGGAGCGGTTGAATAAACTCTGTTTGTTCTCACTGGAACGATGGAGGTTGAGGGGCGACCTGATAGAGGTCTACAAAATTATGAGGCATAGACAGAGTGGATAGTCAGAGGCTTTTTCCCAGGGTAGAGGGGTCAATTACTAGGAGGCATAGGTTTAAGGTGCGAGGGGCAAGGTTTAGTGGAGATGTACGAGGCAAGTTTTTTTTTAACACAAGAGGGTAGTGGGTGCCTGGAACTCGCTGCCGGAGGAGGTGGTGGAAGCAGGGACGATAGTGACATTTAAGGGGCATCTTGACAAATACATGAATCGGATGGGAATAGAGTGATACGGACCCAAGAAGTGTAGAAGATTTTAGTTTAGATGAGCAGCATGGTCGGCACAGGCTTGGAGGGCCGAAGGGCCTGTTCCTGTGCTGTACTTTTCTTTGTTCTCTTTGTTCTTTGTTCTTTTTCTGTTCATCTCCACAGGTTTGACTTACCCTTGAATGCATTAACTGGGTAAGTCCAGAAGAATTCTCATGCACAATATCACTAGGTCTCAGGCAGCCAAATGTAAATAAGGCTAGTTGGCAGTTGACTTGAGAATCAAGAAGTGCTGAACGAGCTTCTTGAAATGCGAGAGCATCAAAGAGCTTTTCCTTGAGGTGTTTCATTGGAAAACAAAATTCTAATTCTAAGTACTGTAAATAAAGTTCCTACAGTGCAGAAAGAGACTATTCGGCCCATCGAGTCTGCACTGACCCTCTGAAAGAGCACCCTACCTGGTCCAACTCTACCTCTCCTCACTCTACCTCTCCCTGTAACCCCACCTACCTAACCTGCGCATCTTTGGACTGTGGGATGAAACCGGAGCACCTGGAGAAAACCCACACAGACACTGGGAGAATGTGCAAACTCCACCCAAGGTCTGAATTGATCCCAGGTCCCTGTTGTTGTGAGGCAGCAGTGCTAACCACTGCGGCTTTTTTTCCTTTCCGTCCTTTTTTCCCTTGCTTCACCTTGTCCACATTCTCTCCTCAAAAGCTTTCCCATGGTCCAATCCATCATGGCAACACTGCCTCCCATTAAGTCAAAAATAGCAAGGAAACTCAGACCAGTATCATGATAAAGTGACATGTTACCTGCCATACCTGTTATTCCTTTAGATGGTGCTGTGTTGGACAGTTGAGTTTTGCTAATATTAACACCATAATTGGGACAACTTGGAGAAATCAATATTTGTTCAGAATAAAATGGACCCATCAGACTTAAAAAACCCAACCTCTTCATTGTTTCATACAAACCACTGTAATTCAGACATATTTACTTTTTAAAGCAGATACATTAAAAGTGATCAAAGTCAGGATTTCAGAGATTTTTTAAAACTGCAATGCTGTTTCAATGTTGGAAAAAAAATGGGGCCTTCTGATTTGGACTCCATACCATAAAATTGTTTTCCTACTTTACACATTTTCTTTCCCTTCACTTCCACATTCTCTTCTCCAAGCTTTCCCACGGTCCAATCAGTCATGGTAACACTGCCTCCCCTTAAGTCAAAATTATAGGGCTCAGTCTCACTTCTGTATGGCGCTGTGAGAATTCTGCATTGACTTGGGTGTCATCATTGAAATAAAAAAATTATGTCTCTACACACATTATTACACTGTTCCAATGTCACAACTATTATCTTTGGATTACTAAACCTCCCTTCTACTGCAATGTAGGTTGCTTTGATTTTTTTTTTGTTAATTTAATTTCGGTTGGTTTGTTTGATTTTTATTAGTTTATTTTTTTGGACTAATTGGTCACTTGGCAACGCTTTTCCCTTCTGTATCAAATCTCCATTGCTGCACTGTTCTGTGGATTTGCACAGCTCTGTGTCAAGCAGATTTCATTCTGATTATGCACCTTGTTAGAAGCAAAGTAAAAACATAAAATGCTGGAAACAGCTGGTCAGGCAACATTTGTGGAGCGAAGTAGAGCTACTGTTCCAGTTGATGACCTATCATCGGAACAATCCAAAAGACATTAGCTGTACTTCTCTCCACAGATGTTGTCTATTCACTATTTAATGAGCATATGGTTGATCTACATATTTACTGTGGATCTGTATCCATTAATAGCTTGGTTAACAATTTATCTGATAAGTGAACAATTGGTCGAGCATCAGTTGCCATTTTCAGAAGAAAGTGCCAAACTTCAATTAATCTGGTGTGTAGAAATATTTCTTAATTTTGCTGCTGGGAGACCTGGCTTTACATTTGAGACTATGGTCAGTAGTCTTGGATTCCCAAGTCCCAATTTCTCTATCATTCTCAACTCCTGCCACTGACAAGGTAGGTCTCACCTGGAGTAGTGTGTCCAGTTCAGGGTGCCATACCTGAGGAAGGCATTGCAGAAAGTATAGTAGAGGTTCACAAGAATGATTCCAGGGATTCCAGGGGTGAAGAACTGTAGATACGAGGTTAGATTAGAGAGATTGTTTCCTGGGAGAAGAAGGTGAGAGGAGACTTAGAACATAGAACATTGAACATACAGTGCAGAGGGAGGCCATTTGGCCCATCGAGTCTGCACCGACCCACTTAAGCCCTCACTTCCACCCCATCCCCGTAACCCAGTCAGTAAGGGCAATTTAGCATGGCCAATCCACCTAATCTGCACATCTTTGGACTGTGGGAGGAAACCGGAGCACCCGGAGGAAACCCACACAGACACTGGGAGGATGTGCAGACTCCGCACAGACAGTGACCCAGCGGGGAATCGAACCTGGGACCCTAGTGCTGTGAAGCCACAGTGCTATCCACTTGTGCTACCGTGCTGCCTTAAAGAGGTATTCAAGATCCTGAGGGGTATGGGCAGGGTAAATAGTGAGAAACTGTTTTCACTTTAGAGCATCAAGAACGAGGGGGCACAGATTCAAAATAATGGAAAAAAGTGGTAAAAGTTAAGTGAGTAAACTTTTCCACCAAGAGGGTCGTTGAAGTGTGAAATGAACTTACTTGAGAGAGTGGTGGAGGCAGGTTCAAGTGAGACATTCAAAAGGGAATGGGGGATTGCAATCTGAAAAAGAATGTGCAAAGTTACAGGGATAGGGCCGGGGAACAGGACTAGGTGGAATGTGGGATGCAGACACGATGGGTCAAATGACCATCTGCACTGTAGAGATTCTGTGATTCTTGGAATTCCATTCCTAACAGCACTGTGGGTGTTCCTACAACGCATATACTGCAGCAGTGAAAGAAGGCAGCTCACCCAACACCTTGGGGGCAGTTAGGGATAAGCAATAAATATTGGCCTGCCCAGTGATGCCCAGGTGCATTGCATTATTAACTCTCTTCCTTGGCCATCAAGTCCTGGGGTGGTACTTGAACCCAGAGCTTCCAACTCCGAGGCAGAGATGCTTACACAAAATTTGTGATTTTGGACCACTTTCCAAAACAATCTGGAAAGACTTTGTGGAGGCAATTCTCAGCTTGCTCAGTAGGTAGTTAATGAGCCGATGAGTTGGATGATGATTTTTAAAAATTGAAGTATTATCTATTATTCATTTCTTACCGGAATATATTTGTAGAAAACAGTGAAAGTTACTAAATAATGCAAGGTGGAGTAAGCTCATGCATTTTGATGCACCTCAGTCTTTTTTTTAGTACCTGCAAAAACTCCCAGTTGAAAAAACAATATCCCAAAGAACTTCTAATGAGAATCTTTAATAATGACAAATTAATTGAAATTTTAGGGAAAAGTTAATCATAACTTGATACTGTTTTAATTTGTTCCATAATACCAGCCTTCAGTTTGCATCTCAAAATTTAATTTTGGATGTCTATGTAGTTGCAAATGATGAACTCATTTCCTGCAACAAACACTGTTTTTGCAAACACAAGAGAAAATGCTGGAACATCTCAGCAGGTCTGGCAGCATCTGTAGGGAGAGAAAAGAGCAAACATTTTGAGTCCAGATGGCCTCTGTCGAAGCTCTTTTTGCAAATGTGCAGGAGGTGCTTCTGGTGCTGCAGCACAAATGAACGCAGTCTTTATCTACTGTAAAGAAATCTTCGATCAAATAACCATATAAATTCAAGGGAATTCAGCCCTAGTTTGTGTACTCTCCCCTTGTAATTTAATCCTTGGAGACCCGGTATCATTCTGTGAAAGTTACACTGCACACTCTCAAGGCCCAAAATACCAGAACTGCTCAGTTTATTAATGTTGTCACAGTCTCAGAGGACCATTGGCTGCTCTCCCCTTTGACAGCTGATTTAACCTGAGGATTGTCACACCTAAGGCATGGGGCAAGGTTGAGAAGGTGGGGCCTTCATGAATTAGAAATTTTTTTTTTTAAGAGGACCCAATTCCTTTTTTCCAATTAAGGGGCAATTTTAGCGTGGACAAAATTGCATATCTTTGGGTTGTGGGGGCGAAACCCACGCAAACACGGGAGAATGTGCAAACTCCACAAGGACAGTGACCCAGAGCAGGGATCGAACCTGGGACCTCGGCACCGTGAGGCAGCGGGGCTAACCCATTGTGCCATCGTGCTGCCCTGGGGCCTTCATGAATAACCTTGAATCCGCGTTGTTGGTGTCACTCCGCATCACAAACCAGCCATCCAGCCACCCGAGCTTCCCGACACCAGACGGGTGTGGCCTGACCAGGGCGATGTTATACATCGGGAGGATTTGAATTAACTTGGCAGGGGTGTGTAAACCAGGAAGTAATATCAGAGAGCAATTCTAAGCCACACACACTACTGGAGAGACGACATTAATGTAGGAAATAACGTATTGGGTGGGTTAGACCACAAGACGTAGGAGCAGAAATAGGCCATTTAGCTCATTGAGTCTGCTCTACTATTCAATGAGATCATGACTGATCTGAAATGATAATCCTAAACTGCACTTTGCTGCCTTATCCCCATTCGGAGTAAGCAAAAGTAATGAAGTATACTGTACATATATGTGAATGTGCAGAGTGGTAAATACATTTTGGTGAGTTACAGAAGCAGATGGCCTGGTGGAAATATAATGTTGTGCCTATAACAGGGACCTGGCCCAAAGATGTACAGCACTGGCTATTAAATGTTCTTAGATACAGTGTGCTCAGAAAAGATAGGAAAGGAGGATGATTGACGGTATTGGTTAAGGAGGATATTACAGTGCTGGAGAGAGGGTGGACGGAATTCTCCGTTGTCCGATGGCGACATCGTAATGGGCGATTGGGCAGAGAATCAACTCTGCTCAAATCGGGTCTGCGCCGGCCAGCAATGCTCTGCGCGCTACGCGCCATTGCAACGCCGTTAGTGCATCAGCAGGACCTCCCGCGATGCTCCGCCCCCGATGGGCTGAGTTCCAGATGGCGCGGGACACGTGCCACTGGCTGGGGGGGCTTCTGCGAAGGCTGTGGGTACTGATGGGGGGGTGGCCAGGGTGTGGCCTGTGGGGTCGCAGATAGTGGGCCGGGTCCGCGCACAGCCTGCGCCATGTTGTGCGGCACAACCGCTGCAGAACGTCAGACGTGCACATGCGCGGCCAGGGATCCGGTCTTTCTCCAGCTGTTTTCGGCACAGGTGGTGGGAGTTTTACCCGGCGCTGCTGCTAGCCCCTCACCGGTCCCAGAATCAGCGAACGGTCCACGTCGATTTTCTGGTCGTAAATCTGCCGTGAATTCTCTTTTCGAGCCGGTACTTAGCCGCTGAAATGGAGTATCCAGCCCAATATCTCTGAGGGATCAGAGGCTGCTCAGTGTAGTCTATCGGCCATCAACTAGTGTGAAAAATGTCGAGGAACAAATTTGCAAGGCAATTACAGTGAGGTGCAAGAATTATAGCATTGTCAAAATGGGGGACTTTAATTATTTGTATGTCCATTAAGATAGCAGTGTTGTAAAAGACAGGAATAAGAGCTCCAAGAGTGTTTTCAGGAAGGTTTTCTACAGCATGATGTTTCCAAGCTAATTAGAAAGGAGTACAATAACAAGTCTTACAACACCAGGTTAAAGTCCAACAGTTTTGTTTTGAATTAGAAAGGAGGTACTGCTCGACCTGTTTTTTTGGCAATCGGGTAAGCGGATCGATCGAGTGTCTGAAGGGAGGACTTCCGGTGGCGGCTATGAAGGAGTAGGTCGCACATTTGGTGGCTCCCGCTCGGGTCGGAACTTTGGACCCTTTTCCCCGATTGTTTTTTTTTTGTCGGATCTGAAGTGGAAAATAGATGTTGGATACAATGTGACGAGGAATCCTACATCAGTGCATGGAGAAGCGGACCAGGAGTGCTCGCAAAGGAAGAAATAGGCGAGCAGAGAAGGCGTGGGCTGAGGCTGCAACGGAAGAAAGCATGGCTTAAGGGTTATGGTGTTCGGGCCGGAAAGTGGAGCTGAGTCCACAAAAGATCAGCCATGATCTCATTGAATGGTGGAGCAGGCTCGAGGGGCCAGATGGCCTACTCCTGCTCCTAGTTCTTATGGCGGACGACCGGAGTTCTGGCTCGGCGACCCAACGGTCGATGGAGCAGTTGATGCAATTTATACAGGAGGGCTTCGCCAAGTAGAAACAGGACTGCCTGGACCCGATTTAAGGAGTCGATTGCGCGACTGGAAATCAGACTGGATGCTCAAGATCGGGCGATCCAGAAAGTGGAGAAGGCATTGACTGAGCAGGAGGAGCACCAAGCTGCAGTGGAGTTGGAGGTCGGAATGTTGGGAGGCCAACAGAAAAGGCTCCAGGAGAAGGCGGAAAATCTAGAGAACGGGTCCCGCCGGCAGAACCTGAGAATCATTGGTCTCCCGGAGGGATTGAAGGAACGGAAGCAGGGGCATACATAGCGGCTATGTTTGAGAAGTTACTGGGGGAGGGGCTGTTCACCCGATCTTGGAGGTGGACAGGGCGCACCGAGCGCTAGCGAGGAAGCCGCGTGTGGGTGACCCCCCGAGAGCAATGATAGTGAGATTCCACAGGCACCTTGAAGTAGTGCATTCTACGGTGGGCCTGGCAGACGCGGAGCTGCAAATGGGAGAACAGCATCCTGCGTATATATCAGTATCTGAGCGCGGACGTGGCCAGGAGATGAGCAGGGTTCAACCAATTAAAATTGACCCTTTTTGAAAAGAAGGTAACGTTAGGACAACTGTACATGGCCGTCTTTGGGTTACGCATGAAGAGCAACATTTCTACTTTAAGTCGCCCGAGGAAGCGATGGACTTCGCGAGAAGGAAAGGGCTAGTAGCGGACAGAGGTGTTTGGATTGAACTTTGCTGCAGTGCTCATGTATTTTTTTTCCTCTTCTCTTCAGTTATTTTCTTTTTTAAATAGAAAAGTTTTTGTCTTTGGATGTTACTTGTAATGCCTTTTGTATTGATTTGGGGTCTGTGGACGAGCTGCTTAAGTTAAAAATTGCATTTGCACTGATGGGGGATGGAGGTGTGAATGTTAGATGTTTGATCTTCTTTATGATATTCTTAGTGTGTTTCTTTTGGGCAATTGTGTTGGGATTGTTTATGTTTGCATAGGTGTGTCCAAGCGGGGAGTGGGAGCAATAGGTGGGTAAATGTCTGGCGCCATGGGCGAGGGCCACCAAGCTATCTGGGTGGGCTAGCTCACGGACGTTCAGTGGGGGGTGAGCAGATGGTATGCTTTTTGGAGGGGGTGTGTGTATAGTGATGTTGCTGGAGGGAGGGGCATGATATCTTGGATCATGCCCCGCACTGGGTTGACCTACAGGTGAGCAAGGAGGGTAGCCAGCGCTGTTACTGGAGGGGGGTGGGGGGGATGGGGGGGGAAATGTTTTGCTGACGGGGGAAGGACTTTTGCTGTGGGACAATAGGGAGGTTGGAAACGGAGGCTGTCGGGGGGGCGGGCCTGCGGAGGCGTGGGCTGGAGACTGGCCCTAGAAAGGTGATAGCTGATCGGCGGAGGGTGGGAGACGAGAAGCCCCTCAACCAGGCTGATCACATGAAATGTAAGAGGGCTAAATGGGCTGGTTAAGAGGGCATGCATGTTTGTGCATTTGAGGGGACTGAAGGCGGACGTGGTAATGCTGCAGGAGACGTACCTTTTAGAGTAACTGACCAGGTCAGATTAAGGAGGGGATGGGTCGGACAGCTTTTCCACTCTGGGCTGGACTCTTAAGACTAGAGGGTTTGCGATCCTGATTAATAAGCGAGTGTCACTCGAAGCGGGAAGAATAGTTGTGAACGTGGGGGGTCGGTACATTATGGTCAGTGGAAAGCTGGAGGGGTTGCTGGTGGTCCTCGTGAATGTGTACGCGCCGACTTGGGATGATGCGAAGTTCATAAGGAGGATGCTGGGGTAGATCACGGACCTGGATTCGCGTAAGCTGGTTATGGGGGGGGGGACTTCAACACAGTCATTAACCCAGGGCTAGACCGGTCTAGCTCAAGGACAGGTAGGGTGTGAGCAATGGCAAAGGAGCTAAAGGGGTTTATGGAGCAGATGGGTGGTGGGGGGGGGGGTGGGGGTGGAGTGGACCCATGGAGATTTGGGTGGCCGAGAGTGAAGGAGTTTTCCTTCTACTCACACGTACACCCGGATTGACTTTTTTATCCTGAACAGGGCTTTACTGACGGGGGTAGTGGACACTGAGTATTCAGCGATCACTATCTTGGATCATGCCCCCTACAGGTGAGCAAGGAGGATAGCCAGCGCCCGCACTGGAGGCTGGATGTGGGATTTTTAGCTGATGAGGTGGTGTGTGGGCGGCTGACGAAATATCCAGAACGATCTGGAAGTCAACGACACGGGGGATGTTTCGGCTGCGGTGGTCTGGGAGGTGCTGAAGGCGGTGGTTAGAGGGGAGCTGATCTCCATAAGGGCCCACAGGGAGAAGGCAGGCAGAGCAGAGATGGACCGACTGATAAAGGAAATACTACAGTCGACAGGAGGAATGCGGAGACCCCAGAAGCAGGGCTTCTAAGGGAACGACAGAGCTACAGGTGGAGTTTGGCTTGTGAACTACAGGGAAGGCGGTAGAACAGCTGAGGAAGACGAGGGGAGTGATCTATGAATATGGGGAGGCCAGTAGAATGCTTGCGCAGCAGCTTAGAAAGCGGGAGGCGGCCAGGGAGATTGGGAAAGTAAGGGACAGAGATGGGAAACTGGTCCGAGATTCAGCTGGGGTCAATAAGGCGTTCAAGGAATTCTACAGCAGGCTGTATGAGTCAGAACCCCCAGCTGGGCCGGAGGGGATGAGGCAATTCTTAGCGGGGCTGAAGTTTCTGACGGTTGATGAAGACTTGTTAGAAGGGCTGGGGGCCACGGAGCGGGTTGGAAGAGATAGCAGATGGGGTAAAGGCCATGTTGTCTGGTAAAGCCCCAGGACCAGATGGGTACCCCGTGGTGTTTTACAAAAGATTCTCTGGGATACTGGGGTCACTGCTGATGACATTTAATGAGGCAAGGGAGAGAGGGGGGCTTCCACTGACGATGTCACCGGCCACTATCTCATTGATCCTGAAATGGGATAAGGACCCGGAGTTATGCGGGTCATGCAGACCGATCTCCCTACTAAATATCGACGTCAAATTGTTGGCTAAGATCTTGTCCTCAAGAATTGAGGACTGCATCCTGGACGTGATGGGGGAGGACCAGACGGGATTTGTTCAGGGGAGGCAGTTTGGCGGCCAACGTAAGAAGGCTGTTGAATGTTATCATGATGCCCCAGAGGGTAGGGACGTGGTGATAGTGGTCGCAATGGACGCAGAGAAGGCATTTGACCGAGTGCAATGGGATTATCTGTGCGAGGTACTGGGGCGGTTTGGATTTGAGCGGGGCTTCATTGACTGGGTCAGGCTGCTGTATCAGGTGCCCGTGGCAAGTGTTCGGACGAACAGGCTGACATCGGGCTATTTTAGGCTGCACCGGGGGACGAGGCAGGGATGCCCCCTCTCACCACTGTTGTTCGCACTGGACATAGAACCGCTGTAATTGCGTTGAGAGCCTCAAAGGGCTGGACGGGACTGAGCCGGGGGGGGGGGGGGGGGGGGGGGGGGGGGGTGGAACATACAGTCTCACTATACGCGGACGATCTGCTCTTATGTGTCGGACCCATTGGAAGGAATGGAAGAAATTATGGGGATTCTGGGGGATTTTGGCCGGTTTTCGGGCTACAAATTGAACATGGGGGGGAAAGCGAGATGTTCGTGATCCAGGCAAGGGGGCAGGAGAGGCGATTGAGGGAGCTGCCGTTTAGAGTGGTAGGGGAAGCTTTCGGTAGCTGGACATCCAGGTGGCACGGGAATGGGAAAGGCTGCACAAGCTTAATCTGGCCCGACTCGTAGGCCAAATGAAGGAGGATTTTCGGAGGTGGAACGTGCTCCCTTTGTCACTGGCTGGGAGGGTACAGAGAGTGAAAATGACAGTTCTCCTGAGATTCCTGTTTGTGTTTCCGTATCTCCCCATCTTTATTCCACGGTCCTTTTTTAAACAGGTCAACAAGGTGATCTCGGGCTTTGTATGGGTGTGTAAGATTCCGCGAGTTAAAAAGGGGGTGTTGGAGTGCAGCCGGGGGGGAGGGCGGGCTGGCACTCCCGAACTTTAGTAATTACTACTGGGCTGTGACTATAGCCATGATTCGGAATTGGATGTTGGAGGGGGGAGGGGTGGGGGGGGGGGGTCCGTCGGTGTGGGAGCGAGTAGAGGCGGCATCTTATAGGGCACTAGTTTGGGGGCATTGGTAACGGAGCCTCTGCCGTTCCCGCCGGCACGCTACTCCACCAGTCCCATGGTGGTCGCGGCCGTGAGAGTCTGGGGGCAATGGAGGAGACGTGGGAGCAGAGGGAGCGTCGGTCTGGTCTCCAATTTGCAATAATCACCGGTTTGCCCCGGGGAGGTTAGATGAAGGGTTCCGGAGGTGGCAGAGAGCAGGGGTCGAGAGGATAGGCGATACGTTAATAGAGGGGAGCTTTCCCAGCTTGAGGGAACTGGAGGAGAAATTTGAACTGATGGGAGGAAAGAATTTAGGCACCTGCAGGCGCGGGTCTTCCTATGCAGGCAGGTCTCAACCTTCCCGCTCCTACCACCAAGGGGGATACAAGACAGGGTAGTTTCCAGAGTGTGGGCGGGAGAAGGGAGGGTTTGGACATCTATAAGGAGCTTATGGGGTCGGAGGAAACACAGACCGAGGAGCTGAAACACAAATGGGAAGAGGAGTTCGGAGGAGAGTTTGAGGATGGTCTATGGGCGGACGCGTTGGGTAGAGTCAACGCGTCCACAACATGTGCCAGGCTCAGCCTGATACAATTTAAGGTCGTTCCGGGCTCACATGACAGTGACCCGGATGAGCAGGTTCTTTGGGGTGCAAGACGGGTGTGCAAGGTGTGCGGGAGGACCAGCGAACCATGTTCACATGTTCGGGACATGCCCGAAGCTTAGAGGATTTTGGCAGAGGTTTGCGGACGTCATGTCCAAAGTAATGAAAACAAGGGTGGCGCTGAGTCCAGAGGTAGCGATTTTCGGGGTGTCGGAAGATCCGGGATTCCAACAGGAGAAAGAGGCAAATGTTCAGGCCTTTGCCTCTCTCGTAGCCCGGAGACGGATATTATTATCTTGGAGGGACTCAAAGCCCCCGAAGTCGGAGACCTGGCTAACTGACATGGCTAGCTTTCTGTTTGGAGAAAATCAAGTTTGCCTTGAGAGAGGGTCAATATTAGGGTTCGTCCGGAGTTGGCAGCTGTTCGTCGACTTCTTTCGGGAAAATTAACTGTCAGCAGAGGGGGGTGGGGGGGGGGGGGTGCTGTGGGGTTAGTTTAGTGTAGTGTAGGGGGTTAGAAAAGGTGGGACCTGTGAGAGAGGAAGATGGTTTTTGCACCATGTTTATAATTGTATGTACACTGTTTCTTCTGTTACTGTTATAAAACCATAAATACCTCAAGAAAATGTTTATTAAAAAAGTGTCTGAAGGGAAAATTTAGGGAACAGTCTTTATCAAGGAAGAAAATACTTGGAGTTAGAGACATAACAGGTTTTAACTAAGCACACAGGCAGGGAAAGGGGGAAAGGAGGAAAGAACAAAGGATCAGTGTTTCGATGGGAGATGGGATAAAAGGGGTGGTATAAGTTAAAAGTATTGGGATAATAAAGAAACAAAGATGGGTCTTGAAAGGTGTGAACAGCAGAATTATCTTAGTGCTGTCTAGAAAAATTTGGGACATTGCATCTGAAGTTACTTTCCATTGAAACTTTGTGGATGTTTCTATGTCGATGGAATCATAGAAATTTTAATACATAAGTAGAATATTAAGGTTCTTTGTGTCTATGCTAATTTATTTTTTGTTTACTGGAGCTGTTTGGCTAATTCCATTTCCCTGTACAGTGCAGTGTTTAATTCCCACTTCAAGTGTCTTTATTGAACTTGACTTTAATAGTCACCTGTTGGGCAGAAAATTATTCTTATCTTTCATGCTTGCACTGTTCTGCAGTGCAACTTTTAAGTTGGAAAATGACTTGTGACAGCAGAATTTCCTATTGCATGCTCTCGAGGCACTTGGAATTGAAGTACGACAGTCTCCAGCAAAGGATCAGAACCTGAATATATCAGCTTCTCTGTGCTTTGCAGCTGCCAAATCCAAATAGCAGCACAATGAAAGGTCATTTATTGTTAGTTGGCAGGGGAGAACTTTTCTAACATAGTAGTCTGTTCCTTCCTTGTGAATGTTGTTTTGTGTCTCAAATTACTGTAATTGTACAAAAGATACCTATTTTTCTGACTGCTGCACGGAATTGCCTAAAGCTGGGAATGTTCTCCCTCCTCACCCCATTTTGTATTCAATTAAAAAAACTATTGCCAGGAGGGTTATTCTAGCTGGGTTTCTTTAAGCTGTTCTGAATTTAGACCGGCTAAGGTATGCACATCTCAAAGGTTTGTCGTCGTTTAAAAAAAAATGTCTGTTCTTGAATTATGGATTAGGAGAGAACTTAAAGTAAAAAGAATTCGTACATCCCTAGAATTTGTTTTCTTTTTAATAATAAATAAGATATTCAAGCATAATGAGATGCCTCCCTACATTTTTGATTTTTTTAAAAAATTGTTCACCTGAATCTATTCGTAGGATTTTTAAAAAATCTGTGGAAAAGTTGAATGCAGAAGATTAACTGTACATAGTAGACAAAAAGAATAATCAACAGAGAACATTGACAAATGGTACATCAATAAACAGTGATTAATTACAGTGCGGAACAAGGGGCCAAACAAAGCAAATACATGAGCAAGAGCAGCATAGGGTGTCGTGAATAGTGTTCTTACAGGGAACAGATCAGTCTGAGGGGGAGTCGTTGAGGAGTCTTGTAGCTGTGGGGAAGAAGCTGTTCCTATGTCTGGATGTGCAGGACTTCAGACTTCTGTGCCTTCTGCCTGATTGATGGAAGGGTCTGGAAGAAGGCAATGCCTGGGTGGGGTGGGTCTCTGATAATGCTGTCTGCCTTCCTGAGGCAGCGGGAAGTGTATACAGGATCAATGTGGGGGTGGTAAGTGTGTGTGATGCGTTGGGCTGAGTTCACCACACTCTGCAGCTTCTTGCAATCTTGGACTGAGCAGTTACCATACCAGGCTGTGATGCAGACAGATAGGATGCTCTCAATCGCACATCTGTAGAAGTTTATGAGCATCGATGCAGACATGCCAAATTTCTTTAGCTTCCGTAGGGAGTAGAAACGTTGTTGGGCTTTCTTGACTGTTGAATCAACTTGAGTACGTTCCCTCGGCCACAGCAAAATACTTTTCACTGTACTTCAGTACTTGTGACAATAAATCAAATCAAAGCTACTGCTTCCAACTAATACAGAGTTCTAAAATATATAACTTTGGCATCTTGAATTGGAGATCATCATTCTGGGGGGATTTATTCAGAGATCAAGGAGGAGTTTGAATGCCTGAGGACAGGAACAGTTGGATCTGGGATGTGTAAAGCATTAGCTTGGTAGGTCTGAAGAAAAGATCCTGGCCCACAAGCATTGCTGGAACTGGACAATGTCATGGATTTTGCCTTTCCGATGTTTTTGTATGCTAGAATTCCAGAACCTCTGAAAACCTGCTTCAATTTAAAAATAAAACATCTTTAAAATGAAAACATGCAGCCTCTTACTGACTTGCCTCCTACAAGCGGTTGCCCACCTGCCAACCGGAAGTATGTGGATTGGGAATAAGAATGAGATTTTTAAGACCGATACTTCTCATCTCCCCAACCCATACTAAATAAGCCAGTTCAAACCAACTGCTGGCTGGAGTTGAGTTTGTTTGTAATGTGACGTGGATTAAGTGTTAATGCTTTGTGTTGCCAAAAGCTTGTGCACCATGGGATGAGATCATCACGACTCAATTATTGAGAACTCGATGAGCATTGTACTTCATCTTTTGATGCTCTTTGTTCCTCCAATTCTGGCCTCTTGGACATCACCCCTCTCCCATTACTCACTTAGCGTTTTGTGTCTTTTATGGAAGTAGATATGTTTGATATTTTCCAGGATACACATTTGGACTTGGAGGTTGAGATTGAGGTCTGGTGATGATTGGAGTTTCCAGGGCTTTCCTTTTGAACTTGCTGCATTTTTAAATTTGCTTTTCTATGTACCCAGCAAGTCGTAAGATATTCTGAACTATCTTATGCTTTATTGTTGCTTTTTCCTTTCCTACTTTTGTGTTGTCAATCCATTTGTCTGATAAATAGTCATAGATGAGCTGTGATTTCTTCAGTTAAACATGGGAAACACTGAAACCATAGTCTTGCTGCTCTACCCCTTCAAACTCTATTCCCTTCCCACCAATTCCACCCCCCCCCCCCCCCTCCTCAACGTACCAGCCCTATAACCTCACCCATCACAAAGATTGCATCTCCAGAAAATAGCTTGCCTTAGCGTATATACTGTTGAAACCCTCATGCATGAGTTTTCCACATCTAGATCCTGCTTTTGTAATGCTCTTCTGGCTGGCATTCCATTCTCCACCATTTCTCGTAAACACCAGCTCATTCAGAACTCTGTTACCCTTGTCCTAATCCACACAAAGTACCACTTGCTCATTTGTCCTTGCACACTAATTTACATTTTAACCAAAGTGCCTGAACTCCGATTTTTAATTGATCATCCTTGCATTCAAATTCATTGCCTTGCCACTGCCCCCGTCTCTGCAATATTGAGTGCTAATTTTTCGGTGCTCTTTGTTCTTCCAACTCTGGCCTCTTGTACATCACCCCTCCCATTGTCACGTTATTGGCATTCGTGCCTTCAGTCATCTAGAACCTAAATTACAAACTCTCCTCTCTTTCAGACCATCTCCCCTTAGCCATCCCTCCTAATATCTCTTCCTTAGGTTCAGTTCAATTCTTGACTGATTATGCTTTTGTTGAGCACTTTGGGTTGCTTTCTTGCTTTAAAGGTGCTATATAAACACATGCTATTACTTCTCTCTATTTTTTGATTGCTTTGCTATCCTCTATCTGCTTTTTGCTTTCAGTCGTGAGGTGATACATGACAGGAAAAGATACACATTGATTGCAAGTTTAATTTACCAGTTGAAGTCGTTGGAAACCGTGGCACTAATCAGTATCTACCTTTTCAATTTCAAACCCGTGTATCTTGTGTACCTTCTGATTATTGATTTCATCATTTAGCCCTTCATCCAGTCCTAGATGTCGGCAGTGAAAATGTTTTCTACCAAATTAACATTGAATTCTAAATGTGTCAAATTTTGAAAGTGGACTAAAATTTGCAGAAAGTCTGTATAAGTCTACCTGATGCACTTCCTAAAGTTCAGGTAGCTCAACACTCTAGAAGCATTTTTTTTTTTTTAAACAAAAAAGCTCTAATCTCAAAAAAAAATGTTTGAAATCTCTCCTCACTTCAATCTTTTTGTGACTATTTGGCTAGCTTAAATGCACACTGTACAAGTTAACAGAGAGCCTACCTTTCTAACTTCATCACAGCTCTGGACAAAAGTCCAAACCGCGACTTTTGGAATAGTTGAGGCTTTCAAGTAAAAGTGTAAATTAAGGCATTTGATGAACATGAGACAATTCAATAGGTATATTGTAAAAATTTTAATTTTTATTGTACATTGTTAAGATCTTTCATTTTTAAAGACCTTTAATTTGGACATTAGACATTTAGGTTAGTGAGGTCACCAAGGTTGCAAACACACTGGTTTGATCTCAGTTGTTGCCAGGGAAAGGGAATCAGGAGCTAGGGATTGGTGTTATGATCTTTGTTGAGGCCAGCAAGGTAGTACAGTGGTTAGCACTATTCCCTCAGTGCCAGGGACCTGGATTCAATTCCGGCTTTGGGTGACTGTGAAGTTTGTACGTTCTCCCCATGTCTGCGTGGGCTTCCTCCGGGTGCTCCGGTTTCCTCCCACAGTCCAAAGATGTGCAGGTTAGGTGGCTTGGACATGATCAATTGTTGCCTAATGCCCAGGGATGAATAAGTTAGGTTGCAAGGTTGTTGGGATAGGGTGGAGTTGGAGGGTCATGCAGACTCAATGAGCTGAATGGTCTCCTTCTGCACTGTAAGGATTCTATGGAAATCTCAAGTTATTTACTGAAAGAATAAAGCCACAAGATTCCATGGTTGAAAATCAGACCATTTTACTATGCAATAGTCAAACAAAGCAAATACTAAATACTATCTCGGGTAAAACCTTCGAATCAATAAGTTAAACATTAATTAACAGCAAATTGCTTAGAAACTGGGAGCAGGCAGGAAAGTGGAATTCAGACCATTGTTGTTTTATTGTGACCTTATTGAGTGGCGGACGATGGCCTACTTTTCCTCCTATTTGTCACGTTCTTATTGATCAGTTTGGGTTCTTTCAGCACCCCTTGACTCCAGAATTAATTACAACCTTGGTCCAAACATGGACAGAAGAGCTGAATTCCAGAGTTGAGGTGAGAGCGACTACCCTTGACATCAAGGCAGCATTTGACCTTGTGTGGCAGTAAAGCGCCCAGGCAAAATTGAATTCAGTGGGAATCATGGAACTATCTCCTTGGTTGAAATCATATCTAGCACAATATAAGATGGTTCTGGCTGTTGGGTCAATTTTTCCAACCCCAAGATGCCACCGCAAGAAAAATCTTAACTGGGCCAGCCATGTGAATATTACAGCTACAAGAGCAAGCTAGAAGCTAGCAATTCTGTGACAACTGCATCCCGACTCCCAAATGTTTGGCCACCAGCTCTAGGTACAAGTCAGTATTTTGAAGGATCAACCTCCATTTACCTGGATGAGTGCCACTCCCAACAAAACAAACAGCTCAGCACCATCGAGGACAAAGTAGCCTGCTTCATTGGTGGACTGTACCACCACCTTTAAACAACACACTCTCCACCACTGGCGGCAGAATGTGTCATTTGTAAGATGTACTCCAACAATTCACCAATACTACTTCAACAACACCTCCCAAACCTGTGACCTTTTCACCTTGAAGAACAAGGACAACGGGGACATAGGTACCTCACCACCTGCAAGTTACCCTCCAAACTCTTTGTCATCCTGACTTGAAACTCTATTACTGTTCCTTTCCTGTCACTGGGTCAAAATCCTGGAGCTCCCTCGCTAACAGCTCTGTGCATACACCACGTGAACTGCAGTGGTTCATCACCTTCTGGAGAGCAATGAGGGATGGGCAATGAACACTGGCTTTGCCAGTGATGCCCATGTTCCATGAATGGATGAATAAAAATACACCAATTTGCCACTGAAACATTACCTGGCCGGCAGGAGATTCACTCTCCTCACTGACCAACAGTTGGTTGCTTTCATGTTTGATAATGCACAGTGGGGCAAGATTAAAAAAACAACAAGATCTTGCGGTGGAGGATCAAACTCTCCACCTACAAGTACGAGATCTTGTACCGTCCCGGGAAGCTAAATGAGCGTCCTGGCGCCCTGTCCGCGGCACATGTGCCACAGCACAAGTGGACCGCCTCTGAGCCCCCCACGAGGACCTCTGCCATCCGGGGGTCACTCGCTTTTTCCATTTTGTCAAGACCCGCAACCTGCCCTACTCCATCGAGGAGGTCAGGACAGCCACCAGGGACTGCCAAATCTGCGCGGAGTGCAAACCGCACTTCTACCGGCCAGAGAAAGCGCACCTGATAAAGGCTTCCCGTCCCTTTGAACGCCTCAGCATGGACTTCAAAGGCCCCCCTCCCCTCCACCGACCGCAACGCGTACTTCCTGAAAGTGATTGACAAGTACTCCCGGTTCCCATTCGCCATCCCCTGCCCTGACATGACCGCAACCACGGTCATCAAGGCCCTCCATAGCATCTTTGCACTGTTCGGGTTCCCAGCTTACATACATAGTGATAGGGGGTCCTCCTTTATGAGCTGCGAACCTGCGTCAATTCCTGCTCAGCAAGGGCATCGCCTCGAGCAGGACGACCAGTTACAACCCCCGGGGTAACGGACAGGTAGAGAGGGAAAACGGAACATTCTGGAAGACCGTCCTACTGGCCCTTACGGTCCAGGAACCTCCCAGTCTCCCGCCAGCAGGAAGTCTTCCCGGATACCCTCCACTCCATCTGGTCACTGCTTTGCACCACCACCAACCAGACACCTCACGAAACGTCTCCTTGTCTTCCCCAGGAAGTCCTCCTCTGGGACCTCGCTCCCGACCTGGCTGGCAGCACCCGGACCCATCCTGCTCCGAAAACACGTGCGGAGCGCACAAGTCGGACCTGTTGGTCGAGAGGGTCCATCTGCTCCATGCTAACCCCCACTACGCCTACGTGGCATACCCCGACGACTGACAAGATACGGTCTCCCTACGAGATCTGCCGCCCGCCGGAGCCCCACGCACACCCCAGCCTCAGTCCCACCCTCTCCTCCACCAGGGCACCTTACAGGAGGATCGGTCCTTCCGCCAGCCCCGTCTAGGCCCACCGACGCACCTTGCAGGCACTCCCTTCCCAGGTCAACCATTTTCCCCACCAGTACCGTCTAGGGGTGTCGAAGCTGCCATGGAGATTGAAGCCACGCTCCCGGAGTCACAGACGCCCGAGCCTCCACCGGAGTCACCACCGAAGCTCCGGCGATCACAGCGGACGACCAGGGCTCCCGATTGACTGATTGCTTCATTTAAATTGCTAACTGTAAACTGTAAATTTAAATCATCAATTGTAAATAGCTATCAGAATTGTAAATAGTTACAAAACGCTGTACGGAGGTATTACGGTACCTCCATAACTAATTCTAACACGTTGCCATGTTTGTAGTATCAGGCCATCACCCCCGCCGGACTCTCTTTTTAACGGGGTGAATATGGTATTATAGGTATTACGGTACCTGATAGGCTGGAGCACCATTGGTGGAAACTGTATGCTTTCTATTGGCTAGGATGTATGGTAGCTCCACCCTGCTAGGCGGGGTATAAGAGCCCGTGCCGCCCCAGCAGCCTTCATTCTGTACCTGAGCTGCTGGGACAAACATCTAGCTTATTAAAGCATTCAGTTGCACTTACAACCTCGCTTTAGTGGTCATTGATCGTGCATCAATGATTTCTTGAGGCATGGGTTTATTAGTTGTGACAATGCAAAGTTCATGCATGTTATATTTAGGGAAGTACTGGCAAATGAAAGATTAAAACCCTCAAAACTTCAAAGGCTTTTGAGACTAAGCATGGCACGCTTGAGGACAAACCTCTTAATTTATTTAAAAGGATGCAGTGAGAACTTTAATCACAGCTGATGTCCGTAGCAGAAATGTAACATTGAATGACAAAAGTAAGTGAGATAGTGAGGACCCAGCAGGTTCACCTGTCACAAAGGTACGCAAAATGGTGGTCACGAAGGTTGACCGGCGTGGGTCGCAAAGGTCGGCTGGTTGGGAAAAATGGGTCCCTGGCAAAAAAGTTTGAAAAACACTGCCGATGCAGAGGTCGGGGGCCCACCAGCAAGTGAGCCACCATCAACCCTCCCCATATCCCCCCTCTCCCATATGCCCCCCCCCCCCCCATATCCTCCCTTCCCCCACCCCCTCCCATATCCCCCCCCTCCCCCATATCACTTGATCACCGCCTGTGTGTCTAACCATGCATGCTTCATTGTGTATCGCAGGAGCAAACGTCGAGGCACCCATCCACGCAGATGCCGACCGCCCGCAGAATGTCCCACGGGAGACGGAGAGACCCCGGACCCTCTGGCATGCGACGCCTGCATGCTGCCCCACGGCGACCACGGGAGACAGAGACGCGGACCCTCTTGCGTGCGACGCCTGCACAATGTCCCACGGGAGACAGAGAGACCTGGAGCAACAGGGAGACGACGCCCCGTCTCATGCGGGAGCGGCGACGCAGGCTTGTGCCACCCAGCTACGAGGGGGGCAGCCACAGGCCCCCGTCGCAGCTGAGCCACGAAACCACAACCCAGGACAGCCCTACCCAGGACACCCCTGTCCAGGGTATCCCTACCCAGGAAACTGAAATACAGGACCGTGTCACAGAGTGGATGGGTGGAGAAGAACCACGACCCCAAAGTACCATGGACTCCGAGTCGGATGATGCATACGACACAACGCCACTGCTGTCTCCAACACCCTCCGCCATCGCAGAGACACTCACCTCGGTTGGGCTCTTTAGTGATTGTAGCTGTTCTCTGGGTCATTCTGTGGCCTCCGTATAGGCGTCATCAGCCACAACCGCAACGGGTAACCCCTGTCGCCCAGCAACCAGCCTCTCAGCTGGGGGTGGCGCCCCTCGTACATGCCGGGTATGTAAGACCGCGACAACATGTATGAGTCATGCACACTTCCAGGGTACTGGGCGCAGATGTGCAGGATAATCATGCGGTGGTCGCAGACCATCTGGATGTTCATGGAATAGGTCCCCTTCCTATTGGTGAACACAGCCCTGTTATCTGCAGGTGGCCGCACGGCGATGTGCATCCCATCGATCGCGCCCTGGACCATGGGAAACCCGGCCACGGCAGCGAAGTCCACGCCCCGGGCATCCTGGCTGGCCTGGTCCACAGGTATGCGGATGTAGCGGGTCCGCAATGGCATATAGGGCGTCTGTCACTGCCTGGA